>NC_050448.1:71250147-71581333 GCF_903995425.1 Onychomys torridus
TTCCCATTTTCTAGCCACCATTTTTGGCTTTGTTCTAGTGGCTGTCTGTTCTCTGACCCCAGATATGTTTATTTTGGGGAACACACAATATTTCAGTGAACACAATACCCACCACACGTGAGGGCTTTTTTCTCAACTAAAAACTTGAAGTGGGAAGACCTACTTCTAATCTAGATCTTTGAGATGGGAGATAAACCTTTAATCCAGATTGGGAAGATCTTTAATCTGGACCACACCTTCTGGTGGACTCTTATATAAGAACATGGAAGAAGGAAGCTCTTGCTCTTTGCCTGCTTGTCCTCGCTCTCCCTGGCAAGTCTACTCCTTTCCTGGTATTACAGCTTACTTCTTCAGTATTCCACTGTATATTGAAGACCAGCTATGGCATCCCGCCTCATGAAGTAAACAACTACTGGATTCTTGGACCTTCCCTTCATAGGTAGCCATGTTGGATTAGCTGGGCCACAGCCTGTAAGCCATTTTAATAAATTCCACCATATATATAATTATATATATATATATATATATAAAAAATTAATTAAAATTAATCTTTCTTAAAAAACAAGCAACAGCCAGGCATTGGTGGTGCATGCCTTTAATCCCAGCTTGGGAGGCAGAGGCAGGCGGATCTCAGTGAGTTTGAGGCCAGCCTGGTCTACAGATCGAGATCCAGGATAGGTAACAAAACTACACAGAGAAACCCTGTCTCGAAAAACTGAAAACAACAACAATTTAAAAAAAAAAAAAAAAAAAAAACCCTGTGTGTCAGAACATAGTCTGTGAATGAAACTGAGAATTCTGAGTGCTTGTGAGAAACCTCCACGAAAACCGGACAAGAGTCCTATGAACTCAGTCCTCCAAAACACAAAGTTGTTCTTGGAATATGCTTTTATGCCCCACCCAGGTGTGGTAAATAGGAGTGCTTGCTTCTGATTACACATTGCCATTTACTACTGTTACTCAGCCATGCACAGCATGCCCTTGTGACTGTATACAGCTTAAACTCACCGGAACTTTGCTCATATGACCTTGCTTGACCCTCAGAATATAAATTGTTTGATGCTCTAAAAAGGTTGGCTATTGCATGAAACTTTAATCTACCTCATTCGTAGGCTCTATTCTCCCAGGTCTCAGTGCTTCTAAAGCCGTCATTGCGAAACCAAACAGAAGCCACATTGTTGTTAAGGAGCCACATTGTTATACATTGTTATTAAGTCTCCATACCTTACAAGGATAAGTTTCTGTTTCCTAAGCTTACTGTATCCTGCAAACCAGGTTTTTCAACCTACGCTGAACCTGTGACCCCATAATATACACCCACCCCTTTGCCTTGCTAAACTCCTGAACCTGTGATATATGATTGTCCTTTTGCCTTACAAAAGTGTGTGTTCCCAGACACCTCCTAACTGCCAATTATCCCGACAGTTGTTTTCTATTACACTTATCTACGCCACAGGCAGCCTGGATCCCTGAGTGCCCCCTTCTTCTGTCCAGGTGCTAACGGTCAAATTATCTCAAGGGCTTTTCTATCAACTTTAACCCTTCCCCATGAAAGGGACCTCAAAAGCCAGTGAGGGACTGCTCTCTGAAACCAGGACTTATGGGAGGCAGTCATCAGGCAAGTCCCTTTGGCACTTCTAAAAACAGCTGGCTTTAGCAGGTCTAACAACACACCTGTGGAAGACGATTGGGTTGGCATGTAAAATGGCTCCCATAGGCTTGAGTGTCTGAAGACTTGGTCCCCAGCTAGTAACACTGTCTTGGAAGGCTCTGTGTGACCTTTGGGAAGTAGACACATGCAAGAACAAGTAGGTCACTAGAGATCAGCTTGGACACTAGATAGCCGGAGCCTACTTCCTCTCTGCATTCTGCTTCCTGATTTGGACTCAATGTGATGGAGCATCTCAGGCACCATCCTGCCTTGACCATTGTCCCAAATTGTGTCCCCTGAAACTGTAAGCCTGAATGAACCCTTCCTCACTTAATTTTCCTAATGTCTGGTACTTGGTCAAAGCAACAAGAAAACAACCACTCCAGGAATAGCAGAGATGGTTGTCAGCATGCTAATTCTGCTTGTAAGGAGAGAACATCACTACATCCAGCACAGACAAATGCAATCCATAAAGAAAACAGAAGAGTCCTGGGCATGGCTTACACCTTGAATCCCAGCATTTGGGAAGCAGATCTCTGTGAGTTCAAGGCCAGCCTGGTCATTTACATAATGAGTTCCAGACCAACCAGGGCTACTTAGTGAGACCCTGCCCCCCCCCAAAAAAAAAGAAGGAAAAAAGAGGAGGAACAGATGTCTGGGACTAACAATTTCCCCTTCCTGTTAGATGAGCTCTTTGAAGGAAGCATGGTGGGCTCATTCCAGTCTGTCTCCCCGGGCCTGTGCAAAACCCAAGGACTGTTATCATCATTGGAAAGCAATCAAGGAACATCAGGCGTGCCAAGGCACAGGCGGCCATGACCCCAGACAAGAAGAAAATCAGAATCAGATGTGTTATGGTGTTAGAACTAGGAGACAGAACTTTCAGTTATTATGCCTGAATTCCATAGACCCAAATCTCCAAAAGGAGATTCAGGATATTTAAAATCAACCAAATGAGAGATTAGAGATTAAAAGTAAGATGTTAGAGAGGGCAGCTTTGCTAGAAGGATTAGCGGCAGGTTACATATTACAGAACACATGATCAGGGAAATATATCCATAAGCAATTAAAAATATCCAATCTGGAGCTGGAGAAATGGCTCCGTGGTTAAGAGGACTGGCTGCTCTTCTGGAGGACCCTAGAGATGTGCCAAAGGGATGTCCAATTCCCAGCATCCGCACACATGCATTGTGCACAGACACATGGTGGCAAAAATCCCATAAACATATAAATACATTTTAAAAAATAAAAAAATATTCAAACCAAGACAAAAAATTTTAAAAAATGAACAGATCTATGAATTGTAAGACAAGCTTATATGGCCTAGTATGTGAAGACTGGGCTTCATGAAAACTGTAGGTAGAGGAAAAAGAAGGAAAAATATTTGAAGAAACAATGGCTGGAAATTCCCCAACCAGGACAAAGATTATTGTGTTGTGGGGGATCTGCCAGAGAAGACTACTCAACAGAGGTTTAACCAATAGAAAGCCATTAGTAAGCTGGGTGTGGTGCATGCCTTTAATCCCAGCACTGGGGAAGCAGAGGCAGGCGGATCTCTGTGAGTTCGAGGCCAGCCTGGGCTACAGAGTGAGTTCCAGAACAACTGTTATAAAGGAAAAGCTCTGTCTCACAAAACAAAAGCAAAAAAATCAAAAAGAAAGTCATAACTAGTAGCTGGTGGCGGCTACAGTGGGTGCTCGGGATCCCAGTATGGACAGAACCTTTCTCAGGGTGAACTTTTAGCACAAAACCACATTCTGAGGGACAGGCCTAAGTTAACAAGAACAGTTAGCCAGAAGCGGTGTCACAGGGCTGCTGAAAAAGCAAGGTCAGTGCATTTAGAGACTTTCCCAGAACTGTGAACTCTGATGGATTAGGCCTTTGTTTCGTTTTGGCAGGTGGTGCTGTCTACCTGCTGAGTTTTGTGGCTTGGATGACATCTGTCGGTTAAGTAAGATCCGGGGCCTGTCACAATGAAAGCAAGACTCGCAGAAAGCTGAGGAACTCAATCCAAGAGTCATGATGTAAAATTAGCCCCAGACAGGTTGTAATCAACTCCAGCGGAAACGACATTGTAATACGTGGGAACAAGGAGAAAGCTCATGTCAAATTCCTTCCTGCAGTTTCCAAGACTATCTGTAGCCGCCTAAAGGAGAACACGGCAAAGGCAATTAAAAAAAAAACACTGAGGGCAAGAAAAAATCTATGCCATAATATGTTGTGGAATAATCTTTTTGTTCACTGTGAAGATGTGTGTTTGCCAAGGTGTAATAAAGAGCTTTTCTGAACGGTGTAATAAAGAGCTGAATGGCCAATAGCTAGGCAGGAGAGGCTAGGTGGGACTTCCAGGCAGAGAGAGAGGAAGAGATGAATCTAGATGTGGGAGAGACCAGAAGACACCCAGAGGAAACAGGAGGTCTGAGGTAGAAGGAAAAAAGCCATGAACAAAGATGTGGATTAATACAAATGGGTTAATTTCAGTTATAAGAGCTAGTGGGAGAAGCCTAAGCTAAGGCCAATTCATAATTAGTAAGAAGTCTCCATGCCATTATTTGGGATCCGGCTAGTGGGACAGAAAAAGACTTGTTACAATAATAGTTATTTTCTAAAAATGGATTCAGGAAAGAAAAAAAAAAAAAGGATCCAGACTTGATGGCATAGACCTGAAATTCTAACACTGGAGACGCTGAGGAAGGAGGATGGGGAGTTCAAGGCGATGCGCTACACAAAAGGAACTGAGGCCAGCCTGGGCTACAGAAGATCCTACTTTAAAAATAACTCAGGGCTGGAGAGGTGGCTCAGAGGTCCAGAGCACCGACTGCTCTTCCAGAGGTCCCGAGTTCAATCCCCAGCAACCACATGATGGCTCACAACCATGTGTAATGAGATCTGGCGCCCTCTTCTAGCCTGCAGTCACACATGCTGTATACATAATAAATAAATAAATAAATCTTAAAACAAAAACAAAAAAACTCATCTAAACAAAGGCATTCCGGGAAATGCTGAAATAAAGGGAAGAATGTCACTTAAACATGTGGAAAACACAAGGCATGTCAGAAACCCTAAAGCAAGCATTAAGAAAGAGAGTTTTAGAAAAAAAAGCCACCGAAGGAGAGAAACAAATCAACGAAAATAAAATAAAATACATAAACACTCGAATAGGGCTTTTGTTCTCCTCCCCCAG
The DNA here is from genome assembly GCF_903995425.1 of Onychomys torridus. NCBI lineage: Eukaryota > Metazoa > Chordata > Mammalia > Rodentia > Cricetidae > Onychomys > Onychomys torridus. The sequence goes on from NC_050448.1 coordinate 71,254,983, forward strand.
AAAATCTTAGATCATTGGTCAAAGGCAAGAAAGGGACCGAAGCTCATGTCAGATTTCATGTCTGATTTGTAATCAGAAAATCCTAGACCCAATTTAATCCAACATGTATGAGGTAACAGCAAAATAAATCATTGACTCGGGAAAATGGCAAACATGCCTAAAATGGTGAAGAACCCCGAGACTGCTGGTGGTTGTTTTGTTATTTAAAAGAGTCTGTGTACGGCCGGTTTCCTCCCTGGCTCTTTGAAAAGAGAACGACTTTTAACTTTTTTTTATTTTAATATCATTGTTATTCTTTTGAGTAGGGTCTTAACTGCGTACCTCTGGCTGAACTCCCTATGTAGTCCAGGCTGGCCAGGACCACCATTCACAGCCTCTCGAAGGGCACCAGCCACAGCAAAGACATTGGAGGAAAATGAAGGTGTCGCGAAGTCAGGGGGTGGGGGTGGCAAACACCACAACAAAAACACAAAAAGAAAACTGGGAGTAGCAGAGACTCGAACTTCCCACCTTCCGACCAGTACACGGCTTCACTATCCAAGCGAGCCACAGAAGAGAGCAGAGGAAACTCTTCCCATCGCAGCAGGAGGAAGTTCCCACCTCCGTGCCGGCCGCAGCCGCAGCCTTCTGCGTCACGGGCCGCTCGGAGACCTCGCAAACTGGCAGCAGATTCATCCGCGTCCGCGCTCGCTTCCAGCGGAGCGGCGGGTGGCCGCGTTACCGCGCAGGCATCCCGGGAGAAGCAGCCGCCGGGGTCAGGGCCGGGAGGACCTGGACTGAGGTTCAGCCAATTGTGCGAGCGCCGGTAATGTTCTCGTCGTTCGGTCTGTGGCTCGCCGTGATCGTATAGTGGTTAGTACTCTGCGTTGTGGCCGCAGCAACCTCGGTTCGAATCCGAGTCACGGCACTATCGTCCTTCTGCCCGGCGATCTTTTGCTCCGGTTCTGAGCTCATTTCTAGCCACAGATCTCCCCGCCCCCGGTGCTCTGGGGAGCACAAACACCAAACACTGCTCTCCCCCAAGATCTGGGATGGGCGACAACACTCCCCGCCCCCCACCCTCTCCTCCCCTCGGTCACCTACAATGGCACGCCAGCGGGCACCCTTACTCTGGGGCCGGCGTGCACTCAGCTGTGTGTTTCCAGCCTCGCCGAGAACATTTTGCACGAAATGGAAATGAACGTCCTCAGACTCATCCCTACAGTCTACAGCGGTTGTCAGCACTCAGAGTTCCCCTGCTTCGTATTTGTGTACTAACAGAAGTACTGGAGCATCTTACAATAATGGTTTTTAAAAGTCAACATCTGGACCAAGTCACTGTGAATTCCCCTCATCCCAGCAAGGTCGGGGAGTGGGTAGAGAGGAAGCGGGGACAGGGAGAGGGAGCCATGGTGCACCTACGAAGGTCAGAGGACAGTTTTCATGGTGCAGAGCGAGTCCTTTCATCCACCTTAAAAAGTGAGCGTCCAAGGCTGACTTAAAGCTAGAATTCCTGATCCTCCTGCCTAGGACCCTTGGTAGGATACAGACATTAGCCCACAGGCCAGGCAGCGTTTTATTCCTTGATAGTAACATGAACAAAGGTATCTCCTCTGCCCCCTCCTGGCTTTCCCCACGCCTCATAGCTCTCCTGCCTTGCGAGTCTGTCCACTTTCACGTGATTATCACTCCCTCTTTGGTGTCCTTTCTGGTTTGGAGTGTGTCTTCGTCAGTGTTCTATTGCTGTGAAGAGATGCCATGACCACGTCAACTCTTACAAAGGAAAACATTTAAACTCTGAAACATTTAAACTCACACTTCAGAGGTTTAGTCCATTATCATCATGGTGGGATATGGCGGCATGCAGGCAGACAGGGTGCTGGAGAAGAAGCTGAGACTTCTACATCTGGATCCTCAGGCAGCAGGAAGAGAGAGTGAGCCACTGGGCCTAGCTTGAGCTTCTGAGACCTCAAAGCCCACCCCAGGTGACACAATTTCTCCAGCAAGGCCACACCTCCTAATAATGCCACTCCCTAGGAGTCTATGGGGTCCACTTTCCTTCAAACCACCACATGTGTCTGTTCCATCACACTGGCGTTCCATCTTGCGGCCTAGAGCGTGCTGAGTACCTGCTGCAACACGGAGCTACTCCTCCATCCTTACTTTGGTCTCACTGATGAGTGTGACCACAGTACATGAACTGTGAGGTGCTTCTGTTTCTATTGTGTGAAGGGTTCTGGAAAGGCTTTCAGGCCCACCAGCCACTCTAAAGTAGAAGAAAGGGCTTGTGGCCCAGAAGACTTCTTCCTTCCTTACAGGAAAGAGTCCTTACTGAAGTGCTAAACTTACCAGATCTCCCACTGTAGCCCCATCTAGCCTTGAAATTCCTGTGTGGCACAGTGAGTGTGGCCTCGATCTTACAGCAATCCTCTAGCCTCAGCATCCCAGACGCTAGGATTATAGCCATGAACCACCACCTCCAGCTAACTTATTTCATTGAAATCATTCTCTGTGTGCCTTTAAAAAATATTTATTATTTTAAAAGTTATGTCTATGGGGAGTTATGGGGGCATAGATGTGTCTGTACCAGTGAAGGCTATAAGAGGGCATCAATTGTAACCCATCTGAGGCGAGTGCCAAGACCTGAACTTGGGTCCTGTGGAAGAGCAGAATTGCTGGTCCTTCTGCTCCTGCGCACCCCTCCCCCCCAGATCTGGTATTTCAGGCAGACTTCCAAATTCAAGTCCATTTTTTTTGTATACATTTTTCCTAGGTGCTGTTTAGCATATCTTTGCATATCATCATCTCCTTGAAGTACTTTACCACTAGATTTTAAGGTTTGACCTATGACACACATCAAATTAACTTTTGAGTGTGGCTGGGGAATCAAACCCATGACCACGTACATGCCAGGCAAGCACTATACCACATTAGACCCACAGCCTCAAATTAACATTTATGTTAGCATTCAACAGAAATAAAGTTGATGACATTTTGCTCTCCAACACGGACATTGAGTTAAGTTGTTCCAATCAACATTGTTTATTAAAGCTGGTTTCTTTCCCTCACTGAACTACTAGAGATGAAAACCAATTGATCAAGTAGCTGTGGGTTGGTTTCAACTCTTATTATTCGTCCATTTATGTATTTGTGCCTCCTGTTGCTACTCATGCATTGCCTAGTCTGAAGTGGCTTCCAGTACATCTTTGTTGTTGTTATTGTTTGTTTGTTTTTCGAGACAGGATTTCTCTGTGTAGCTTTGCACCTGTCCTAGAACTCACTCTGTAGCCCAGGTTGGCCTTGAACTCACAGAGATCCGCCTAGCACTGCCTCCCGAGTGCTGGGATTAAAGCTGGCAGTGGTGGCACAGTCCAGTATGTTAAAGTCAAGCAGTTTGTCAGTTTTCTCCAATGGGCATCCCTGGGCATCTCAGCCACACTCCAGGGCAGGCCCCATGCCCAGGAATAGCTGTCCAGCAAAATATGAATCCTCATTTGTTTGTTTTGTTTTGTTCTGACATCCCTTGCCTTATTGTGGTTTTGTTTGTTTGTTTTGAATTTTGGTATTTTGTTTGGAAGAACATGAGAGAGAAAGAACATGAACTTAGGTGGGTGGGGAGGATTTGGGAGGAGTTGTGGAAGGAAAAAAAATAATAAAAATATATTGTATGAAAAAATTGTACCATCATGTCTGGCTGTATGATACAGATCAAAATATTCTGAGACCTTACTTTTCCCATTCATTGTGAGCTACTTGCCCTCCAATATGGACTGGTTGTCCCCTGTGGCCAAAAACTCTAGACCTTTAATAAAGAAGAAAATGAAAGTTTTGCAGTCCTTTGATTTTTAGAAAGTTTCTTCATCTCTAAAGTGTGGGGGCGCACACGCTGTTTAGGATGTTCTGTTCTGGGTAGACTGCGTGTGTCTGCCTCCACTCCAAGTCTGTGTGTTGAAACCCCAACCGATGATGCAAGAGGATTAGGGGGTGGAGTTAGTTCACAATAATTAGATCATGAAGGTGAGATGGCTCTGGGGCTGTGCCCTTGTAGGAGGAGACCCACGGGATTCTCAGACTCTCTTTGCCCTGTGTGAAAAGGAGCCTTTGCCGGAACCCTAGTGGGCCAGGCAGGAACGCACTTACAGCCCAACATGTGAGGCTGTTCGGGTGAATCCTAAGTTGAAATGGAGACCTAAGATGTTGGAGACGCCAGGGATGTAGGCCTACCTCAGGCAAGGACAGGCACCAAGTTGCGGATCAATCTGGTAGCCTGTATGGCTCAGATTCCCATCCTGCTGTCATGTGAAATCTGCTTGCTTTTCTTTCATTTGCTCTTCCCCCTGTCTCCCCTCCCCCCCCCCCACCCGCTGTAGGCTTTGGCAGGCTGATCCCCAGTAAATCTTTCTTCTTTTCTGCCCACAGAGCAGTCGAGTTCGGTGGTTTCTCTGTACCATCGCTTGCATTTACTTCACCCTTTTGGAATGGGGATGTTTAGGGTTTACCATTGTATATTGAAGGTATGTAACGAGAAGAATTGTCTTGAGTCTCAAAAGCGACTGAGCTGCTGAACACTGTTGGAATTGTTGAGACTACGGGACTCCCGCGGTGGAATTGGATGCACTATGAAATGGCTCTTCTGGAGGAAGAGCAGTGTTCTGGTTTGAATGCAAAATATATACCCCCCAGGCTGGTGGGATGGAGCACTTGCTCCGCGTTAAGGGGCTATCCAGAGAGGTTGTCATCTTCGTCGTCGTGGTGTCTGTGGTGTCCAGCCCATCCCGTCCCCTCTCCGTCCCCCCACCCCACCCCAGGATGCGAATAAGCCCGGTGCAAGAGCAGAGCTGCTGTAGCTGCCCTGCCTTCCTCACCGCAGGGCTGTGCACCCTCTGAAGCGGGAACAGAAACAAGGGTGCTCTTTTCTCAGGGTGCTCTGTTGGGCATTCTGTCACATCGGTAAGGAAGGGAAGCGGTGCAAACAGAGATACAGAGCAGAGGAAGCATAAGCTAGAATCAGCAAGCTGAAATTAAGGGCTGGATCTGGACACCTGACTTTGGAGGACACTGATGGGTGCACACAGACAGGAAAGTCACTGGAAATAGCAGACAATGTAAGGGCATTTTATAGTTTTCATTTACATGCAATTCTTTTCCCCATTTTTGTAAATACAGCACAGGTGATTTTGATATGTATTAAATATTTGGGTATTTTATTTGTTTGTTTGTTTTTTATGTTTTCCAAGGCAGGGTTTCTCTGTGTGCTCCCGGCTAGTCTGGGATTCATCCTGTAGACCAGGCTGGCCTCAACTCAGAGATCCACCTGCCTCTGTCTCCTGAGTGCTGGAATTAAAAACATGTGCCACCACACCCATCAAGGCAAATATATTTTTGCAATATACTCTTGTATCCCCAATTTTAGATTAAAGAACTCCTAGAAGCAGTAGAGTTGCAAAGTAAAACTCTTTATCACGATGCCGGGCCTACTCACTCTGCACTGGAATAGGAGAAGATGGGCGGCAATGTTGGGATACATAGACAATTGATAGGGAATACAGAGATGTTGGGTTCAACCATAGGTCAACCAATCAGGACAGACAAAATGTCCACAAAACCATAAAAGCAGAACTGCCTGTTTACAAAAGAGTTTAAACCAACGGTCAGCCGATTGGAACAGCCGCCTGTTTACAATCTTAAGATTAGGACACACTTGGTGTCATTTGATTAATGTGACAGGTTTGACAACCTCGTGGTGTTTACCATCTCTAAGGTTACAACCCCTCTGTGACAGGTTTTACAAGTCCATGTTTTTGTTATGGGATTGTACACTGTGTGAAGGATGTATTGCTGTGATTGGTGTAATAAAGAGCTGAATGGTCAACAGCTAGGCAGGAGAGGCTAGGCAGGATTTCCCGGGAGAGAAAGGAAGAGAAGGAGGAATCCAGGCATGTGGATTTCACCAGAAGAAGTCAGACACAGGGTACAGAGCAGAGGTAGCTAAGCCACATGGCAGAATATAGATGAAAAGAAACAGGTTAATTTTAGGAGTTAGTGGGACAAGTCTAAGCTAACGACAGGCTTTCCTAATCAATACCAAGTCTCTGTGTCCTTATTTGTCGGCTGGCAGACCTGAGGAGAAAATACAAGTACATGTTTAACAATTCCAAAGGCAAATGTTTTATCTCCTGCTTTAGTTAGAGAGATCCAAGGGATCCTTTAACAACCGTGGGTGTGGCCAGATCCAGGTGAGGAACTGAACTCTTAACATGTGGGAAGAAAACAGTTGCTGTCCAAAAAGATTCCCTCTTCTGCCCCTTTTGGACCCAGCACTGGCTCCATTTTAACTCAGTGTGGAGGTTTCCTACACGTGGATATTTATTTAGCTTAAGAATTTTCCTGGACTGGGCGGTGGTGGCACACGCCTGTAATCCCAGCAGCACTCGGGAGGCAGAGGCAGGCAGATCTGTGAGTTCGAGACCAGCCTGGTCTACGGAGCTAGTCCAGGACAGGCTCCAAAGCTACAGAGAAACTCTGTCTCGAAAAACCAAAAAAAAGAAGAAGAAGAAGAAGAAGAAGAAGAAGAAGAAGAAGAAGAAGAAGAAGAAGAAGAAGAATAATTTTCCTGGTTGTAATGATTTCTTGGGATGCCTTATGAGATTTGTAAAACCTTAGAGAACTTCCTCTGTACAAGTGTTATATGATCCTGTGTACAGCGGATTCACTTGTCTGTTTGACTTTAGGAAATACTCTCAGGAAACATTTAGGGCCTCAGGACAACTGCTGCCTTGGTCAATCTGTAAGCCTTGGCACGGCACTTTGAGGCTGCAAAGCCATCCTTGTGTTACCAAGGTCTCCTCAGCTCTAGACATATCTTCTTTTTCTTTTCATGATGATAAGTCTGTCTATAACGGAAGCAGTTCTGCAAATTTAAGTATGATGTATAAACTAAAATTATTTTAAAACAACAACAAAAAATATAGTAGGTTACATCCTTTCTTACTCCAAGAGGGAAGAACCAGAGCACAATTAAATCAAAGCAAAACCAAAAATGTATTTACTTAGTGTGCAAGGTCTGGGATTCATGATCTTTTGTGTTCCAGAGGGTCTGGCTGGGCAGCCCACTTACCCAGTTCTGCTATCCACAGCACAGGCAACTTCTCATAGGTTCTTGTTTGTCTGTTGGCACTACTGAGACACTTCCAGAATCCTTCAAATGACTTAAAAATAAAATCTAAATAGTGGTCTCATGGGGCTCTTCACTGTCCACTGTCAGTGCTGCGGGTGTGAAAAGCATACTTACCTGGCAGAGCAGACACCGTAAATCAGGAAGGTGGCTTTTCCAGGGTGAGGATCACCCATTGCACTCAGGTTGTGCTGACCCCTGCGATTTCCCTAAATGCAAGAACTAGACTTTGAGAAACTGGAATGCATAATTTGTCAGCGGCAGACTGTGTTCGTGCTCTCCCTGATATACATGAGGTTGTTAATGACAGACTTCAAAAATTACATTTCCTTTCCTCTGGAAACCTCCAGGTTTTGTTTGTTTGTTTGTTGTTTTGTTTTTTCCCCTTGTTTGTGTGTACGTTGTAGCTTTGTTCGTGGCTGTGTGTAACAGACAGAATGCATGCATATTCATTACTTTAATTTCCTATAGTTCTACTTATTGGTTCCTTTACACAACCCAGGCCGGTGAAAAATGGTTAGGGGGAAAAAAAGTGGTGACTGTCTAGTGATACGTTCTTCTCACAGAAATTACTTTCCACAACTGATTAACAGACAGCAACAAGAAGTGAGCTCAGAAATATGGTGCCTCTCTGTTGTTCTGGCTTTTCCAGTGCTAGGTACTGAACACTTAAACTTATTTAAGGCCCTTCAAACCTTGAAAGAGTCTCTTGTCCCCTCTCTGGTCTGAGTAGTGGTCTGGTTCCTAGTCTCCAGTTCTTAGAGATGACAGTCTAGTCAGCTGTAAATGAGTAGGAAGAGCTGTAAGATTTGAAGTCTGGAGCTTTCGTGAAACCACAGAGAGCATTTGGGGTCAAGCAACTCAAAGTTTGGTTTGAATTTCTTCCTTGGCTCTGTGCTTTTAACATGCCTCAAACCTGCATTTAGTTGCCAGACAATCCTTCTCAATAGATGTTTTGAATAGTTGAGTCAGTGGCAATTGAAAGGACAGGGATGCGCGGACCAGCCTCAGCAGTTTCGGGGGTCCGAAGGACGGGATACCTGGAAGGTGCAGTAACTCAGAGACATGCTCATGCAAACTGATAGGTCACTTCTGGCTTCTGCAGTTGCTAAGTAGCTTCGGCTACAGCTTCTGCTTTTGCCCTGATAACCTCAGTCTTTTATTATCATGAGCAAGGTGAAACAGAAAGAAAAGGGGAAATCATTACAGGGTGTTCTCATAATTCCAAAGGTTATTCTTAGAAAATCACCAATATATTCTTCACCATCTTTGATTAAACACAGGAACTATCCCAGGCTTAACACCAAAGCAAGCATAATCTATTTTTATTATTGATTATACAGTCTTCTGAGCACTTGACCCAGAGGCTAGCAACATGCAATTTTGCCAAAAAGGTAAAAATAAGAACAGTGGTCAATGCACCAGACAGTCATTTCCTTCTCACACAGCCTGCTCCGACCTCAAGACCCCTGTAGCCACCTAAGTTCCTCCTCAGTCCTCTGCAAACACCAAGCCCCATGACCGGTGGGCCACAATGACCTCAGACAAGAAATCTGTCCTGGCAAGTCAAAACTTTTGTCCTTCTTATCCCAACAATCCCAAGGAAGACCTGATCCAATTTTCAGATCTTCCATGAAAAGAAGCTCACCTTTCCTAGCAGCTCTTTTCAATCTAGGAACCCAGTAAAGCTTGCAGCAATCACTCCAACCATTGCCATTGTCTCCACACTCCTTCAGGAGGAATACAAATATCTGGATTAAAATTGCCATCTCCCTTTCTTGGTGGAGTCCACCATTTTCCTCCTGTTCTAGGTTCCCACACTTCTTGTTTGTCATCCCATCCAAGTGTTACTCCATCCACGGTCTTCAGCCAAAGCCCCTTAGGGTCTCAAGTTTTACACAATGTCCTTGGAATATCCTCAGAAACTGAATTATTAATCATGGCCAATTTGAATCCAGTGTGTTGATACACATCATACCATGTGCTATAGTTGATCATAGGCTTGGTACAGTTTACCCAAGCCTGAAAAGCTTCCCCAGGCTGCAGGTTCTTTCCCTTGACCTGCATAACTGCCTTGATCCCAGACTGGGTGATCATCTCTGTATAATTTCCCGTGAAATTTACTTCACTCCTTTCCTGCATCACAGAAATCACCATTGATCTAGGAACACAGAACATGAAGATCAGATAGAAGAAAAACACTAGCATTACAAGAAGTAATTATATGGAGGAGAACATGACAAGTGCATGCCATAAAGCATGACCTCGAGCCCCGTAGGCATTTCTGCCTTGGCCCTCTAGGGGCACTCTAAGCAGAAGATCTGGAGGGGAACACACGGAGGGTTGATGGCCCACAATCTCAGGTCCCTCACCTCCAATCTCTGCTGGCAGCACGTCAGCCATCTTATATGAGATCCCTGGCACAGGGAAACAGTTGCTAGGAAACAATTTCTCGCTTATTTTTTGTTTTCTCTCCAGACCTATGCCATTAACTTTTTTTCTTTGAAATCCAACCTTACAATCTTCATGACAAATCAACCTAGAGCTGGACCACTTACTTGGCCTTTTCTCTTCTTGTTTCTTCCCATTCAAAGTTCTTGCATAACAAACATCCTCTTGGGTCTGCTGTCCGGCTCTGGGCACACTCTTCTTTGGAGGCGTGTATAGATATAGTTAAGGAAAATACATTCAGTCAGCCACTGTAGGCTCCCTGCAGAAAGACACTAATCCTCACCCTTCTAGTACTCTGTCACTTTGTGGGGCTGGTGCTCACCCAGTTCTTGCAGAAAGTCTGGTGAGTTTTAGGAAAGTTCAGGTGCACTATCCAGTCAGGAAACTGTTACATTTCTGTAAAGATGCTATCATTTGTGTGTCTGTTATAAGCAGGATAACTACAGTGGTTCTGAGTATTCTTAGGAGCCAGGATGGCTAAATTCATATTCAGTGTTTCATGTCCAATTTCATAAGCTGCCTGACCTTGAAACAAAGGTTATGTCAAGTCCCTGTTCCTTTTCCTTAATTTCCCTTCCCAGGCATCCTGGGCTTACAAGTCCCTGTAGGTGGACTTTTCCATACTGCCAGCCAGTTCCCATATAATCTCACAGAAACTTATGATTAATTATAAATGCTCAGCCAATAGCTTAGGCTTGTTTCCAGCTGTCTCTTACAATTTAAATCAACCCATTTCTATTACTCTCTATGCTACCCCAAGGCTCGATTCTCTCATCTCTGAGCTTCCCATGTTGTTTCGTTTGCACCTGGCTCACGACTCCTCAGTCTCCTCCCTTCTTCCCAGCACCCTCTCTCTGCCCCCAAATCCCACCTCTCAGCCAATCAGCTTCTTATTAACAACGAGAGCAACACATTTTCACATTGTACAGAAGGATTATTCCACCGCATATTTTGTCTAATAAGAAAGGGAGGTTTGGAAGACATACAGAGAGGACCGGCCACACTAGTGGAAGTCCACAAACTGTAGACTAGTGGCTGTGGAGCCCCCATGGGACTGGACTAGGCCCTCTGGATATGGAAGACAGTTGTTTGGCTCAAACTGTTTGGGGGGCACCCAGGCAGGGTTATCGGGGTCTGTCCCTGGTACATGGGCAGGGTTTTGGGAGTCTGGTGCCTGTGATGTGATGCCTTACTGTAGTAGGAATCTTAAAAGGTCTTATTAATGAAATCAAACCTGAGGCCAGTTATTGGGGTGAATGCTGGAAGATCAGAGAAGCAGAACAGGCCACAATTTCCTCACCTTGGTAGTTCCTCAGGTTGGTAGTTTCCTCAGGCTGGAAGCTTCTGAGTCCTCCTCCACATGAATCTCCCTTGAACTGTGTTGCTCCAAAGCCTGAACGCTTAACCAACCAAATACTTAACTAACTACATGCTTTACTCCTCTAGTTCCTGGTCCTCACGCCTTATATACCTCTCTCTTTCTGCCCCCACTCCCTGGGATTAAAGGTTGGGTTTCTGGGATTAAAGGTGTGGATCACCATGCTTAGCTGTTTCTAAAGTGGCCTTGAACACACAGAGATCCACTTGGCTCTGCCTCCCAAGTGCTGGGATTAAAGGTGAGCACCACCACCGCCCATCTCCTGCTCTGGCTTGCTCTGATCCATTTTCTAGCCACCATTTTTGGCTTTGTTCTAGTGGCTGTCTGCTCTCTGACCCCAGATAAGTTTATTTCAGGCAACACAATACCTTACACAGCCTTGGTGCAATGGGAAGGGGCTTGGACCTGCCTAGGCTCAGTGTGCTGGGCTCTGATGACTCACCATGGGAGACCTTGATTTGAGAGATGTGGGGATGTGGGGTGGTTTGGGAGGGAGGGCTGGGGGGTGGGAGGAGGGAGGAGGGGTATCCGTGGGTGGTATGTGGAGTGAATAGAAGTTTTCTTAATAAAGAAAAATGAAAAATTTTTTTTTGTTTTTTGAGACAGGGTTTCCCTGTGTAGCTTTGCACCTTTCCTGGAACTCACTTGGTAGCCCAGGCTGGCCTTGAACTCACAGAGATCCGTCTGGCTCTGCCTCTGGAGTGCTGGGATTAAAGGTAAGTGCCACCATCATCCGGCTCAGAAAAAAAAAAAAATATTTTAAACAGCAGTGAAAACAGGAAAAAATGAAAGAAAGGTTTTTACTTTAACATAGTAAAATTATATACAACAAATGTAAGTATCAAGCAAGATTTACAGTTACAATTCCAATCTATTTGTATTTGCAAATTTAGAAAATATATTCTATTATTTATCTTATATTTGTGAGCTCAAACAAAGAAAAGCAAACTAAGAAACAAAAACTAAAAACCCTTCATAAGCACAGGGACTATTTAGTGTTTTCCTTAGTTATGTTAAAAAGTAGATTTGAGCTGGGCAGTGGTGGTACATGCCTGTAATCCCAGCACTCAGGAGGCAGAGACAGGTGGATCTCTGTGAGTTCGAGGCCAGTCTGGTCTACAAAGCGAGTCCCAGGACAGCCTCCAAAGCTACAGAGAAACCCTGTCTCAAAAAAACCAAAAAAAAAAAAAAAAGTAAATTTGTACTGTGGGCCGCAGGAATATATCATATGAACTCAGCTGGTTATGGCAAAGTCACTACCTGGAGGGATCAGGGAATTCCTCCAGAGGAAGCCAAATCCCAAGGAGTTTTTGGTGTTACATGGCTTGTTACATATCAGCTGTATTCTGTTATAAAAATCATGTGTGCCTTCATAGTTTTCCCAACTGACTTTTCCCTAAGAAGGGCTAACAGTGTGGACTGATCACTCTCTGGACATACACATTCCAGGAATTTGGAGAACAGCCTCAGGAAAGGCTTTCTCTGGAATCAGATATCTTCCTTAGCCACTTCCAAGGACTACAGGAAGCACCGCCCAGGTGGGTGCCCAACTTTCAAGGACTAAAAGTGATAGCAGCCCACATACAAGTCTCCTGACTTAAGGTAAATTCCACAAGGAGACACCGCCCAGGTGGGTGCCCAGCTTCCGAGGACTAACAATAGCAGCCCATGTGCAAGTCTCCTGACTTAAGGTAAATTCCACAGGGGGACACCGCCTAGGTCAGGTGGTCATTAAGTAATAACTCGGACCCTCCCTTTTTATACCGGGACTTCCAGGGCACAAGTCAGAGAAGAGAAAAGAGAATGGAAGAACTAGATAGGTCGGAACTTGAGAGGAACAAACCAAGATGGGGAAGAACTAGACTGAAGGGCTAGAAGAGAGTACTAGAGGAATGAGATGGAAGATGAGGAAGAGCCAGATGGGGAAGAACAAGATGAGGAAGAGCCAGATGAGAGAGAAGGAGATAGGAGAGGGATAGGGGAAAGAACTAGATGGATGAGAACCTAGAAGGACAGAACTAGATGAAGGAATGAAGACAGAACCTAGAGGGGACAATAGTTAAATATAGAGAGAAATCAGGCAAGAAAGGAGCTAGACATGAAAGCAGAATACAAGCTGTGTAGAGAGAACTATCACAGAGTAATAAAGTGTATGAACTAAGGAGTTTGGTGTACATAGATTCATTTCTTTTCATCAAAGATTAATTATCAGCTGGTTGTAGATTCTTCCCGGACCCTGGGAGGGGACTATCGAGGGGCTGGACCCCCATAGTCCCAGATAAATTTGATTTAAAAAAAAAAAAAAAGCTTACAGATGGGAAATTTACAGAGAGTCTGATCCTGTATGTTACTGTGTTGCCTTTAGATTTTCTGATTGCTGATGAAGGAACCACAGCTGCTAAGACACACAAGATTATGAAAACTGCTGGATTAATACACTTCAAAAATTCTTGACTTCAAAACGGGAGTCAAAAGGTGTATTACTTTGGGGAAGAGGTTATGCTTTTATTTCCACAGGAAATGATAGCCTGTGAATTCATTCCAGGTTGATGTGGATCAGGTTTTATTAGGTAAGACCCCATGAAAATCCTGGTTACAGACATATAGAAATAAACCTAAAAAAGCTACAAGACATGTAACATATATTTTACCTGCTCAAACATAATACAAAAATCATCTTTGGCTAACTTGGGTGTAACACACAGTCTATACTTGTATTAATGCAGATATGTATGTTACCTTTAAAAGTTTATATATTTTCAAGAGGACCAGACACCAAGAAAAACAGATAGCCTAAATGATCCAACATCTCAGAGCACTTCTCCTGTGACTCTCTGTGCCCCTCTGTCTCTGTGGCTCTCTGTCTCTGTGCCCCTCTGTCTCTGTGGCTCTCTGTCTCTGTGCCCCTCTGTCTCTGTGCCCCTCTGTCTCTGTGGCTCTCTGTCTCTGTGGCTCTCTGTCTCTGTGCCCCTCTGTCTCTGTGGCTCTCTGTCTCTGTGCCCCTCTGTCTCTGTGCCCCTCTGTCTCTGTGGCTCTCTGTCTCTGTGGCTCTCTGTCTCTGTGCCCCTCTGTCTCTGTGGCTCTCTGTCTCTGTGCCCCTCTGTCTCTGTGGCTCTCTGTCTCTGTGGCTCTCTGTCTCTGTGCCCCTCTGTCTCTGTGCCCCTCTGTCTCTGTGCCCCTCTGTCTCTGTGGCTCTCTGTCTCTGTGGCTCTCTGTCTCTGTGCCCCTCTGTCTCTGTGGCTCTCTGTCTCTGTGGCTCTCTGTCTCTGTGGCTCTCTGTCTCTGTGGCTCTCTGTCTCTGTGGCTCTCTGTCTCTGTGGCTCTCTGTCTCTGTGCCCCTCTGTCTCTGTGGCTCTCTGTCTCTGTGCCCCTCTGTCTCTGTGGCTCTCTGTCTCTGTGGCTCTCTGTCTCTGTGCCCCTCTGTCTCTGTGCCCCTCTGTCTCTGTGCCCCTCTGTCTCTGTGGCTCTCTGTCTCTGTGGCTCTCTGTCTCTGTGCCCTCTGTCTCTGTGGCTCTCTGTCTCTGTGGCTCTCTGTCTCTGTGCCCCTCTGTCTCTGTGGCTCTCTGTCTCTGTGGCTCTCTGTCTCTGTGGCTCTCTGTCTCTGTGGCTCTCTGTCTCTGTGCCCCTCTGTCTCTGTGGCTCTCTGTCTCTGTGGCCCCTCTGTCTCTGTGCCCCTCTGTCTCTGTGGCTCTCTGTCTCTGTGGCTCTCTGTCTCTGTTGCCCCTCTGTCTCTGTGGCTTCTCTGTGCCCCTCTGTCTCTGTGGCTCTCTGTCTCTGTGCCCCTCTGTCTCTGTGCCCCTCTGTCTCTGTGGCTCTCTGTCTCTGTGCCCTCTGTCTCTGTGCCCCTCTGTCTCTGTGGCTCTCTGTCTCTGTGCCCCTCTGTCTCTGTGCCCCTCTGTCTCTGTGCCCCTCTGTCTCTGTGCCCCTCTGTCTCTGTGGCTCTCTGTCTCTGTGGCTCTCTGTCTCTGTGCCCCTCTGTCTCTGTGGCTCTCTTCCTCCTCCGTCTTTAGGTCCCTTTTCTCTCTCTAGTGTCTCTGTTCACCGCTCTCGGAGTCAGCTACCGTCTCTCGCTATCTATGACTTGCTCCCATCTGGCCCACTGCAAGAGTCCATGTGATGATCACTGGTTGGGTCCCTAAAAATCTTCCTTCCTGTTTGGGAACCTGCTTCATGTACCACAAAACCAAGAACATAAGGGGACAGAGTCCCAGGACCAGATGTTCCTGCTCTAGTCCTGAATCTCCGCCTGTCCTACTGAGCTCTTCTCCTTACTGTATGTAGCTGGATTTTTCTCAGGGCTTCCAGCTCACAAAAAACAATATGGAGACTTTTTGTTAATTACAAAAGTTTGGCCTTAACTTAGGCTTGTCCCCAGCTAATTCTTATGGCTTAAATTAACCCGTTTCTATCAATCAAAATTCTATCATGTGGCATTACCGAAACCTTGCACCTCCTGTCTCTTCTCCACGCCTCCATCTCTCTCAGCTCCAGCAGTGCTTGGACTTCGTGGGTATGCCCGATAGAGCCTTTTCAGACAAGATTCACTGAGGTAGGAAACAGGCCTTCAAATTGGATGGAGTTTTCCAACACAGGGTGTAGGGATAAAATGTCCCAAAGAAAAGCAGCGTAAAAAGCACCCGCCTGCTTGCACTTCCGCCCTACCAATATTGTCTAATACCACAGCTTCAACACAGTGTTGACTTCAGACCAGCCTTACAGCCTAGACTCCATCCCGTGACTCTCCCGGGAGCACCAGGCCATCAGCACCAGTTTGAGACAGCAGAGGCATCCTGTGCAATGGACTGAACTGGTTTCCCTGCTTCCCAGTGTGGTGATCATTATGTGTGGACTGAACAGCCCCTACCATGTAACCATCCTATCAAATACACACATGTGCAAACACACGGAGGAGAACACCCTGTTGATCCTGCCCCTCTACAGAATCTCGCTGTCTTCACCACTTTTCTTTTTGCTGTGACAAGATACTAGAAGCAAGTTAAGGGGGGAAAGACCTAATTTTGTTCGTGATCTGAGGGTATATTCCATCATGTCGGGGAAGACCCAGCATCCAGTGTCAGGCAACAGATCACACTGTTTATGCAGTAGGGTGTGTGTGGGAGAGAGAGACACATAGATAGATAGATAGATAGATAGATAGATAGATAGATAGATAGATAGATAGATAGATAGATAGGTAGAAAGAAAGAAAGAAAGAAAGAAAGAAAGAAAGAAAGAAAGAAAGAACACTGGTACTAAGCTGGCTTCTTCCTTTCTAATTTTCCCTTTGGTCTGTGAACTGAGTTGAGATGGTGCTGTACACATTCAGGATAGGGTTTCTCTCAGTCAAAACTTTCTGGAAACACCCTTACAGGCCGGCCTAGAGAGGTATGTCCTAGAGGATTCTAAACCTATGACAAGTTGAGGATGAAGATTAAACACACATCTGCCAAGTTCTCTCGGCCTTCAACATGTCTACCCCAGGGCAGTATTTATTTGAGTCTCTCTGTCTCCCCCTTGGTTCTCCATATGGCATGATCTGTGGTGAGAATCAAGCAGGCCAATCACAAAACCTGTCCCGTCAGCTGTGGCTGGAACACAGCACAAGACACTGAGCATTGACTGGTGGAGTGGGGAAGCGCTCCTATTTGGATTATAAAACTGATTGTGTTTAGGTTACATCCTCAGTACTCACCAGCGCCACAGACTCTGCTACAGAGGGGAGACTTTTCTGCTTGCCTTCCCGCTATCTCCTGGGCTGGGGCATCCCAGAAACCGGAGTCCCCAGTAGGTGCGCCTCTCACAGACCAGAGGACCTGCCTCTCACAGTCCAGGGGACCTGCCTCTCACAGTCCAGGGGACCTGCCTCTCACAGTCCAGGGGACCTGCCTCTCACAGTCCAGGGGACCTGCCTCTCACAGTCCAGGGGACCTGCCTCTCACAGTCCAGGGGACCTGCCTCTCACAGTCCAGGGGACCTGCCTCTCACAGTCCAGGGGACCTGCCTCTCACAGTCCAGGGGACCTGCCTCTCACAGTCCAGGGGACCCGCTACAGCATTCACTGTGGGATCTTATGTTCATTGCAAGGACAGTTAATTAGGTTGCTAGCCTCAAAACTGTCCGTATGACATCCTTTCTACTTTATTTTCGAGACAGGGTTTTCTCTGTGTAGCTTTGGAGCCTTTCCTGGAACTCACTCTGTAGTCCAGGCCTGGCTCTGCCTCCTGAGTGCTGGTTTAAAGGCGTGCGCCACCACCGCCGGGCTGGCACACCTGGCAAGTTAATTTTTTTTTTTTTTGCAATATGCATTTACAGAAAAAGGATGATCATATTTAAATATTCATCTGTGACAAACCTGACCTCCTTCAAGCTGTCCTCTTACCGCCACACCAACTATAGCCTGCACGAGCACACAAGTACACACACACAAGTACACACCACACACACACACACACACACACACACACACGCACACGCACCACACGCACACAAATGTAATTATCAGAAGTGTTTGTATTCTTTGAAAGTCTCACTCACTGTCACAATGCATTTTGATCATATCTGTGACGGCTAATTTTGGTTGTCAACTTGACTACATCTGAAATGAACTAGAGCCCAAGTTGCTGGGCATATCTGGAAGGGATTTAAAAAAAATCAGATCATTTGAAGCAGGAAGACACACCCCAAATTGTGGCCACACCTTCTAGAGGCAGCCTACAAAAAGCCTGGACGAAGGAAGCCGAGCTTAGCCTGTTGGTCTTCACTCTCCGCCTGTCCCGTTGCTGTGACAGGTGTTAAATCCACCTTCTCCAGCACTCCATTGTAGACTGAAGAGCAGCCGCCCTCCAGGGATCTCTCAGGCTTCCAGCACCAGACTGGGACTTCAGAGACATCCCGCCTCCCGGGCTGACCAAGGACTACTCAGAACACTACCCGTTAACCAGTTTAACAAATTCCCTTTTAACATACATTTTTTCCCCATCCTATCAGTCCTGTTCCTTTAGAGAACCCCAATATACTATTTGGCTCACAGCTACCTTCCTCCAACCCTCTCTAGACGGGGTAGGGGACACTAGAGGACACACCCAATTTTACATTTTTTCTTTTTCTTTTTAATTTTACAAATTTTATTACAAAATATCACAACACCTGCCTTCACTTAAGTTCTCTCTCCCCATATCTGGTGAGCCTTTAGACAGATGGCGACTCTCTTGGCGTGGTGTCTTCAAACAAACCCACGAGGTACGCTTCACTGAAGCTAATGCCTGCTGCGCTCTGAAACCTCAAGTCGGTTTTGAAATCCTGGGCGATCTCTCTCGTCAACTTCTGGAAACGCAGCTTCCAGGTAACAACAGTTCAGTGGATTTCTGGCAACCATGAATCTGTGGAAGAGACAGGATCCTGCGTCTGTAGCTATGAGCTTTCTTCACCTCTCAAGCAGAAAGTGCGCTGTTTCTGGCAGCCTTTGTGCCCAGTTGTTTGCGGGACGGGAACTTTCCCTGTTGGGATCAGAAGGGCTCTGACCCCTCTAAGATTGTCCCGCCTCCCCTGTTCTGAGTGCGCTGAGGTCAGGCTGTTCTGAGGATGTTTTGCTGATCGGTTCATCTGGTTTGGCAGCTGTGGCTTCCTGGGGCATGCTGACCATTCCTTGACCCTGGGTGCTTGGTAAATAATTCTGTTTGTTCCTCCTTCTGAAAGGGTATAAAAGATGGGGAAGAAAGAATAAAAGAGTCCTGATGCTTGCAACTTAACTGGTGTGTGCTGTGTTCATCCCGACTCCCCTCGCCAGATTTCGGGCTCAATTGCCGAGCGGGTGCGGCGGCATTTCCCTTCCATGGAATGTTTGGCTTGGTTCAGAGCAAAACACGAAGTCTGAGGGCTTTCTGTGACCACTGTAACTCTGATAGTCCAGGAGCTGAGCAGGAAGATGCTATAGCAAACCACCAAAGACTCTGCGCCCCTTGTCACCTTTAAAACTGTTATGAATAACCTGCTGAGTGCAGTTAGTGCTGCCCATACGCACATGGGTGTGTGGACACGAAGAACCACCACGAACCCAGCACCGAAGGAGAGTGACTCACTCCAGAGAAGCCATCAACTTCTGATCCTTGCTCCTTTACAGATGGTGCCTCCAAAGCAGTTTATTTGCTTTTTCATATTTACCTAGTGGTCACAAGGATGACATAAAGGTAGTCAATCAATAACTATTTATGCAGCTAAGATAGTCCAAGACAACCTGGCTGCCGACTTGTACCAGCATACTGATCACAGGAATCTCAATCAGCCAATAGGCCTGTGAAACTGCACAAAGCTGTGGCTCGTTCTGGAAACATTTTTAGTCTGCAGTTCCTCTTGTTGGCCAAGGGGGCATGATTATATGTCCCTCGTGCTGAAGGACTCATTCCAGGTTGTGCCATAGACAAGGCTGAATAGGCAGGGAAGCAGTCTTCAAGAGAAAAGGAAGTGGTTGGTAAACCATAAAAGGAAGACATCTGCGGACTAGATTGTCAAATGCACTTAGGTAGCAGGATCTGGGTTTGATTTCTGACTTTGATTCTTTTCCACCTGCAATCTAACATTGACCTATGACTCAACACTGGAGTGCCACACCTAACGTTAACATCATCAAGAACATAGAATGATCCAAACAAAGACACCGGGTTGGAGAGGTGGCTCGGAGGGTAAGGGCCCTTGCTGTCTTCCAGGGGACCTGAGTTCAACTCCTAGCACCCACATCAGGTGGCTCACAATCACCTGTCATTCCCCGCCCCAAGGGATCCCAGGCCGCTGGCTACTGGAGGCATGTACACATGCACAACCCCTTACTGATACACATGCACATATACATAATTTAAACAAATCTATTTATTTTAAAAAGGAAGCAAAGACAACTGATGACAGAAACAGGCACTTCAATCAACTAAAAATGTATTTTTAAACAATATCTAATAACTTTTTCATGGCTAGCCAGGCTGGCCTCAAACTCACACAAACCCACCTGCCTCTTCTTCCCAAGTACCGAAGTTAATAACGTTTCCACCTGATTGCCTCAGTATTTTACCAAATTTTAGTTTGAGGAATAAAGAGAAAGTCACATTACAGACAAAAATCACGTAACAGTGTTGCAGGAATCTTAAAGAATTCTTATTAATAAGAACAAACCCGAGGCCAGTTATTGGGGTGAATGCTGGAAGATCAGAGACACAGAACAAGCCACAGCTATCTCACCTTGCTATTTCCTCAGGTGATCCTGTTTCCTTAGGCTGGAAGCTTCTGAGTCCTCCTCCACATGAATGTCAGCTGAACTGTGTTGCTCCAAAGCTTAACTAACTACATGCTTTTCCTCCTTAGTTCCTGGTCCTCGTGCCTTATATACCTTTTTCTTTCTGCCCCCACTCCCTGGGGTTAAAGGTTGGGTTTCTGGGATTAAAGGCATGGGTCACCATGCTTAGCTGTTTCTAAAGTGGCCTTGAACTCAGATATCCACCTGGCTCTGCCTCCCAAGTGCTGGGATTAAAGGTGTGTACAACCACCGCCCAACTTCTGTTATGGCTTACTCTTCCTATTTTCTAGCCACCATTTTTGGCTTTGTTCTAGTGGCTGTCTGTTCTCTGACCCCAGATTTGTTTATTTCGGGGAACACACAATATTTCAGGGAACACAATACCCACCACATAACAGTATGGTTGTTCAGGTTGGTTTGGTTTACGAGATTTGCCTTTTGAGACAGGATCTCACTTTGTAGCCCTGGCTAGCCTAGAACTCACTTTCTAGACCAGCTTAGCCTCAAACTCAGAAAAATCCATTTGCCTCTGCTTCTGGGTGCTGGGATTAAAGGTGGGCACCAACATGCTGGCTGTTGTGACTTTTATTTTATGCCTACAGGTATGTTGCTCGAAGGGCCTTAGTGTGCAGGCCTATTTCCTGCAGAGGCCAGAAAAGGACTCTAGATTTCTTGGACCTGGAGTGGTGGTCTTCTGTGAGGCAGCATGTGGATGGTGGAAAATGAAGCTCGGTCCACAAAAAGCAGCAAGTGCTCCTAACTGCTGAGCTCTAGCTCCCAATATAGTAGTTTTAGAATTTCCTTTCAACAAAATTGTCTGGTTGTTTTTATGTACCAAGTATTATTAATAGCATGGATAGCAATAAGAGGTCGGACCTGTCAAAAATCGAGACCTGTAGGTTTGGGGGCATAACTAAATAGTATTGCTTGTTTTATGTTACAAAGTGAATTGGGACTCCAATAGGAGTCACTTTATATTATTGTCTGTTGCTTATTGGGGGGCTCTTGTAGAGGATCCAGATTCAGTTCCCGGCACCTACATGGTGGGTCACAACCACCCATAAATCCAGATACAGGGTTCTGATCCCCTCTCTTGACCATCATGGGCACTGCATGCATGTGGTAGACAGAAACACAAAAGCAAAAATACTCATGTGCATAAAGTAAATCTTTAAAATGTACATTTTATTTAATTAGTCTTTTTAAACCCAGGGTAGGTGTGCGTGCTATAAGGCTTCTCAGATACTTGTTTAATCAAGAAACATGGACTTTTAGTTATAAACACCATGGATGTCGTTCTCATTGAAGGTGCCTGTTTTGAATAATGTGCATAAGAACAACTAACTAAAGGCTTTGGGTATTTCTAGTAAGAGTCTGTGGAAGGGATGGAGAGATGGCTCATCAGCTAAGAGGATTTGCCCCTCTTGTAGAGGACCCAGGTTTGGTTCCCAAGACCTATGTGACATCTCAGAACAATCAAACATTTACAATTCCAGGAGATCAGACTCCATCCAAGGGCACCAGGCACTCAATTTAGAAAACACTATCTGGGGTTGGGGCTTTAGCTCAGTGGTAGTGCGCTTGTCTAGCAAGCACAAGGCCCTGAGTTCGATCCTCAGCTTAAAAAACAAAACAAAACAAAACTATCTGAAGGGACACCAGCCAGCCCGAGCATGGCAAGGATGGCTCTGGCAGGCCTTGCCCTTCTCCCCCATTCCCTCTGCCCTGCTGAGAACCTTTAGACTCCTAAAGCTAGCCACCACGGTCTAGCCCCTCATTGGCCACTTCCTCCTCCTGAGACTGACCACCAAGGTCCAGCTATGAAAGTACTAAGTCCAGCAATCAAGGTTCCTTTGGCTCATCCTGACACTGAGTTTCCCCCTTTACCTTTATAAACCGCCATTTGCTTATGGGCCACCCCTGTCTCCCCTCTATCCAGAGGCATCCCTTTGTCCCTCTGGGACAAATATCCCTCCCCCTCTCCTCCTTGTTCCCTTAGGCTTCTGCCTCCCATCTTCGTTTCTTATTCCCTGTCCTCTGTCCCCCTGGGGCAAATACATCTCCTTTGTGCTGAGAACTGAGTCTTGGGGCTCCTGAGTCCACACTGGTCACTTCCCTATCCAGCAAGCCTACTACAGCAAGCCCCGAATATTCCAACACAGCTCAAGCACAAGAAAGCAACCTTAAAACCAATTGTATGAGATGACAGAGCTCCTTAAAGAGGAGATGAATAAATTCCTCAAAGAAAGCCAGGAAAAACAAAGCGTGGTGGAGGAAATGGATAAAACGGTTCAAGACCTCAAAGTGGAAACAGAAACAATAAAGAAAACACAAACTGAGAGATCCTGGAGAAAACACTGTCTTCTTTATAAAATAGCTATATTCCAAACCAAAATCCAGGCAGCTGTATCCCAAACAAAGAAAATGTGTGTTTTGTATCTTAGCTGTCTCACAATTATAAATCAAAACATGTTATGAATGCTGCAGACATTTACATTTTCTTCTGGCCAACAAAACTGCATTAACCAGTTCGTTAAAATTTTAAGCCACGTGGCAATGGACACTTAGAGCTTCCCCTTTTGAGCCTAGAGACAGTGAGAAGCAGAGATACTATCTGATTTGTGTTTGGTTGTTCCATTTTTTTCCCCAGCCTTTACTACTGAGTCCTCTCTTTGCCTTCGTGAAGCACATGTTCATCATTTGATGAGTATCTCCCCTCAGTCACTCTAACCTTCTTTGAGCCTGAGGATCCGAAAACATTGTATAAGAGTAATTATGTTTATGATGTAATGACTAAACATTAGGGTCATCTGTAAACCTTAAAAAGCTGTATTATGTCTGTAAATGGGTTAAAGAGGTTTTAAGGGAGCCAGCCAGGTGTGGTGGCAGAAGCTCTTATTCCCAGAACTATGTAGACCGACCCTATCTGCGGGTGAAGGTAGTGGGCGTTGAGGTGGGGTGCAGAGAGAGACAGAGAGGGAGGGGAGAACAGGAGGTGGGGGCGGAGGGAGTGAGGGTGGGGTGTGGTTAAAGACCCAGAGAGAAGGCTTATAGGCAAGGGCAAGGGCAGTTGCCATGAGGCCTGACATTCCAAGAACTTGATCCACAGAGCCCACCCGGTAGAAAGTGATCCGACTGTTACAAAGTGTCCGGTGGCCACAACACGCCAGTCAGGGCACACACACCCGCCCCTCCCCACACAGACAACACAGAAAGGACAGTACTTATTTACTTCGTGTGTAATGTGTTTGTGCCAGAGTGTATGTGTGCGCACCACATACATGCAGGAGCTTGAGGAGGTCCAGAGAGGGCATAGTGGATCCCCTGGACCAGGAACACGGACTTGGGTCACCCCAAATACCATGACCACACGTAGTGTCAGCTTCACGGTGTTTCTGTAGAAAAGAACAAAGAAACTCATACATCAAGAGTCTTTTAAAATGCAGGGGTGGAGACACCAGGTAGGCAGGTTGGAGCGAAGCGGGGAGACCTCTGATGTAGCGCTGGCTCCCGGGTTCCCCGAAAACATTCTCCGACTTGGTGTTGGAGGGAGATGGGGGTCTGTTCTTACTCCCCAAAACCAGTTACAAGGCAGTTAGGCCACAGCGGTGGGGAGCCCACGGCTATTTAGGATTTGGAGACAATTCAAGATGATTTGTGTCTGGTCCAGCAACACTCCATCCAGCTCTCCGCGGGCAAGAGAGTTCTCCAGGACAACGTGGCAAAGGGGAGTGTTGTCATGTCACCCTTGGGTGCCAGTCGGGGGCGCGGTCTATGCAGAAGAGGGGCGCGCAGGGGCTGCCGGTCCTCACCGCTGCGGAAACGCGAGGGATTTCGCGCGCGGCGTGGGAGGGAGCGCGGGTCCGCGGGGGGCAGCGGAGCTCAGGAAGCGGGCGCGGGTGCGCGGTGACCCGGGATCGCCGGCGGCGAAGTGACCGTGTGTTGAGAGCGCAGGGCCGGTGTGGCTGAGTGGTGTGTGTCGGGGAGACGAGCATACTTACCTGGCAGGGGAGACACCATGATCAAGCAGGTGGTTTTCCCAGGGCGAGGCTCACCCATTGCACTTGGGGTGTGCTGACCCCTGCGATTTCCCCAAATGCGGGAAACTCGACTGCAGAATTTGTGGTAGTGGGGGACTGCGTGCGCGCTCTCCCCTCACGTTTTTCCTGTAACAAAAAGCAGACAACTTTTTCAGCATTTGTGTTTATCTCTTTATGCTTTGACAAGGAGCTGAACACATTCGAGGTGATCACAAAAACAAAGGAAAACAAAACACACAAACCAGGGCTGACCTGTTGCCTGCCAGCCACACAGCACTTTTAGGAGAACTAGGTCCCAATTTGGCTTTCACAGCCCAGCCCTTGCTTGCTTCCCGTGTTTGACATGCACCACACCTGCTCCCGGGGCCAGCAACACCACTGTGCAAAACCTGTTGTGAGTTTAGTACAAGTGAGTCATCTCTAGAAACCGAAGCTAGGCAGCAACTCCAACTCTGCTTTTTGTTTATTCGTTTCCCACCCACCCCCACCCCACCCCCGTGTTTTTGCGCTTAATTGAAAAGAACAAAACACCCGCGGGACTTCATTGTCCTCCT
The DNA here is from genome assembly GCF_903995425.1 of Onychomys torridus. Lineage (NCBI taxonomy): Eukaryota > Metazoa > Chordata > Mammalia > Rodentia > Cricetidae > Onychomys > Onychomys torridus. Next base: position 71,279,839 of record NC_050448.1, read on the forward strand.
AACAGAGTTGGCTTCGCTCTGCGTCCGCTCAGTTCTAAACGCCGGAGCCTCGGAGATGCCCTGGGGCTGCACCGGGCTCGCGCCTCCTCTGGGCCCCGCCGCGTGTCCCCACTCCCACCCCACCCCACGCTCGCTCCCGCCGCTCCCTCTGCACCCCCGGGTCCAGTCCCGCCTTCTCCCTCGCGTCCGGCCTCGCTGAGCACCGCACCGCACTCGCCGCCTTCCCCTGGCGGGCCGCGCCCAGGCTCCAGCGCACACCGGGGGGACGAGCCCTCTCGCGTCCGTGCTCGGGGTCTGCAAAGGCCCGGACCCCAAAGCGCCCTCCGCGAGCCGCCAGCGTGGAGTCCCGGCGGCCCCGACCCCCGGGGGGCGGAGGGTCCCTGCGTCCCCGCGTCCCGGAGCCGCCGGCGGCCGCTCGCCCCGGGTTCGGGAGGTTCGCGCGAGCTCGGGAAGCGGGTGCGCGGCGCGCGGGGCACGGCGGCGCGGGGCCGGGTGGCTTCGGGGCTCGGGCGTCCCAGGTGTGGCCGCCGCGGTGACGCCCGCATCACCAAGGGGACGCCGCGTGGCCTACCGCACCGTCTCTGTGGCGCAATCGGTTAGCGCGTTCGGCTGTTAACCGAAAGGTTGGTGGTTCGAGCCCACCCAGGGACGACTGGCCTTTGACTTTTAACACTTTTCCCAGTATTGCCACGTGTGAACAACTGGAAAATACACATTCCTACATTCTATCCACAGATCCGTGACACCCACGTAAAACTCAAGCTTATGCATGAAAAAGCCCTACCTTACCCTCTCACAGATGATTCATGACCAGGCCTCTGGCAACCAAAATTACAACAACAACGCCTTTTTTATTTAATTCCGCGATGGGGGCTCCAGGGGACAAAACCTCTGCAGACTGGCGTCCACCCAAGTCTCTGGCCCGCTGGTTTGCTCCCTGCTCCGGGAAGGACCCGTAGCAGTCTGGCCCCCCGAGGTGGCCCAGCCTGAGCGCACAGCAGGCCGTGGCAGTCTGTCAGGGGCTTGGGGAAAGTCTGCTCCTGCAGGAGTGGCCTCGACCCCGGACTCAGTCAGCAGCTGCCCTCAGCACCCGGCCGAGGCGCAGACGCGTGCCCGGCGCCGCTCCCCACGCCGCAGCGGGGACAAATCCCTGATGCACCACAGGCGCTTCCGAAGCACATGGACACCCGCCGTGGGCTGTGGCTCGCCGTGATCGTATAGTGGTTAGTACTCTGCGTTGTGGCCGCAGCAACCTCGGTTCGAATCCGAGTCACGGCACTATCGTCCGCCCACCGTGCTGCTTTCTTGCCCCCTGCGACCCGTACCTCGCTAACGTCTTGCCACAGTCTCCAGTCTCCCGTGTTCGAGCCCAGCTGGCGGCAGGACTCAAGCAGAACTGTTACACTTCGGGGCTGTAGTCCTCACTGTCCACCCCGCTGGCTCCTGGACTCAAGGTCATTCCACTGTCGCTCACACCTGACACCTAGGGCATACTTTCCTCCCCTTTCAGCAACACCCCGACCCCTATTTTGGTCCTGGTCAGTATGATACAGGGTCTGAATGTTCTGTCTGTATTTGGTCTTAGGGTAACACATCCAGTGGAAAAGCTTGTTTAATGTGTGCTGCCCCACCCCTTTGAGAGTAAAATCTTTATCTTCTCCATGCTGAATAATTATTGAAGATGAAACCCGTTCTAACTACGCAACAAGACCACAATGTCCATAGAACACACACACACCTTTATGTTTATAATGTCCTGGTCAAAGACGTCTGAGAAGCATGAGCTGCTGCATCCCCCAGGGATCGGTTCTCCAGACCCATTGAGAGGAGAGACGGACAGCCTAGGACGCTTCCTGCTCATCCCAGTGCAGGAGGGCAGACAGGAGACGGATTACGTCTAGATGTGCCCTGTAAGCGTGTGATGGCTTTACTTGAAACGCTTTAATTAGTTCAGTTACAGAACAAATACTATTCGATGGGCTATTTGGAATTAATTTGAAACCCATTTGACAGACGCATTTAAAAGTGGCGGAATAATCTCACAGTATAAAAGACAGAGGCTGAAGAAGAGCCTGCTTGATGGACATGCAGAAAACTGTTTTAAAATACGTTCATGTTTTTGTTTGTGTAAGCTCCCATGTGCTTGTGAGCACACGTGCCCCACATGCTGTGGGGTAAGGCGGTAACTTGAAGGAGCCAGTTCCCCTCCACTCCACCAGGTGGGCTCAGGGAGAGAATCAGCACGTGACAGACTGCCACGGCCTGCTGTGCGCTCAGGCTGGGCCACCTCGGGGGGCCAGACTGCTACGGGTCCTTCCCGGAGCAGGGAGCAAACCAGCGGGCCAGAGACTTGGGTGGACGCCAGTCTGCAGAGACCGAAGCCGCCGTCCATCCCGGGATTCCTTCCCACGCGGCCCGTCCTGCCCGTTTCTCTGGTCTGTGTTTCCACAGCACATGGTTTTCGACTTAAATGGGTTCTAAGGTTTTCCGATTACCAGTTTCGTTGCGGGGTCGCCCTTCTCGTATGCGTATCTTCAAACGGTGGTGTAGAGTTCACCTGTTTTATTAAAATCCGTTTTGTGTCCCGTGCTTTGGAGACTTGTCCATAACTTTCTTTTTATAGAGAAAGCATTCCCACTCTACCCATTCCGTAATACACCAAAGACAGCTGCAGGGGTTTTGTCCCCTGGAGCCCCCATTGCGGAATTTAATTAATTAATCAATCAATTAATCAATCAATTAATTAATAAAAGGCGTTGTTGTAATTTTGGTTGCCAGAGGCCTGGTCATGAATCATCTGTGAGAGGGTAAGGTAGGGCTTTTTCATACATAAGCTTGAGTTTTACGTGGGTGTCACGGATCTGTGAATAGAATGTAGGAATGTGTATTTTCCAGTTGTTCACACGTGGGAATACTGGGAAAAGTGTTAAAAGCCAGAGGCCCATCGTCCCTGGGTGGGCTCGAACCACCAACCTTTCGGTTAACAGCCGAACGCGCTAACCGATTGCGCCACAGAGACGGTGCGGTAGGCCACGCGGCGTCCCCTTGGTGATGCGGGCGTCACCGCGGCGGCCACACCTGGGACGCCCGAGCCCCGCAGCCACCCGGCCCCGCGCCGCCGGGACCCGCGCGCCGCGCACCCGCTTCCCGAGCTCGCGCGAACCTCCCGAACCCGGGGCGAGCGGCCGCCGGCGGCTCCGGGACGCGGGGACGCAGGGACCCTCCGCCCCCCGGGGGTCGGGGCCGCCGGGACTCCACGCTGGCGGCTCGCGGAGGGCGCTTTGGGGTCCGGGCCTTTGCAGACCCCGAGCACGGACGCGCGAGGGCTCGTCCCCCCGGTGTGCGCTGGAGCCTGGGCGCGGCCCGCCAGGGGAAGGCGGCGAGTGCGGTGCGGTGCTCAGCGAGGCCGGACGCGAGGGAGAAGGCGGGACTGGACCCGGGGGTGCAGAGGGAGCGGCGGGAGCGAGCGTGGGGTGGGGTGGGAGTGGGGACACGCGGCGGGACCCAGAGGAGGCGCGAGCCCGGTGCAGCCCCAGGGCATCTCCGAGGCTCCGGCGTTTAGAACTGAGCGGACGCAGAGCGAAGCCAACTCTGTTAGGAGGACAATGAAGTCCCGCGGGTGTTTTGTTCTTTTCAATTAAGCGCAAAAACACGGGGGTGGGGTGGGGGTGGGTGGGAAACGAATGAACAAAAAGCAGAGTTGGAGTTGCTGCCTAGCTTCGGTTTCTAGAGATGACTCACTTGTACTAAACTCACAACAGGTTTTGCACAGTGGTGTTGCTGGCCCCGGGAGCAGGTGTGGTGCATGTCAAACACGGGAAGCAAGCAAGCAAGCAAGGGCTGGGCTGTGAAAGCCAAATTGGGACCTAGTTCTCCTAAAAGTGCTGTGTGGCTGGCAGGCAACAGGTCAGCCCTGATTTGTGTGTTTTGTTTTCCTGTGTTTTTGTGATCACCTCGAATGTGTTCAGCTCCTTATCAAAGCATAAAGAGATAAATGCAAATGCTGAAAAATGTTGTCTGCTTTTTGTTACAGGAAAAACGTGAGGGGAGAGCGCGCACGCAGTCCCGCACTACCACAAATTCCGCAGTCGAGTTTCCCGCATTTGGGGAAATCGCAGGGGTCAACACACCCCAAGTGCAATGGGTGAGCCTCGCCCTGGGAAAACCACCTGTTTGATCATGGTGTCTCCCCTGCCAGGTAAGTATGCTCGTCTTCCCGCCACACACCACTCAGCCACACCGGCCCTGCGCTCTCAACACACGGTCACTTCGCCGCCGGCGATCCCGGGTCACCGCGCACCCGCGCCCGCTTCCTGCGCTCCGCTGCCCCCCGCCGACCCGCGCTCCCTCCCACGCCGCGCGCGAAATCCCTCGCGTTTCCGCAGCGGTGCGGACCGGCAACCCCTGCGCGCCCCTCATCTGCATAGACCGCGCCTCGACTGGCACACAAGGGTGACATGACACCCCTCCCCTTTGCCACGTTGTCCTGGAGAACTCTCTTGCCCGCGGAGAGCTGGATGGAGTGTTGCTGGATCAGACACAAATCATCTTGAATTGTCTCCAAACCCTAAATATCCGTGGGCTGCCGACCGCTGTGGCCGAACAGCCTTGTAACTGGTTTTGGGGAGTAAGAACAGACCCCCATCTCCCTCCAACACCAAGTAGGAGAATGTTTTCGGGGAGCCCGGGAGCCAGCCCTACAGCAGAGGTAGACTAAAGAGGGATATGCATGGCAATCCTTTACCTTCAGGAAACTTGATGCCGGCCTTAGCTTGGGGTCCAGGAACAAATGAGATGAGCTACCTGTGTCCCGATGCAATGGGGTGGCTCCTCAACAGCTATTGGGGAGCAAATGCTCAGCGTTGGAGATTTAAGGCTTGCTACGCAGGACGCGCTGCTTTAGAACTGGCAATGGTCAAACATCCTTTGTTATCTCCACAATTCCTTGTTATAGAATAGCCACTGGGGTGTATGTTCCCTTCCCTGAGGAACAGCAGGAATAATTTGCGAAGAGGCAGTTTGATGTCTCAAGGATTTATTGTACACCCAGGAATTACAGATGAAGATTACCAGAGAGGAAGGAAATTATGGCATATGTAAAAAGGACTGTGCGCAGAGAAGCTGGGGATAGAGCTGCTCAGTTGTTATCACCCCCACGTTTCAAAGGTAAAGCAGCTCCTATATGTAGGAGAGAAGGTTTTTTAAGTAGGGGGAAAAGGTATTTGGCAAATTGTCATCAATGATGAAAGGTCTAAATTGAAAATAAAACTAAATGAGGTTGATATGGAAGGAGTATTGGATTCTGGTGCTGTTGTATCTATAATTTCACAAGAATCCTGGGATCCCAACTGGCCTTGAATAGAATTTGTAGGCATTGGAACCTTATCTTAGGTAAAACAGAGTGTAGAGTGGATTCTATGCCTAGGGCCTGAAGGACAGATAGGAATGTTGAAGCCTTATGTAGCTGATGTAGCCATGGATTTATGGGGAGAGATTTGTTACAATGGGGAGCTCAGGTGAGTACTCCTACAATTACAGAAACAGCTTGTAAATGATTATTAAAATGGGGTATTCCTGGGAAAGATTTTGGAAAAAGTTGTCAAGGAAACCACAGGCTACACAGGTTGTCCAACAACATAAAGCAGGAACTGGCTATTCAAATTTAGAGTAGGGGCCACTGCTGGTAACCCAACTGTTCTGCCTTTAAAATGGCTAACTAATGAGCCTGTATGGGTGGAGTGATATTTTATTGGCTGCTTCTGAAGCAAATATCTTAGAAAATGTTTAATGTGATACAGAAAATTTTACCCTGTTGGGAATTACAAATTTCTCCTGAAAAAAACAAAAACAAAACCTAATAACTAAGGAGATTTTCTTAGTTATTTGGGATTTAAATTAAGTAAACAGATAATTCAGCAGTAAAAGGTACAGATTAGAAGAGATCAGTTCACACCTTTTTGTTGTTGTTGTTTTGTTTTTTTGTTTTCTGAGACAGGGTTTCTCTGCATAGCTTTGGCGCCTTTCCTGGATCTCACTCTGTAGCCAACCCTGGCCTCAGACTCACAGAGATCAGCCTGCCTCTGCCTCCCGAATGCTGGGATTAAAGGAGTGTGCCACCACTGCCCAGCTTTTCTCTTTTTTTTCAGTTCCACACTCTTAATGACATTAAAAAATTATTGGATGATATTAACTGGTTGCAGCTTACCATTGGATTGTCTACTTAAGAATTAAGTAATCTGGTTCAAATTTTGCAATAGCTCAGATTTAAACAGTCCAAGACAATTAACAGCTGAGGCTGAAAGGGAATTAGCCCAAGAACAAAACTTACAGAATGCCTATGTGGGTCGATTAGGTCTCACAACTGTGAATGTATTTCCATAACTGTTCCTTCCAATCATTCCCCTACTGGACTCATTATGTGAGGGGTGATAATATTTTGGAATAGATTTTTCTAGCTCACAAACAGTGTAAAAAGTTAAAGACCTAAAGGGTTTCTGAATTAATCATATAGGGAAGAATAAGACTTCATCAATTGTGAGGAACAGATCCAGCTGAGACTGTAGACCCTATACTAATGCTCAAATTTTGCAATTGTAGGTGATTAATGACAGTTGGTAAAGAGCTTGCAGTAATTTCTTAAGAGAAATTAACAAAAAAATTTAAAAAAATAAGGAACTTCAATTTACAAAAAGAGCTGAATAGCTTCTTGCCTGCATAGTAGAAGAGCACCTGGGACTCTTACCTTTTATACTGATGCAAATAAATTAGGAACAGCTGGCTATAAAGCAGGATGAGTCAGTAAGGTTACCTCAAAGTCGGTATGATTTGGTTCAAAACTCAGAGTTATATGCCATTCTGATGGTTTTATAAGACCTTAACGAATTTCTTAAGATAATTACTAATTCTCGATATGCAAAAAGAATTACATTTTATATAAAACTGCTGAAATTATTCCTGATAATTCAGAATTAACTTTATTATTTGTATAACCTCAACAGGCAATCACAGAAAGGAATTCCCCACTTTATATTACACATATTTGATCTCATACTGGGTTGCCTGGACCATTAACAAAAGGAAACCAAGAGATTGATCAATTACTGATAGGAAATGTGTTGGAAGCTTCAGAATTTCTTAAGAAACTTAATAGTAGGGGCTTAAGAAAAAAATTCCATTACTTGGCAACAAGCTAAGGAAATTATAAAAAACAAACAAACAAAAAACCTGTCCTACTTGTTCTTTGTATAACCAATTTCCTTTACCTGCAGGAACTAATTCTAAAGGTACACAAGGAAATGAAATTTGGCAATTGATGTATTTCATTTAGCAAAATTTGGAAAATTAAAATATATCATCATACCATTAATACGTACTCTGAATTTCAGTGGGCATCTGCCTTAAGTTCTGAAAAGGCTGATTCTATAATTACACATTTATTAGAAACAATGGCCATAATAGGCATACCGATACAAATTAAAACTGATAATTCCTGAGTTTATGTTTCCAGTAAAATCAAACCATTTTTTTACACATTACAACTTAAAACGCATTACAGGGATACCATGTAATCCTACGAGAGAAGCAGTTGTTGAAAGAGCTAATCACACTCTACAGGAGATGCGTGTTAAACAGAAGGGGGACATGAGGACCCCCAGGGACAGACTGCATACTGCTTTACCAACTTTAAATCTTTAAATGCTAATGAAACAGGGATAACAGCTGCTGAAAGACATTGGATTGTGGGAAAAACTGCTGAGCTGGGCCAGCCAGTATATTATAAATGTGTTAACATCTTTATGGGGTCCATGAAGTGTTGAGATGGGGCCGAGGGTATGCTTATGGTTCTACGGGAGACGTGAAGTTATGGATCCCATCAAGATTGATCAAAATCCAGCATGAGCAAGAGGAATGTCTTGGATGCTTTGGCTGCTGAGATGCCTCTGTTTAAAAAAAAAAAATTACAGAAGGCCTGTTGGAGCCTTTCGACCAGTCAGCTGAGTAGCTGGGTAGAGGCGTGCAGATTTGTAGAGACAGTCTTGAAGGACAGAGGGGTAAAACAATGCACAACACAGGCATCCAACCATTAAACTGGTTCCTTGCATCAAGGAGCAGGCAGTTCTTTCTTTTTTAAAGGTTTATTTATTATATATACAGTGTTCTGCCTGCATGTAGGCTACACACCAGGAGAGGGCACCAGATCTCATTACAGATGGTTGTGAGCCACCATGAGGTTGCTGGGAATTGAACTCAGGACCTCTGGAAGAGCTGCCAGTGCTCTTAACCACTGAGCCATCTCTCCAGCCCTAGCAGTTGGTTTTCTGTCTCCATGTTCCTCCGGCTGACGTCAAGCTAGATAGTATGTTCCTTCCTGTGGGCTAATCAGGACTTTCTCAAAGCCCTGGAGCAAGCAAGCCTGAACTCTATTGACTCAGAATAGACTTCATTTTCAAACTGGGAAACTGAGTCAGTTGTGGGCTCCCACAAAGGCCTTTGGAACAGACAGCGAATCTTCCGACCTGGGGACAGCTTAAGAACTGGTGTGACGAAGGAGAGGCGATAATTCAAATGACTCACAAACTTCTGAAAGTTACAGATCTGTTCCTTGCTGTGGTGTCTGTGGAAACTGTGCAGGCAACAGCAGAAGTTGGGGAGATATGGATATTCCTGTGTTGGTTAATGAATCTTCTTGGCTACCTGGTCTTTATGACAACCGAGGTTTTGCTCAGTCAATGGAGGAGGGTAAAGAGATTAAATAATATTACACTGTGGGAGTACAAGCATGTAACACAGATTTTAAATGGTCTTATTAATAAAAAAAAATTCAGTGCCAGCTGGACAGTGGTGGCACACACCTTTAATCCCAGGACTTTGGAGGCAGAGGCAGGTGGATCTCTGTGAGTTCAAGGCCAGCCTGGTCCGCAGAGTGAGATCCAGGAGAGACACCAAAACAACACAGAGAAACCCTGTTCTGAAAAACCAAAACAACAACAAAACCCCTCAGTGCCAGCTATCGGGGTAAATTCTGAAAGACCAGAGAGACAGAACAGGCCACAACTAACTTCACCTCACCAACTTCTCAGCCGATCCTGTTTCCTCAAACTGGAAGCCTTTGAGTCCTCATCTGAATGGATCTCAGCTGAACTGCTGCTAAAAGCCTAAAAGCTTAAAAGCCTCTAGTTCCTGGTCCTCACGCCTTATATACCTTTCTGCTTCTTGCCGTCACTTCCTGGGATTAAAGGCGTGTTTCTTCCCAAGCAAGACAGGAGGTCTCAAGTCCTGGGATTAAAAGTGTGTGCCACCAGGCCTGGCTGTGTTTCCAGTGTGGCCTTGAACTCACGGAGATCCGATGGATTTCTGCCTCTGGAATGCTAGGATTCAGGGTGTGTGCCACCAATGTCTGGCCTCTGTCTAACCTAGGGGCTGTTCTGTTCTCTGACCCCAGATAAGTTTTATTAAGGTACACAATATATTGGGGGACACAATTTATCACCACACATGGAATTCCTATTTGTATGGGAAATGGAATTTCATGTATGACTATCCATAGTCAATACTACCCAAGACTCTCATAATAGATTTCATATGGTTCATGCATCTGGTTTTAAAGGACAGGAGATTAATTCCACTAGTTCCATAAATCTACCCTTGTGTGAGATGAGGGTTACCAACATGGAATCTTACATTGGCAACAATGTAAGAGAAACCTTGTGTGCTAATATCTCCCATGGAGACATCACTGACTGGAGCCCCTATGGCTTCCCTCAAATAAAACATTCTCACTCAAAGTTAAGATGGCAGCAGTGCCTGGCGGTGGTGGCGCACGCCTTTAAACCCAGCACTCGGCGGCGGCGGGGGGGGGGGGGGGGGGGGGGGGGTGGGGTGCAGAGCCAGGTGGATCTCTGTGAGTTCGAGGCCAGCCTGGTCTCCAAAGCGAGTTCCAGGAACGGCACAAAGCTACACAGAGAAACCCCGTCTCGAAAATAAAATAAAATAAAATGGCAGTAGTATAGTTTGAATGGAACTGTAGAAATTAGTCTTCTGTTAATGAACCAATCCAATGGCATGGAGTTGGAACATCAAGTTCTCTCCTGCAAGTTGGCAATTCAATTCAGACGAACATGTGGAAATTAGCAAGCGCCTTCCACCCTCTTAAAGCATGGGCAGGAAAGTTAAGCAATAGCACTCTAATAATTACAGCATCACTTGTGAATGCTGTACCCTTCATACCTGTGTTAATTCTAGTATGCCTTTAAACCTAACCTCTGAAAGTTGATGTGTTCTTAGAGCAAGGCCAACAATCGGGATGTCAGTGAAGCTGTCGAGGCCATGGCAAGACTCACCTGTGATGATCCTGGTACAGAAGCTCGCTGAAAGAACACGATGGATGGTTGCACTGATTATCACTGCTATGGGAATTACTGCCTTGACTGCTACTGCTCCAGCAGCCAGCCCTCCATAAAGAAATCCAAACTGCTGGGTTCATTAGAGACTGGCATACACATTCTACAGAGCTTTGGCTTGAACAAAATAAAATAGATGATGAGATAGTTAATGAATTAGCTGATTTGAGACAAGCTGTTATATTGTTGGGAGATGGGTTAGAAATACTGAAGGAGCAGATACAATTAAAATGTGATTGGAATGTTACATCCTATTGTATTGCACATGTAAGGTCAATGATAGCAAGTATGATTGGGAAAGGTTAAGATGCTTTTGATGGGTCACCCTGACTCTTCTCCAATGATTTATGACTTACAGCAAGAAAAAAGGAAAATTCTACAAAAAGTTACCTGATATGACAGGAATGGATGTTATGGAAAGCCTTGCAGATATGATACCCTCACTCAACCCTGTGGATGACTTTAAGAGATTCTTGTTTTAGCAAGTGTTACTCTTGTGCTAGCAATAGGAACTGTATTGGCTTTAAAATGTGTTTGGGCTTACTTACATAAGATTGTAAAACAGAATAGAGAAAAGACTGTATATGCTGCAAAGCTACATAATCTCCAATATAATTAATTGTTGTATTTGTATAAGGATATGTTACTGGAGTTCCTGCAGATTTCAACAGCTGGTTTGATTCTAGAGTTAGCACCTAGCTTTGATCTGCCTTCTGTGATAGCTACCTTTTGTTTCCAGAACTTTCTGTTTGAAGTCTTATCTGAGAGTTTCCTAGGGGTTCAAAGCCTATGTAGAACTTGGTTGGGGGACAACCCAGAAAACCATGGTATTCCTTAACTGAGAAAATGCATTTGGCTTTGTCCCTTTGGGGAGCTGAAATAAGAGGTTTTGGGATAAGGAAATTAACTTGTTAAAGGTATAAATTGGAGAACAATAAAAAAAGCCCTTTGTTAAGCTATGCGAGTCTGTCTGGAGAGACTGACCCCTGCAGCTGGAAAGGCTAAGAATCATCCTTAAGTGCTTCTGTGTCTTTTCCCCGAGACCCACATGAATCCACACTCGCTATGCAACAATGTTTGGTTGTTGTCCCTGGGAATCCTGTTCTTTTCTAATGAGAGAAAGAAAGGGGGTGGATCGGGAGGGGGGGGGAGGGCAGGGGAGAGAAGGGAAACTGTAATCAGGATATATTGCATGAGAAACCGGTCTATTTTCAACAAAAGGGAAAAACTGGAAAGTGATACTCTGAATGAAGGAGATTTCATTTTTAAAGATTGCTCTCTTTTCAAAAGATAAAAACTAAGAAAAATATGCAAACATTGAAAAGAAAGATTCTTTGAAAGAAAGAAAACTGTTCACTTCTAAGAGTGAAAGGGCATAGGTGGGGGAGACTTTACTCTCTGTGTTTTTATACTTTTTGGTTTTTTTTTTTTTTGGTTGTTGTTGGTTTTGTTTTTGTTTTTGTTTAAGACAGGGTTTCTCTGTGTAGTTCTGGTGCCTGCAGATCAGGCTGGCCAGGAACTCACAGAAATCCATCTGACTCTGCCTCCCAAGTGCTGGGATTAAAGGCGTGCGCCACCACTGCCCGGCTTACTTTTTGATGTTTTAGCCAAATAAATATAGCATCTGTTCCAAAAACTCATTTGGAAATTTTTATTCTCAATTTGCTAAAAATATATAAGCATTCATTAGCCGAAAAAATTTTAAAACAAAATGAAGGAAGGAAGAAATGAATCCGTGTTAAAACAATGATATTCTAAGAACTGCCTTTGTTCATTCACAATGTGACAAGAAAAATTTTTGCAGAGGAACTATTTTTCAATAATCCTCTTGATAGGCTTGATAAATAAGTTATCAGTTTCTTTCGGAAATGTGACATAGTAAAGGAGATATAACTAATGTTGATGGTAAATTCTAATCATCCCATTTATTCTGATAGTGGACTTTAGCTTATTTGTGTGAGGACAGTTCTTAAATATGAATTTAGAATGTATACAATAACGCAGCGTCAGAAATTATTATGGATGTGAGAACCGCGTTAAAAAGATTACTGTATTTTCAGGATTTTAAAAAAGATTTATTTATTTGCCACCATTTGGTCGCTGGGAATTGAACTCAGGACTTCTGGAAGAGCAGCTAAGCAGATGGCTTAACCTCTGAGCCATCTTTCCAGCCCTATTTTAAGCATTTCAAAGCTAATAAAATTTAAATCTATTGTGTAAAATTACAATTTTAGCCATTCAGACTTTAATATGTATGCTTACCGCTCCTCTAATTTTTAGAAACTGTTATATATGTTATAGTTACGTAGTTTATTAAAGTACCTTTCCATAGAAAGTAAAAATAAGTGTTTAACAAAATGGCTGGCAAGATGGCTGAGCGGTACCTGCAGGCACGCCTGACCCCTGAGTTCTCTCCCTGAGCCCACCTGGTGGAGTGGAGGGGAACTGACTCCTTCAAGTTGCCGCCTTACCCCACAACATGTGGGGCACCAGTGCTCACAAGCACATGGGAGCTTACACAAACAAATACACGAACGTATTTTAAAACAGTTTTCTGCATGTCCATCAAGCAGGCTCTTCTTCAGCCTCTGTCTTTTATACTGTGAGATTATTCCGCCACTTTTAAATGCGTCTGTCAAATGGGTTTCAAATTAATTCCAAATAGCCCATCGAATAGTATTTGTTCTGTAACTGAACTAATTAAAGCGTTTCAAGTAAAGCCATCACACGCTTACAGGGCACATCTAGACGTAATCCGTCTCCTGTCTGCCCTCCTGCACTGGGATGAGCAGGAAGCGTCCTAGGCTGTCAGTCTCTCCTCTCAATGGGTCTGGAGAACCGATCCCTGGGGGATGCAGCAGCTCATGCTTCTCAGATCTCTTTGACCAGGAATTATAAATATAAAGGTGTGTGTGTGTTCTATGGACATTGTGGTCTTGTTGCGTAGTTAGAACGGGTTTCATCTTCAATAATTATTCAGCATGGAGAAGATAAAGATTTTACTCTCAAAGGGGTGGGGCAGCACACATTAAACAAGCTTTTCCACTGGATGTGTTACCCTAAGACCAAATACAGACAGAACATTCAGACCCTGTATCATACTGACCAGGACCAAAATAGGGGTCGGGGTGTTGCTGTAAGGGGAGGAAAGTATGCCCTAGGTGTCAGGTGTGAGCGACAGTGGAATGGCCTTGAGTCCAGGAGCCAGCGGGGTGGACAGTGAGGACTACAGCCCCGAAGTGTAACAGTTCTGCTTGAGTCCTGCCACCAGCTGGGCTCGAACACGGGAGACTGGAGACTGTGGCAAGACGTCAGCTAGGTACGGGGCGCAGGGGGCAAGAAAGCAGCACGGTGGGCGGACGATAGTGCCGTGACTCGGATTCGAACCGAGGTTGCTGCGGCCACAACGCAGAGTACTAACCACTATACGATCACGGCGAGCCACAGCCCACGGCGGGTGTCCATGTGCTTCGGAAGCGCCTGTGGTGCATCAGGGATTTGTCCCCGCTGCGGCGTGGGGAGCGGCGCCGGGCACGCGTCTGCGCCTCGGCCGGGTGCTGAGGGCAGCTGCTGACTGAGTCCGGGGTCGAGGCCACTCCTGCAGGAGCAGACTTTCCCCAAGCCCCTGACAGACTGCCACGGCCTGCTGTGCGCTCAGGCTGGGCCACCTCGGGGGGCCAGACCGCTACGGGTCCTTCCCGGAGCAAGGAGCAAACCAGCGGGCCAGAGACTTGGGTGGACGCCAGTCTGCAGAGACCGAAGCCGCCGTCCGTCCCGGGATTCCTTCCCACGCGGCCCGTCCTGCCCGTTTCTCTGGTTTATTTTGGTGTCTCCACACTGTTGTACCCAGAGACCCCAAAGATCACCAAGAGACCAACTCTGATGCAAAAGCGAAGACTTTTTATGGTTGCGTGGTTACTAGGGACTCCCTGTCGGCCTGACGGGGCAGCGGAGCAGGAGAGACCCCGAGTGGCCGTCAAGCAGGGTTTTATAAGGGTAGGCGATCTGGCGGAATTCCAACTCTATACAGTTAGGCGCTCAGGACTGCTGCTTGTTTCAGGTTAGACACACTTGGTTTGGACCGATTGGAGAGTTGCAGCTGCAAGGGAACTGCCATCTCCTCCTGCCATCTACGTTATTGTATCGATTTTGCCAGCAGACCTATTTCCTCTGATAGTTAGACATTCCATTTTTATCCGCAGGAAACCTATTCCTTCTGACAGCTATGGTGCACAATCTATATCAACAGAACACATCTCACAGGACATATCTGGTGCTTTGTTTATTATGCCAGTTATGTTATATAACATCCTTTAGGCTGTGGCAGGAAATGTCTGGTGTGCTTCTCCTAATTGTCTGGGTCTAGGGGCTCAGGGGCAGCACATACTCTGCGGGGTTTTCTTTAGAGCAATGTGTCCAAGGGCCTGCTGCCCCCGTCTGACTCTTCTCTAAGATAGCTGCAAACCTGGCATCCTCTCACACACCACATGGTTTTCGACTTAAATGGGTTCTAGGGTTTTCTGATTACCAATTACGTTGCGGGGTCGCCCTTCTCCTATGCGTATCTTTAAACAGTGATGTAAAACTGATCTGTTTTATTAAAATCTGGTCTGTGTCCCGTGCTTTGGTGACTTGTTATCCATAATTTTCTTTTATTAAAAAAGGATTCCCACTCTACCCATTCCGAAATGAACCAAAGAGCTGCAGGGAGGGGTTGTCCACAGGTGCCCCATTCCAAAAAAAGAAAAAAGAAAAAAAAGGCTCAGTTGTTTTTGTTTGTTTTGTTTTGTTTTCTTGCCAGAGGCCAGGCCATAAAGAATGTGTGACAGGGTGTTTGTCTTCTCTTTCTTTCATACATAGGCTGGAGATTTTAGTGGGTCTCAAGGGTTTCTGAGTAGAACCTAGGAATGCGCATTTTTCAGAGTGAGCTCGTTCCCAGTGGCTGTTTATTGGGAAAGCATTTACAAGCGTGTTAAAAGCCAGAGGCCCATCGTCCCTGGGTGGGCTCGAACCACCAACCTTTCGGTTAACAGCCGAACGCGCTAACCGATTGCGCCACAGAGACGGTGCGGTAGGCCACGCGGCGGCCCCTTGGTGATGCGGGCGTCACCGCGGCGGTCACACCTGGGACGCCCGAGCCCCGAAGCCACCCGGCCCCGCGCCGCCGTGCCCCGCGCGCCGCGCACCCGCTTCCCGAGCTCGCGCGAACCTCCCGAACCCGGGGCGAGCGGCCGCCGGCGGCTCCGGGACGCGGGGACGCAGGGACCCTCCGCCCCCCGGGGGTCGGGGCCGCCGGGACTCCACGCTGGCGGCTCGCGGAGGGCGCTTTGGGGTCCGGGCCTTTGCAGACCCCGAGCACGGACGCGCGAGGGCTCGTCCCCCCTGTGTGCGCTGGAGCCTGGGCGCGGCCCGCCAGGGGAAGGCGGCGAGTGCGGTGCGGTGCTCAGCGAGGCCGGACGCGAGGGAGAAGGCGGGACTGGACCCGGGGGTGCAGAGGGAGCGGCGGGAGCGAGCGTGGGGTGGGGTGGGAGTGGGGACACGCGGCGGGGCCCAGAGGAGGCGCGAGCCCGGTGCAGCCCCAGGGCATCTCCGAGGCTCCGGCGTTTAGAACTGAGCGGACGCAGAGCGAAGCCAACTCTGTTAGGAGGAGCATGAAAGTCCGCGGGTTTTTGTTCTTTCAATTAAAGCGCAAAACACGCGGGTGGGGTGGGGTGGTGGGAACGAATAAACAAAAAGCAGAGTTGGAATTGCTTCCCATCAACGGCTTCCAGGGGTGATTCATTTTTACTAAACAGTGGTGTTGCTGGCCCCGGGACCCAGGTGTGGTGCACCCAAGTTCGGACCTATTCTCCTAAATGTGCTGTTGTTTGGCTGCCAGGCAAAAGACAAATGAAACAAAAAGATCCAGACCTGAAATAATGCTTCGCGTCTTGTAACGCAAAACGCTAAGGACAATTATATTAGTCTTTTTGGTGTACCTAAAGTCTAAACACGTTACAACCAAAGAGTTTGCTACTTTTGCCACATTGATTTCCAGGGGAGAGCGCGCACGCAGTCCCCCACTACCACAAATTCTGCAGTCGAGTTTCCCGCATTTGGGGAAATCGCAGGTGTCAACACACCCCAAGTGCAATGGATGAGCCTCGCCCTGGGAAAACCACCTGCTTGATCATGGTGTCTCCCCTGCCAGGTAAGTATGCTCGTCTCCCCGACACACACCACTCAGCCACACCGGCCCTGCGCTCTCAACACACGGTCACTTCGCCGCCGGCGATCCCGGGTCACCGCGCACCCGCGCCCGCTTCCTGCGCTCCGCTGCCCCCCGCGGACCCGCGCTCCCTTCCACGCCGCGCGCGAAATCCCTCGCGTTTCCGCAGCGGTGCAGACCGGCAGCTCCTGCGCGCCCCTCATCTGCATAGACAGCGCCCCCGACTGGCACCCAAGGGTGACAGACCTCACACCCCTCTCCTGAATGTGTTCGTGTGTATTCGCGCGCGCGCGGAAAACAACTGCAGTTATTGGCGGCCTTTGAAGCATCTTGTGAGTTTCTGTCCAAAAATAGTATCTGTGTGCCTGTGCACTGGGGTCCCCCGCTGCACCCCCCCAGCTAAGCCTGTACACTGGGGTCCCCCGCTGCACCCCCCCAGCTAAGCCTGTACACTGGGGTCTCCCGCTGCACCTCTCCCCCCTACACCTCCCCTCCCCAGCTAAGCCTGTGCACTGGGGTCCCCCGCTGCACCTCTCCTTCCCCCACTCCCCGCCACCTCCCCTCCCCAGCTAAGCCTGTGCACTGGGGTCCTCTGCTGCACAGTCCCTGAGCTAAGTCCCGGTGACAGCATTGCCCTAGGTCAGCGCTGGGGACAGCTGGGAGAAAGTTTGGTGTGCAGGCAAGTAAACAAGAAAGGAACACGGTTACAGCTGGAAACACTAACCAGGACCAGGACCAGGCCCCACCCCTGTGGAAGATACATTTGCAGAATGGGCTCAGAGTAGAGCATGATATAAACCCATCACGTGACAATGGCACCCCCATCTCTCCACTATTGAAGTAAACATGTGCAGGAGTCCTCAAACGATGATCGCAACAGCATGGCTTGTGTTGTAACCTAGAAAAGAATAAACCAAACACTCATAATTTAAGTAAGAGTCTCTTTCCCTACAACAAGTAACAGCAGACAGTGGTTATAGCCCCCAGGACGCTACAAGAGCTTGAGTTAAATGTCAACCAACCAACAGTGTTTTACTGATGGTCCCTTTCTGAGACTGTAAGATCACTGCAGTTTATTTTGTTTGCCTGAGGCTGTAGACAAATCCTGACTGGTCGGTTTCTCCTGTATCGCAGCAATCTTGTTGTTGTTAGATGGGGTCTCACTATGCAGCCCTGGCTGGCCTGGAACTCACAAGAGATCCTTCTGCCCCGCTCTCCCGAATGCTGGGATTAAGGAGGATCTCGGAGAGTTTTGAATCCTACAGTTGTAAAGGGAATGTGCCAGCAGCTGCTGTAAAAAATGGAAGCGGTGGGTACTCTAAGGGAATGTGAATTTACCAGTTCCGGAATTGCGCCGCAGGTGACTGTTTATTAGGGAAACTGCTAAAAAAAAAAAAAAAAAAAAAAAAAACCTAAGGGCTCGTCCCCGGGTCCGCCTGGAGAATGCGCTAACTGATTGAGCCACAGTGACAGTTAGGGAGACAGCCCTGTGCTGTTGTGATCATTGATGACTGAATGGTCACCGCGGCGGCCCACCCCTCCTGAGCTCGCGCGAACCTCCCGAACCCGAACCCGAACCCGGGGCGAGCGGCCGCCGGGACTCCACGCTGGCGGCTCGCGGAGGGCGCTTTGGGGTCCGGGCCTTTGCAGACCCCGAGCCCGGACGCGCGAGGGCTCGTCCCCCCTGGTGTGCGCTGGAGCCTGGGCGCGGCCCGCCAGGGGAAGGCGGCGAGTGCGGTGCGGTGCTCAGCGAGGCCGGACGCGAGGGAACAGGAGGAAACCGGGATAGGGGGAGCGGGGTACGGGGAGGGTAGCACAGGAGCCTAGAGCCTAGGCCCTCGGAGATGCTCACTTGCTGGGCGCGGCTAACGGGGTTGGGGGTGGGGAGCAGGTTAAGGGAATGGGTGTTTTGTGTGAGCAAATCGGGGATGGGCAGAAGAAAGAAGCGACCTTTACCCGTCTGAATTTTTGGGGAGTGGGGTGGGGATTTAAGACAGGGTTTCTCTGTGTTGCCCTGGCTGTCCTGGAACTCACAGAGATCCACCTGCCTCTTCCTCCTGAGTGATGGGATTAACAGCGTGCTCCACCACCGCCGGGTTTACGTGTCTGATTTTTTTGACGGCGGCCACTGGTTTTTACACTTACACTTGACAAACAGTAAAGTGCCCCGGCCAGCAGGGTCCTCGACAGGGACATGAAGGGAGGGCCGGCGAAGGGACAAGAGACAAAGAATGAGAGCAAGACAAGATGTTTGATCAAGCTCCAAAATTTTATTTTCCTCTCAAGGCATATATAGGTGGGCAAAGGGGGTTGCAAGCAGGAAGGGACTTAATCATGGGCTGTTCAGCCAGCAGGGAATGTTGCTCTGGGGCTTATCTGTCTACTCTTGCCTAACTGCCTAATTGCTTAACTGTAGCTCCTTCATCTGATCTCTGAGAAGAGGTTCTGGTATTTTTAGAAGAGGTTCTGGAGACTTAAGCAAGGCCTAGATCTAAGAAAAGAGGAGAGAAGTCCAAATATGGCAGCATGTGTGTCAAGTGTTGCTTAGGCTTATGGCTCCCCTCAGTAAAGAAGCTGCGTGTAGTTAGAGTTTTCCTGCCTGGCCCACAGTCAGTACAAATCTCTCTCACCCGCCAGGCCCATAGATGCTCAGAACCAACCAAGTAAACACACAGAAACTTACATTGTTTAGAAACTGTATGGCTGTGGCAGGCTTCTTGTTATCTACATTTTTCTATCTTAAATTAATCCATTTCTATTTATCTATACTTTGCCACATGGCTTGTGGCTTACCAGTGTCTTTACACGTTGCTTCTCATGGCGGCAGCTGGCGGTGTCTTTCTCCACTCAGCTTTCCACCTCCCAGAATTCTCTTCTCTCTTGTCCCGCCTATACTTCCTGCCTGGCCACTGGCCAAACACCATTTTATTTATACAGAGTGATATCCACAGCAGCTGCGTCTTTGGTGGTGCTCCTGCGGCTCACGGTGATCTCACAGTTGCTAGTACTCTGTGTTGTTTGTGATCAAAGTAATGTGGATTCGAATTCAAGACACATAAGTAATTTCTACGGTGTGGTAAAATGGCCCTTCCACTCTCCAGTCTTCCCATCACGGCACCATAAGTGCGTGTGACCCAATGAAAAGGCATTTGAGAGCCTGAAACTGCGTTTGCCTTTTCTGAGCAAAGCGCAAGAACCAAGCCATCCTCGCTGAGGTCTTGTTTTGATCCAGGGATGTAGTCCTGCCATTCTTTTCTGTGGTGGATGTTTTTAAATACTGGGCCTTCCTTCCCACAAATTCTGAGATGAGAGTTCCTGCCTCAGTGGACTATTTTGGATAACATCTAATAAGTGTAATAAAACTAAGCCTGACCTTGTGACTAATGCCTGTAATCTGAACACTTGGGACGCTTAGGCAGGATGAGCAAATGGACTTCCAAGTCAGCCTGAGATACCTAGTGAAATCCTGTCCTTCCCCACCCCAAAATATCCAAAATATCACATTAAACGCGATACATGTCCAGCTACTTTTTATAAAACAGTGAAGTATACAGACCAAATTGTACACCTATCTGGTGCTTTCATGGTAAGTTTAATGAAAGGAATTGCCCTTTTCCCCTTTCCTATTGTTGTGATGAGATACCCTGACAAGGTCCATTTATGGGAGAAAGGGTTAATCTATAGTTCACAGATCCAGGCTAGAGTCCATCATCATTTTGAGGAAGTCAGTGGTTGGAGACAGAGGCAGCTGATCACTTTGCATCCTTATTAAAGAAACAGAGAGGAACCAATCAATGCATTCATGCTAGAACTCTCTCTCTCCAGTCTCATACTGTTGAGGACACTCTGCCTACAGAATGGTGTCACCCACAGTGGGCAGCAGGTTCTAAAACCTCAACCTAATCAAGATATCTAATCAATTAATATTAAATCAATTAATCTAATCAAGATAACCCCCAACAAACATGCCCACAGCCAACCTGATTTGGCTAAGAATGTCATCGGTGTCTTGGGCTTATAGATAAGCTTCCCCCATTTTGCTGTAGAAGCCTCCCTGAGGTACCCACAAATGTATTTTAAACCTGCTTGATTTTATGACTCTTTTCGATCTTAAAACCATAAAACTTCATGAAACAGCTTCCATTTTGGAACATGCAATTTGGAGAAACCTAAGTCTGTTTTCTTGGGCTTCGGTCACTCTAAATGACTCTAAAACTGTCTCTTATTCCCTTTAAGATGACTGCTGTGTTTTGTCTTGTTTTGCATCAACAATATCTACTAAGACCTTGTCTCAAAAAGCAAAACATGAAAACTCCAATCAAACAAACAAAAATTGTGAGTTCCTGTAATTCCAGCACTTGAGAGGCATAGGCTGGAGGGTCAGCTCTAGGCTTAAGCGACAGACAAGGCCAATTCACCTCTCCCTATTGATTCTGGGAGAAGTGAACCCGGAAACCAGGCAAAAGAGCCCAGGAGTGCAAATTTGTATTGTTACAGCCCCTTTGATAATAGTTCAACAAGGCAGCCTGATTCCATGGAAGTCGGCATGTTCAAGGTTCTCGGTGGGATCTTTATGTCTACCGTGGGAGAAAGTAGTTTTCTTTCATTTCAGTGACACTTCAGCCCTCTGTCCAAGGTATGAGTCCCCCGGGGCAGCAAGGTCCCAGGTCCTGAGCCGGTGCAGAAAGGCCAGAGAGGGCGAAATTGCTCACACCACACTAGGGCGACTGGGCCTGGGGCGCGAGGTCCTACCAGAACATAGAAACCCTGGGTCTCTGCCCCCTGCGCTGGTCATTTTGCAGTGCAGGCTGGAGCAGAGGCCGGGACTGCCTTTCTGCAGTTGACTTCTATCTTTCCAGATTTTGTTTTGCTGATGGTTTTCGGGTGGTGCTGGGAGAAGAGCAGAGCTCAGGAATGTCGTCCTCAGGAGCCGGTCTTTCCCTGCCTCGGGAGCCTAACAGCTAGAGCGTCTTCATCTTGGAGCCAAAGGCTTTGGCCAAACTCTCAGGACAGAACTTGGAAGCTGTTCAAAGGTTGCCTGGGGGCAGAATCCTTGCTGGCTCCCTTGACATGGCTTAGGGAGGGAACCCAAAGCTCCAAGTTCCCTCTGCAGGCAGGTCTGACAGCCTTGCATGGAGAACGAAAGAAGCAAGGAAAGACAGTAGTTACCAGAGATGAGATGAATACCAAACAAGATGGCTGCAATCCTGGATAATGACATTCCTTAGGGGACTGCTGTTTTCTTAACAAGCTTTGGACACATAGACCTGAGAGGAAAAAATATGTAATAAATACAAACCCATTCCTTTGTATGGATGTAAGCATTTGGAATTAATCTTCCCAGTCTTTGACATCACTGATTTAGATTCTGGGTTTTGCATCTTAGGGATACTGAGCTTGGGACACAACAGCCCTGAACATGGCACTTTGGTACATTAATCTGAAAGACCCCCCGGCACCCCTATAGTAATGCTATGTTTGCAAGGCTTATAAGGGAACAAAAGACCAGTCCAGGGAAATAGACATGGCCCCCACCGGCAAGCCCCAGATAGCCGATAGATAACAGGATGTCAGGGGACTCATGGTAAGCAGATGCTGGAGGGGCATTCACTCCTCCTCCACATCTGCCCCCTCCAAGCAGGCCCCAAGAGCCTCCTGGGAGGGGTGCTGATGTGTAGCAGTTCCTGGGAAGTTAACACCTTCCTTATTGGAGGATTAAGAGACAGGATTTCAAGGGGAAGCAAAACATCAGGCGATCTAAGGGGAAGTGAAGACAGGATGTTAAAAGGAGATGAAGTGAAACATTGTATCCTGCAAGAAGTTCAAGGAATAAATAACTCAATCGCTTCAGGAAGTCACGGAAACTGACCAGATTCACTCGGGCCTGCCCTCACAAGCGTGCACACAAGCTGCAAGATCTGCAGAGAGCCCCTCTGACCTCCTGGGCTGCCTGGGAAGCACACCCGTTGAGCTGCCTGCGGGCTGTGCGATGCACTCCAGGTTCCCAGCTTTTGTGAGCTGTCAGCCACGCTTCATGGGCTTCTGGGTTGCAGCTGTCTTTGGAGTTGTTTCTGCTTCTGTAAGTGACCCCAGTGAAATTCACTGCTTCTCCTGTGTCCTCGGTTGAGTCGTACCTGGCTAGCCCTAGAGTGGAAGGATTTGACCTTCTCTAACCATCAGGTTAGCTGACTGTCTGAGTCACAATACTTGGGAGATGGGATGTGAGAAAACTGGGAAGATCGGTGATATGAGCTTTGAAAGGGGAATTTGAGACTTAGGCAGTTTAGCCCCTGAAAACATGCGGAGAATCACTGTGCCTCCATACCACACTAAGAAACAGAACTGCGTTTGTTTAACACCAGAGAAAAATCCTGTAACAGGATGTCCTCATGACCTATATTCTTCATATAAAAAGACTCCAGAAACAGCCATCCAAATTCCCACCACTTGAAATTACCACTGCAGACTAATCAGTTCTAAAGTTCTCTTCATCTTCAAAGGTATAACGCACTTACTGAATACCTTTGGAACAAACCAGGAAAAGCATAAATACGGCAGTTAGCACCTTACGTGAAGAAAAGGCTTGTTTATTAACATTGGTGGAGTCGTTTTGTTTTGATATCTCTACAGAGAAAAGGTCCGAGGAAATCATTATCACATGGAACTGGAAGGCAGGTTCACTTGGTTTGTGGAGAAGGAAGCCACTCGAGGTCGGTCCCCCCTTGTCTCCCCTTCTCCCCCCAACACACCCACACCCAGAATGAGCGTTATTAGGAGGGAGAACACACACACACACACACACACCCAGAATGAGCGTTATTAGGAGGGAGCACACACACACACAGAATGAGCGTTATTAGGAGGGAGAATCCGGAGCCGTCGCGGGGCGCAATCCAGCCTTGAGCTGCGAGAGCAATCAGGAAGGAGAGTGAGGAGGGAGCTGGCCCGAAGTGAGGGAGCCGGCAGGAGAGGCGGGTGCCCTGGGCAGAAGGACGCGGGAACAAGCTGTCGAAGAAGCGGAGGGAAGAAGAACGCGCTCTCACTTTTACAGTTTCGGGGAAACTGGATTTGCTGCCTCAGCCAAGATCTATGCGCTCTGAGGAGGAGGTGCTCTCGGTTCTTTTGTCTCAGGGGACACACTGCAGGTTGGGGACCCTGGCCTGACTTCGGGGAGGGAAGGCCGCCGGATGAGGTGTCCGTGTAGTCCAGGAGCTGACTGCAATTATGTTTATCCGGACGATCCAAGGGTTCCAGGTCTCAAAAGGGGAATTCTTGGCTTAAGAATGTAGTAAACATTGGCCTCTGAAAGCGGAGTCAAGGTCAACAACCTACCAAGGGAAAACCCTGGAGAGCCGGAGGCCTTAGGGGGTGGGGAAGGCAGAAGCACCTGCTCCGTCATTTGAGACAGGGTCTCACTTAGCACCCAGGCTGGCCTCAACCTCATCGAGGATCAGACGCACAGGGTAGAGACTAATTAGTAACTTGTCGAAGTAGGAGTCAACAGTCTTACTTTCTGCACACCGACATCAGGGGAGAGCGCGCACGCAGTCCCCCACTACCACAAATTCTGCAGTCGAGTTTCCCGCATTTGGGGAAATCGCAGGGGTCAACACACCCCAAGTGCAATGGGTGAGCCTCGCTCTGGGAAAGCCACCTGCTTGATCATGGTGTCTCCCCTGCCAGGTAAGTATGCTCCTCTCCCCGACACACACCACTCAGCCACACCGGCCCTGCGCTCTCAACACACGGTCACTTCGCCGCCGGCGATCCCGGGTCACCGCGCACCCGCGCCCGCTTCCTGCGCTCCGCTGCCACCCGCGGACCCGCGCTCCCTCCCACGCCGCGCGCGAAATCCCTCGCGTTTCCGCAGCGGTGCTGACCGGCAGCTCCTGCGCGCCCCTCATCTGCATAGATCCCGCCCATGCCCGTGACTTCGAGGATGACGTCCCCGTCCGCAGCCAACCAGTGCGCCCCCCACCTCGGGGGTGGGGGTGGGGGAGGTGGAGACAACCTGCCGGGTCCTTTTCCGCACCTCATCTGCATAGACCGCGCCCCTCGCCTGCGCCCTGTTGGCTTGGTGCACATTCTCTCTGGCTTTTTAACGCACTTCTTGGTTTTCTCCGTGTAGCCTTGACTGTCCCGGAACTCGCCCTGTAGACCAGGCTGGCCTCAGAACTCCAGGGATCCGCCTGCCTCTGCCTCTGCCTCTGCCTCTCAGGGCCTCTCTGAGATCAAAGGCGTGCGCCACTGGGCAGGGCCTTCACGTTGTCTTTAAATTCTTATTCCGTTTCTATTCTACTATTGTAATTTCCAAGCATTTGTTTAAGCTTGAGTCTTCTGGCAGTGACTGAAGGTAAGTGGTGCACTTATAAGGCTGTGACAGAAAGAAAAATTGTGCCAGGACTGAAGTTTGGGGTTGCTGAGAAAGTATCTTCTAATGAAATAAACATTGCCCAGACTCCATTAGTCTCCATGCCCAGAATAAAAGGAGACACCCCTGACTGGGAAACAACCTTTAGGACCATCCCTGTATCACAGAACAAGTCTCTAACAGGCAGCTCAACCGGACACCTCAGGGTCACAACCACCATTAAGTCCTTGTCTGCCATTAACTACTCAGCACTCCTGTTAGAAAAGCATAATTCTGCCAGATGCAAAAGGTGCACTATTCGAAAAGAACATCACTGTTGTGCTTAAGAAACAATTCAGCTGTGGGATGGGGGTGGGGTAGGTTGTGCGGAGTGGAGTGGGGAGGGGTGTGGGCTCACACCTCTAATCCCAGCACTCGGGAGGCAGAGGCAGGCGGATCCCTGTGAATTCAAGGCCAGCCTGGACTACAGAGTGAGATCCAGGACAGCCTCCAAAACTACACAGAGAAACCCTGTCTCAAAAAACAATAACAAAAACTAATTCAGGCAATTCTTGCTGTGTAAATTGGCCACCTGCCCCAGCGCCTGGGCTGACTGACAGTCTCCTCTCTGTTTAAATTGTTCAAACTGTAACTGTTAGGATCTCGTGACCCCTGGAAAACAGACTCAATCTCTCTGTAATTAAAGGATTTATTGATTAGCTGCTAGCAGGATGAACAATCTCTGAACCAAATTTCAGATTGCTGTAAAGGAGGGGTATGGGGAACGATCTCTAAAGGGGAAAACCAAATGAAGTCCTTCAATATCCATGCAAGCAAGCAAAAATGTTGTCAAGTGATTTAGGCAACTCAAGACAGTCTTTGGGTATCTGTGTAAGCAAGTTACAGAAGCGAAAAAGCAATTAGTCATCATAAAAAGTAGAGAATCACAGCTGTACATTTCTGGGTGGGGATCTGTGAGTTGGGGGTACTGGGAACTTATCTTCCAGGGACTGGAGTCAACTGCTGGTGGGTACAAAGATGGATGCCTAACATAAAAACAAGCTGCTTTAGCCATAACAGTACTGGAGCTGGGCCCCGAGAGATCTCAGGATGACAGCATATACAGAATGCACAAGCCCATGTCTATATGCATATATGGTCTATATACACTAGAGAAGCCTGTTCAGAGAGTGCAGAGAGATTTCTTACTGGAAGACATTAAACTTGTAACAAATATGGAGGCCTCAGTGAGATTTCCTTTCACACAGGCTCCTTGTGCTCATGAAAGGACCGACCGCTCAAAGCAGGGAGACCTCTGGTGTAGGGCTGGCTCCCACGTTCCCTGACCACATTCTCGGACTCTGTTCGTACACACCAAAACCAGTTACAAGGCTGTTAGGCCTTAGCAGTGGGCAGCCCACAGCTATTTAGGGTTTGGAGAAAATTCTGGATGACTTGTCTCTGGTCCTTCAACACTCCAGCTCAACGGAGGCAAGCAAGAGAGTCTCCAAACTGTAGCTTGCATGATGACATTAAAAAAAATAAAATAAAATAAAAAATCCCATCCCCGTTGTTTTTTGCCCTTCTCTTAAATTTTGTTTTATTTGAGGAGGGGGTGGTGGTGAAGGGGCGGAGGGGCGGATGCGAAGGGACGGGGAAGTGAATGGGATAAAGATACAAAACGTAAAAGACATACAATAAATAAAAAGAGGAAGACAAAGTAACCAAAGGCGACTGTGGTGGCGCACACACAGAGGCACCTGAGAGGCAGAGGCAGAGGCAGGCGGATCCCTGGAGTTCTGAGGCCAGCCTGGTCTACAGGGCGAGTTCCGGGACAGTCAAGGCTACACGGAGAAAACCAAGAAGTGCGTTAAAAAGCCAGAGAGAATGTGCACCAAGCCAACAGGGCGCAGGCGAGGGGCGCGGTCTATGCAGATGAGGTGCGGAAAAGGACCCGGCAGGTTGTCTCCACCTCCCCCACTCCCACCCCCGAGGTGGGGGGCGCACTGGTTGGCTGCGGACGGGGACGTCATCCTCGAAGTCACGGGCATGGGCGGGATCTATGCAGATGAGGGGCGCGCAGGAGCTGCCGGTCCGCACCGCTGCGGAAACGCGAGGGATTTCGCGCGCGGCGTGGGAGGGAGCGCGGGTCCGCGGGTGGCAGCGGAGCGCAGGAAGCGGGCGCGGGTGCGCGGTGACCCGGGATCGCCGGCGGCGAAGTGACCGTGTGTTGAGAGCGCAGGGCCGGTGTGGCTGAGTGGTGTGTGTCGGGGAGACGAGCATACTTACCTGGCAGGGGAGACACCATGATCAAGCAGGTGGTTTTCCCAGGGCGAGGCTCACCCATTGCACTTGGGGTGTGTTGACCCCTGCGATTTCCCCAAATGCGGGAAACTCGACTGCAGAATTTGTGGTAGTGGGGGACTGCGTGCGCGCTCTCCCCTGATGTTGGTGTGCAGAAAGTAAGACTGTTGACTCCTACTTCGACAAGTTACTAATTAGTCTCTACCCTGTGCGTCTGATCCTCGATGAGGTTGAGGCCAGTCTGGGTGCTAAGTGAGACCCTGTCTCAAGTGACGGAGCAGGTGCTTCTGCCTTCCCCACCCCCTAAGGCCTCCGACTCTCCAGGGTTTTCCCTTGGTAGGTTGTTGACCTTGACTCCGCTTTCAGAGGCCAATGTTTACTACATTCTTAAGCCAAGAATTCCCCTTTTGAGACCTGGAACCCTTGGATCGTCCGGATAAACATAATTGCAGTCAGCTCCTGGACTACACGGACACCTCATCCGGCGGCCTTCCCTCCCCGAAGTCAGGCCAGGGTCCCCAACCTGCAGTGTGTCCCCTGAGACAAAAGAACCGAGAGCACCTCCTCAGAGCGCATAGATCTTGGCTGAGGCAGCAAATCCAGTTTTCCCGAAACTGTAAAAGTGAGAGCGCGTTCTTCTTCCCTCCGCTTCTTTGACAGCTTGTTCCCGCGTCCTTCTGCCCAGGGCACCCGCCTCTCCTGCCGGCTCCCTCACTTGGGGCTAGCTCCCTCCTCACTCTCCTTCCTGATTGCTCTCGCAGCTCAAGGCTGGATCGCGCCCCGCGTGGACTCCGGATTCTCCCTCCTAATAACGCTCATTCTGTGTGTGTGTGTGCTCCCTCCTAATAACGCTCATTCTGTGTGTGTGTGTGTGTGTGCTCCCTCCTAATAACGCTCATTCTGTGTGTGTGTGTGTGTGTGTGTGTGTGTTCTCCCTCCTAATAACGCTCATTCTGTGTGTGTGTGTGTGCGTGTGCTCCCTCCTAATAACGCTCATTTGGTGTGTGTGTGTGTGTGTGTGTGTGTGTGTGTGTGTTCTGGGTGTGGGTGTGTTGGGGGGAGAAGGGGAGACAAGGGGGGACCGACCTCGAGTGGCTTCCTTCTCCACAAACCAAGTGAGCCCGCCTTCCAGTTCCACGTGATAATGATTTCCTCGGACCTTTTCTCTGTAGAGATATCAAAACAAAACGACTCCACCAATGTCCATCTGTTAATAAAAGCACGTAAGGTGCTAAAAAGAAATATCTTTCCGTACTTATTTACGCTTTTTCTGGTTTGTTCCAAGGGTATTCAGTGAGTGCGTGTACTTTTGCAGAAGAGAACTTTAAAACAGATTACAATCTATAACTGAAGGGGTCTCCCGCACAGCAAGGGGCAGGACCCGGATAAGGCACAAGCCACACCAAACACCTGTTTTCACAGAGAGACGCTTTATTAATCGGGGAAGAAAAGTGTCTGATCTCAGACTCAGGAAACAGCAGCAAACGACCTTGCAGGTGTAGTTTTTAAGAGGAGGGAAAGGGGAGGTCTGTGTTAGAACAGGCTAGGATGCAGTGGTAAAGGAGATGAGGCAGAAGGGAACAAGGGAGAAGTATTTTTGTCGGAGGACAAAGGACTGCCTCTGGATAGAGAGGAGACAGATGTGGCCTATAGGAAAATGGCGGCAGAGCCAGGTTAATCTCTGTGAGTTCGAGGCCAGCCTGGT
The DNA here is from genome assembly GCF_903995425.1 of Onychomys torridus. Classification (NCBI taxonomy): domain Eukaryota; kingdom Metazoa; phylum Chordata; class Mammalia; order Rodentia; family Cricetidae; genus Onychomys; species Onychomys torridus. The sequence continues at coordinate 71,308,806 of NC_050448.1, forward strand.
CTACAGAGTTAGCTCTAGGACAGCCTGGTCTACAGAGCGAGGTCCAGGAAAGACGCAAAGCTATACAGAGAAACCCTGTTTCGAAAAAACAAAAATAAATAAATAAATAAACAAACAAACAAACACAAATAAATGAATGAATGAATGAATAAATAAATAAATACATACATAAATAAAATAAAGGGGAAACCCCATATTACAATGAGGTGTTTAATTTTCATTGGGCATGTTCATTAGGTGAGCCAAAGGAAGCTTGATTGCTGGACTTAATACTTTGATAGCTGGGCCTTGGTGGTCAGTCTCAGGAGGAGGAAGTGGCCGAATAAGGGGCTAGACCGGGGTGGCTAGCTTTAGGGATGTAGTCTAAAGGTTCTTAGCAAGACAGAGGGAAGGGGAAGAAGGACAAGGCCTGCCAGAGCCACATGCTGGAGTGGGCTAGTGTCCCTTCAGTAACGGTAGTGTCAAGTGTTCGGAACATGGATGGTTTGTTATGGGCTCTGTATAGTTTGTGTGTGTGTGTGTGTGTGTGTGTGTGTGTGTGTGTGTTTTAATTTTTTAAAGATTTATTTTTAATTCTCTTGTGACTGTTTGTAGGAGGTACAGGTATTCTCAGAAGTCAGATCCTCCCAGAGCTTACGTTACAGACACTTGTGAGCCTTTAGATGTGGGTCCTAACCATTGAGCCATCTCTAGCTCTTTCGTGTTTTTAAATTCAAAATGTTGATGACCTGTCATGGAAAGAACAGGATGTGGAAGGGATGTGGGGCAAGTGAGAGTAAAGTATGAGAGGAAGGGAAAAAACTAGATTTAGAAACAGTGTTGTTTAAGATAGGTAGTTGGTCCTAACACTGGGGAGGCATAGGCAAGGATCTCTGTGAGTTCGATACCAGCCTGGTCTACACAACTGGTTCCAGGTCAGTCAGGGTTACACAAAGAAACCCTGTCTAAACAAACAAATAAATAAACAAATGAACAAGTCAATAAATACATGTAGTTGGAAGGTTTCTCTGGTCCCAATCGGCCCCGCGGTCCTGCAGTTGCTTATAAAATAATCACTCAGAGGCTTAATATTATTTACAAACTGTATGGTCTACGGCGGGCCTCTTGATAGCTAGCTCTTATATCTGAAATTAATCCATTTCTATTCATCTTTGTTTTGCCACATGTTCCATGGCTTACCAGTCTGCTGGCAAGTTCCTCGGGCGGCAGGCTGGCGTCTCTCCAGACTCCACCTTCTCCTTCCTGTCTCTCTCCTTAGATTTCCCACCTGCCTCTAAGCTGCCTTGCCATAGGCCAAACTGGTTATTTATTAACCAATGGGAACAACATATATTCCCAGCACACAGAAAGACCTCCCCCAGAAAACTAACAAACAAAATGAAACAAAGATGCCTATTTGGGGGCTGGCTTGATGGTTTCTTGCCCGCTCCCAAATGTGCGTCTGCACACACCAAAGATAAACAAATGAAAATGAAATTAAAAGTTTGTTGTTTCAATTTTATTTTTTGTAGCTGTTGTTTTTGAGACAGAATCTCATTATGTAGCCTTAGTTGACAAGGAACTCCAGGTATCAAGTTGGCCTAACTTAGGGTGATCTGCCCACACCACCTCTGCCCACCCCCCAAGACTGGGGCTGCAGGCATATGTCACCATGAAGAAGAGCACATTCAGAAGGCTTTTGTTCTGTTTTAAGATGGCTGGTTTGGAGCAGGCGTTAGATAATGATTATGTAGACACCGGCAGGTCATGAGGAATTTGGGTCAACCTCAGGCTTGTCACATGATCTCTCTTCTGGTTTTAAGCAGATACACAGTCAGTTTGCTTGGCAGAGGCACAGTGATTCTGAGCCAGGCCATCTTGGTTTCAAGTTCCATATTCGGAATGCCATGTCAGTAGATGTGGCTGTCTGTCCTGGTTTTCCCACACTCCCACTTCTCCCAGGCATCTGTGTTCACCAAAGCCCTCTGCTAAGCATGGGCTTCTCCTGAGATGGCCGCATTCTGCCATCTGTATGCTATTTCTTCTCTCAGTACTTGGGACAGAATCCATGCTGCTGGCTTCTGTCAGAAAGAGCCATTACTTCCCTTACGTGCTTTTACAGCCAACTACCTCCAGCAGCGACAGGAGCATCTGGTTCCCTATTACCGTATACCCAGAACACTTATAATCCCCACACTAGCTCCCAGGCTCTCTGTCCTGTTCACACATGCCTGTAACACACATGAAAGTTCCACACTCATCCCCAGGCTGGTTCTGCTTGCATATGTCCCTCCTCCGCAGCTACCTGCTCCCCTTAAAACGGGCAAGGATTTCCCCACCGTTTGCTGTTCTTCCTGCGGCTCGAGAGATAGCCACAGCAGTTTTAAATTGCCCAATAAACCTTTCTACCCATGGAGTGGTCCAATTCCCCGGTTTCACTGCGCGGCTTGCGCTTGTGAGTCCTCTTCCCTGAGCTCTGGGTCCAGCCCCTTTTATCCTTTGATTTTGTGGTGTTACTGAATCCCACAGAGAGAGTGACCTTCAAGTCATCCTATAGACCAGGCTGGCCTTGCATAGGTGATCCTCTTGCCTCTGCCCGCCACAGTCGATGGATCACTGGCCTGAGTAAACAGGCTAGGCTTTTTGTTTTCAACACAGCCGCTGGAGGAGACCCAAGGATGAGGTCACTTTACCTGGAAAGGTGGGAAATCGGTTTGTTTTTAGTGCACATGGAGTCGCAAGCGAGGGCCGGTCTGCTTTTCTCGTTCTGGAACCCTGACATTTTCTTCCTTTTGAAGCCACGTGGTGGTGTCTTTCTCCCCGACCGCACACGCGTGGGTGTTTCATGAGGTGCTGGGCGTGCTCTGGAAAAGGCGAACAAGCCCCAGGGCAGGCGGCCGGGTACAGCGGTTCTTCCCACTCTCAGGCCGGCCTGCGGGGTAAGGACTGTGAGGACAGTCCCTGAGTGGGCAAGCACGCGGCGGTGGTGACCAGTAGAGGGCAGGCGACTTTGGAGACTGAAATCAGGTGGAGCCGGGTGGTGGGAGGTCTGAGGCACCGAGCTGACTTAAGCCGGGTTCATGTGCAAGCTTGACAAACACGCCCACTGGCCTCGGTGTGTTGTTTTACTCTCTGGAATCCTAGGAGTCGGGCAGGCCCCAGACGCGGGTGGCTGGCCAGCCCGGAGTTCAAAAGCACGTTCTAAGATTAGCAAACGAATTTACAGCCAGAGCTCTGCATGTCTCTGTGGCGCAATCGGTTAGCGCGTTCGGCTGTTAACCGAAAGGTTGGTGGTTCGAGCCCACCCAGGGACGGAGCCTTTTGCCTGATTGGAATCCTCCTTCCATTTAAAATCGATTTAGATGTATCGTCCACGCCCCTGTTAGGTCCTTAGATAACGTGGTGAAAGTATGCCATGCCAAGACTCAAGTTCCACGAAGCCTCTAAACTGCGGATAATTCAGAAAAAGTAGTGGAGCCGACTTGGGGCTTCGGGACTTCAGAGCCTCTGGCCACTGAGCGTTTGCGTGCGGCACAATTATTTCATGCGTGTACGCTATGCGTTCCTATGTGTTCCGGTCCTCGGTCCCGTCCGCCCCCCTTTCCCTCAGACTGTGAACAAATGACTGAATTTCCCCAGCTGTAGAAGAGGGTTAGCAGGAATACTTCCTTTACAAAGCCATCCAACATTTGACGAGAAAAGCCTGAAAAGCATCTGCGCACAGAAATCAATGTTCATTAAACGATGGCCACTATAATTATTTTCTCTTGCAGCAGCAGCAGCGTTTCATTTTTTACCGCGGCCTTACTCCCCTCCTCACTTACCTTTTCTTTTCTTCGGAGGTGGGGTTGCTCCCTTTTCTAAACTTTGAGACAGAGGTTTACTAATTGCTGAGCCTGCCCTTAACCTAACTGTGTAGACCAGGTCGGCCTCGACTTGTGACCTCATACCTCTGCTTCCTTCCAGAGGTAGCTAGCTGGGACTAGAGGCCTGCACCGCCAGGCCCGCAGTCCTCAGCTGTGTTTCCAGGCATGGCCATGTTTCTCCCTAACTGTTGAGACGGCCAGGTTAGAGGGGGTCTGACTAAAACTCCCCAGCCAGGCTGTTCTGTTAAAAATGAGAAACGTGCTGGGCTTGATAGCACTGGGGAGGCCGAGGCAGGCACATCTCTGAGTCTGTGGCCAGCCTGGGCTACAGAGTGGCACAGTCTCCACGCGGAGGAAACCTGAAAACTCTGCAGCCGGGAGGCTGGGGATCAGCCAACCTGGAGCTACATACATAGCAAGACCTTGTCTGAACGCAGTCGTAGCTCCACAGAAATGGAGCTCTGTCCCAGCCACAAGGGTGACAGCTCCGCCCTTTGTCAGCTCCAAGAGTGACTTCCAGCTCTTTACCATTTTCTTATTTAGCCTTGCTCCTCCCTCTCACCCTCCGGATAAAAAGTATTAACATTTCCAACTGCGAAGGCTGACTATATCTCCAAGGCTAGACCTTGGTGAGATGGAGGGATGGATGGTGGGAAGCTGTGGGGCTCTGTGGGCTGCTCAGAGCTGCACAGCTTCTCCGGGCAGACTCGCGTGGAACAGGACCCCAGTTCTCTGAAACCGCCGCCGCCGGCTGGATTCTTTCCCTTTAACGAGTTTGGCGTAAATGGGGCGATGATTTGGAGACGTTTGCGCGTTTATTATATCATTGCCATCATAATCATCATTATTATCAATGGTTATTTTGGTGTTGTCCGGTTTTTTGTTTGTTTGTTTGTTTGTTTGTTTTGTTGTTGTTGTTGCTTTGTTACTTTTTTCAGACAAGGCTCCACGTAGTCCGTGCTGATTTTTAGAACATCTCCCACCTTCACCTTCTAAGACCACTTCACTGAAATTTAAAACAATAGTGGCTTCTATGTTCAATGAAAATTTAGATGCTCATGATTCTGTATCCAGCTAAGTAGAGAATAAAAACCACAGGGGGTAGAGATTGTTAAAAGTTAAAGGGAAAGGAAACCCCACCAAAAAATGACCGCCCAACGTGGGGCTCGAACCCACGACCCTGAGATTAAGAGTCTCATGCTCTACCGACTGAGCTAGCCGGGCGTTAGCACAACCGTCCAGCCTATGCCTATATAACCTTGTTGGGTAATGGCGCAATCGTCCCTTTTGCTCCTTGGCGTTAGCTAATTTCTAGGTCTAGGATTTTGTCCGAAGCCCTTTGCTTCTGAGGAACCTGAAGTCCAGAGAGTGGAGGGCTAGAGAGAGCCGGGTGGGCCTCTCAGTTTCCTCCAGTTCCTTCTGAACGGAGCTGCCCGAGAGCGGGAGTCTGGGCGCGTGGAGCCGAGGACAGCCGACCGAGCGCGGAGACTCGTATTCCCGGAAGCCTGAGCTTTGCTCTGGTGCCTTTTCGCGGCTAGACCTCAGTGACGGTGGCTCGGGCGTGAGGGAAAACTGTGTCTCCACTCCTCTTCGGCGGAAGTTTCTTTCTAAACACCCAGTTTGTGCTGCCCGAGAAACAAGGCCCAGGCCATCCGGTGTAAAAATCACCGAGACACACTCGTATGGCATCCCGGTGTAGCATTTGCTGCAGAGGCAAGGGCTCGGCTCCGGGGTGTTTGCTTTTCCGACCGGTAGAAGAGGCGCCAAGTTTCCGGGGTCACAGGAGAACTTCGGCCCTGCGCTGGGGGAGGCGGGAAGAGCTTCCTCTGCAGCCCGGGTTCTTCCCAAGAGTTTGGGTCCCTCTTTTTGGGTGAGCCGCGTGGAATTATTTCAGTGACCCGGTTTTTCCGCAAAGGCAAAATTAGAATCTTGTTACCTTAACTAGTGCATAAAAGAGCTGCAAAGGGACGGTACTACCATATGCCGTGACTCGGATTCGAACCGAGGTTGCTGCGGCCACAACGCAGAGTACTAACCACTATACGATCACGGCGAGCCACCGAGCGAGCAGCGGGTTCCGGGCTCAATTTAACGGCCTTTCAAGGAGAGTAGCCTGCCCGCGATGTCTGACTTAGTCTAGGTAGCAGCGACGTCAAATATCTGGCTTTGCAAACCTTGACGCTTCCGGAATGCTGGCGCGGGGATCAATTCCTCACCTCTCAGCCCTTCTCCCGGCGATCTGGAATGAGAAACCGACACCCGCCGCACCGACCCACTTCGGTTATTCCTCTCCAAAGAAGCAAACCACCTCGCAGGCAGCCCAGACGATATGCCTATTTACACTCCAGCCAGGGTTCAGGAATTTGTTACCAGAATGGTGCAGTTGGAAAAGGAGCAGAGCTGGCGAGCAAGGTTCTTCCCAGCGGTGTTTTCCGTCTCCACGAGTTCCCTCCAGAATGCGGATCCGCCACTGAAGTCTCAGAGGAGAGCAGCCTGCACTTCAGACACTACAGAGCCCCAAGAGGACGAGCCTGCGCCTCCATCCGCGCCACCCGGCACACCGCAAGGCTTGTGGCAGGACCACCTCGCCTTATCCCCAGACCAGCTAGGAGAAGAAATTCCGAGGCTTGGGATCCAAGGATCCACTCAAAAAGTAGACGATGCGTTGGCCGGGAATCGAACCCGGGTCAACTGCTTGGAAGGCAGCTATGCTCACCACTATACCACCAACGCTCGCTGACCTGAGAATCGCTTGGTTTCCTTATGAAGAGTGCAAGTTCTCTGGCAAACTTCAGACTAAGGACAACTAAGACAAAAGAAAAGGAAAAAGAGAGAAACAAACTCTGGAATTCTAGGATTCGTCCTGTTGAACTTCCTGTGGTGGTTCTTGATCTCCAAGTTTAAAGATCAGTTCGTTCCTTTTACCGTTTGAAGGGAGCTTCTGGCATCGAGTGATCCGGGGAGAAGCTCTGCTGTGGGTTGTTTGTGGGAGACTTTCTTGAGGACAAATGCAGAAACGGTTGCGCTGAGACCTTAAAGCTATGTTCTCGATCTGCTCACTGTTCAGCGAGTCAAACATCGGCTGGAATATACCGCCTTCTTCTCTTCTTTACAAAGTATAGGATCTCATTATGGCGTCTCACTTTAATTTGCATTTATTTTATCTGTCGAAACGGATCGTGTTCCATGGTTTGGTAATTATTTACACCAGTGAATTGCATTTACTGAGTTTTATGTTTTGCCTGGTTTTTCTGTTGAGTATTTGTTTCCCCTACTGATTTATATCAGACCAACATTTCCCTTTTAATAATAATTATAAGAAACTTTTTAATAGGTAGAAGTGTTCTTTTATATTCTCAGGCTCATGAGTTTTGTTCTTTATGATCTCTGCCTTGTTTCTATCTTGAAAAAGTCCTTCTAGCCAAAAATCAAGACGCTTCTTCATAAATGTTTTCTTGTAGCTTTGTAATGTTTCCCTTCTTCTTTAATGCACGGTGGTATGAGATGCCAGTTCCACAACTAGACGTTTATCCCGAGGAAATAGCTAAGGATGTTATGCCCAGATCGCGAGGACCTCCAAAAGACAGAATCCCGCATGTAAAAACAAAGAGCCTTTATTCCAAGCTCCGGAGCCTGGTCCCTCTGTCTGTCCGACTCAGCGGTGAGAGCAGAGAGCCCTGAGCTCAGGTTGGGCAGAGTTTTTATCATAGCAGAGGTTGGGGTGAGGGGATTTCCAGGGTCCAGGGCCCTGATTGGCTGACAATTGTGTAGGGTATCTATCTGTAAAACAAAAACAGGTGTGTGCTAGACTCAAGGGCATCTGGCCATCTGACCTAACAGTTGGAATGTTTGGGGTGTCAGGTAATTCCTCACCCCTGGGTGGATCCCTGGGTGGTATCAGCTTAAGGCTTTTCCTGGATAGGGGTGTTGCCTACCAGCAGGACTGTCTCAGAAGCTGTGTCTAGGCCCCTAAGCCTGTCATGGCTGCTGTGTTTTCAAGCTATTTGGGGGCCCCTCCACCTTCCCCCCTTCACAAGTACCAATGATAGGACTCAATCATGAGTCCTACCTGTTCAGGGATGCAAGGGTATTGGGACCTACGAGCCATTCACTAACAGGTATTTCTAGGGCAGTGACATCTGTATCTATTGCCATTTTTAAGGCTCTGTAGTTCTGATCTTTGAGAACAACCAGACTATGATCTTATAGAATACCTCTTTGGTTCTGGATAAAAAAAAAAGGTCAAGTGTCTTATCTTACTGCAGAACAATTTTAGTTAATCAATTTATCTATTGACAACTCTGAATCTATTTCCTGGTATGTCAATGGACATTATAGTTGGCCATCTTGCCTCTGTGCCAAGGAATTTCCTTTTGACCCAGCATTTCAGCCTTTTCTGAACAAGGAACATGGGATGACATATTCTCTTCTGGAACTGCTTCAAGCTGGCATTGGGGCGCCATTGTCAGGGTCCCCAAAAGGCTCAAAGGCTAGTCAAAGGCTGGGCAATGGGGCATCTATCAGAAGCATGTGGCTATCTGACCCTGCCAAGTGGAAATCTGTTGAGACAAACTTGAACTAGGAACAGAAGTTAAATTTTATGAACTTATTTGGAACCCTTAGACCCACCTTCTTAATAACTGGGAAGAGCAGGAGTCCCAAGACAAGTGGGGAAATTTAAGCTGTACCTATCTGGAGTCCTTTTAACCTCTGTGAAGTGGATCCAAGTTTTGACCCTTTTAATCCTCTGAGTCCTACAGGAACTATCTTACAAAATGACATTAAAGTTTTAGATACATTAGTATTACCAATCTGTACTGACATCCATATCACAGACAAATCAGGGGATGGGTATCTGCAGAACAGCAAAAGTGGACTCCTACTGTTGAGTCCCAACCAGAACTACAGATTTGGGGCAAAAGCATAAACGTTTTCCAAAAGATGATAAACAGGCTGGTTACTGCGTAAAGGTCACGGTCATGACAGAACCCAGTGTTAGTTTGCAGAGCTTTATTAGGAGGAAAAGGTGGGGAGAGGAAAGAGGAGAGCCAGGCCTGGAGAGAGAGAAAAGAGGGGGGTGTGTGCAAAGCAGAGAGAGAGGGTGGGGTCTGATTCCGGCTTTTAAGGTGCATATGTAGTTGCCAGCCACTCTGATGATGTAAGAGGCAAGACCTGCTCTGCACATAGCTGGAGTGAGGACAGGATCCTAACACAGAGAGCCAGGTATAAAGTGGACAGATGGGAAGCATCTAGGTTCATAGATGACAACTAAAATAAATCTAAAATGCTGATAAGTTCTGAACTGCTATAACAGAACGGGAGAGCAATTTAAAACATTCCTCATCAACACTTATAGGCTTTCATATCCTCAGACCTTCCTTAGACCCATATTTAAGCCTTATGACTTACTTAAATTTTTATATCTTAGAATATTTTCTTAAAAATGAGCTAACAAGCTGGCTATAGTCTTGTAGATGGATCTGGTTGTCTGATGCTGTCAAGCTGACAAAGTCATAGCTAGCCTAGCTATTTTGGAGCCCCTTCACAAGGACACACACAGATAGATCTATATGGATGCTCATCAAAGTGTAAATCCAAAAATTTAGTTGGAGCAGAGGGGCACTCTAAACGTCCAGCAATAAGATTGGTTAAATTCAAACCATGTTTACTTCGTTGTGCCTTGCTTGCGGAATATTACTTTCTGAAGGGCAGTTGGTAACATCTATCCACAAATGCACATAACCTTTGATCCAGCATTTCATCCTAGGCTTTAAAACCACACATGTGCAAAATGCCATACGCACAAAATTATTTATGAAAGCACTGTTTTGTAATGGCACGGAGTTAGGAAAAACAAAAACAAAACTCTAAGGTTTCATCAGTAGGAAGCTATTAACTATGGAATACTCAAACGATGGAATGGTACATGCCATTAAAAAACAAAACAAAACCACACACACACACAAAAAAAACTCCCTCTAAAAAGGCCCTGTTGAATCAGGCGTGGTGGGGCAAGCCGGGCATCTCTGGTCTTGGGAGGCAGATGTGCAAATCTGACACCAACCTGACCTACATAAGAGTCCCAAGCCAGCCAGGACTGGAAAGAATTGTCAGACGGAAGAGACAAGGTGCAGAGGAGATCGCCTCTGTTCGTGCAAGAGCACAGATAAAGCGTCTCCGAAGTTGAGAATAACACTGATCACCTCAGTAGACACGGAGGGAATGTAGCAGGGAAGTCTGGTTACAGTTGTGCGTTTTTTTGCAAATTTGAATTCTAAATTACGTAAAACATATTCTTTTGAAAAATTAAGTGGACAAAAAAAACTACCAAAGGCTATTTTGTCTACTGAAAGTGTTAGAAATGTTATCTTTTGAAACATCCTATATTAAAACTGTGTAGTATGACTTTTTTGTACTTTCCGACTCAGTTGAGGAGTAAAATATGCACTTCCCTGACCGGGAATCGAACCCGGGCCGCGGCGGTGAGAGCGCCGAATCCTAACCACTAGACCACCAGGGACGCTGACAGGCTGGTCTCGTTAAGATCATATGATGCGAAGTAACTGTGAGCTTCCGGCTCTCCATCGTTCCGCTGAAGTTTTGAGATTCTGCACGAGACATTCTGTTTATCGAGACAACCTCTTCGAAAGAGAAAACAGCGAAAGAGTTCTCAAGCCTGGCTTTTAAACCCTGGGGAGGATTACATACACAGGATCACGATCCCAAGACCAGAAAGAGAGACAAACCTCTGCAGACAGGCTGCTCCTCTCTAGAAAGCCAAATCGCCCGGACTAGCAGGGGCTTTTATGCACGAATGTCCTCAGAGGGTGTAAGGAACGTCGCGGGAGGAACGCTAAGACATCCTAGGCCTCCGGCAGCCACCAGGTCCCGGGAGAGCGGCGCCGGCTGCCGCAGCTCCAGCACAGACCGGTGGTGCCCAGACTGCAGAAATCCGCCTGCTGGTTGGTGCGCAGAAGTACCTCAGTTTAACTCGATTTTTTTTTTAAAAAAGAACTTAATCTGAGAGAGTGGGGAGGAAAAAAATTTTGGCGTGCATTCCCAGACGAAGGAGCCTTTTAAAGTTCCCTACCCACCCCCCATCAAGGTAGTGCACGGAATTGGGGGAAAGAGAGACAGAGACGGAGAGAGAGAAACAGAGAGAAAGCAAACACGGCAAACTGCTGGCCACGAAGGCAACAAATAGAATGTTATACCCGCTTTTCTGTAGGTCTGGAATTGTTTAAAACAGTTTGAGGGGAAAAGAAAACCAAAATTAAGCAATCAAAAGCCGCTCCTCCGGCCTTCCTTTTTGTTTGTCTGTTTGTGTGTGATCTAACCGTGAAGTGATGAACTTTACGACGTACCAGTTCAACTAGAACATTTTAAAAGCACATCCCTACAGTTGGCTGGAATTATTTCTTTGGCTTACAGTCAAAGCCTTACCTAGAGTGAATAGACGTCACTTTTGATAATTGATTCTAATACAAACAAATAGAATTTAAAAACTGAGTCATTAACGATGTGCCCGTATCAATAGGGCCTAACCGGAGGGGGGAAAGATAGGATCCGGGGATGTTTGACGAAAGGGTATCTTTCTGCTTGTTTTTAATGAGTATGCTAAGATGTTAAGTATTAATCTTCCGTTCATCCACTCTCCACCTCCCTGTACATCGAGACTCTGCCCAGACCAGGTTGTGCAGCAGCCTTCCCAAGCGCGTTCACAAATTCTGACAGGCACCAAAAGGCTCTGGTTCCCTTCAGGGACCCCGCCAGGACCTCTGTCTCTGGTGCTAGGGCCTGAACTCTCCTCGGAGACGCGGGCATGCTGCTGCTTCTCTGCTGGTTCGTGGCACTAACAAAACTCTTAATTCCTTTGTCCCCAGTCCCAGTGTCCCTTGAACCTCTCCTATCCCAGACTTAACAGGTGTCCAAATGTTGGACATTTATTTTCCTAAAACCTCAGGAATCTGTGCTGTCATGGGAGAGCCTAATCTCTTGTTCTTTTCCTTCAGATGTTTTCACTGGATATCGGTGACTAAGTATCAGACAAACCCCCCAGGGATTGGTAAAAGGAAGCAAATGTATTTCTCTGGTCTTGCCGCTGTGTCCTCTGGATTGCAACATTTCCTGCTGCAGAGAAAGGGCCCAAGGACCTCACAAGAGCTCTTACAGAGGTTTTATACTTAGTAACCAATCGCCAGGGAGAGGACTCTGAGTGGAGCGGCCTGAAAATTGTACAGGGGACCCCAGTGATCGTCACCCAGGCAGGGCTTTTCAGTGATGCCCAAGAAACCCGAGTTCCTGTAACTCAAACTCTGGGTCAGCAAAATAGACTTGGGTGGAATTATTTCTTTGGTTCATCCCCAGACCCTTACCTGGAGTGAACAAACACACGTTCAGTGTCCTCAAGAAGTCATACAACACTCAAAAGAAATCAGAAATTTGAAAGAAATAAGCCTTCGGTGCGTAAAGATGATAAAAATATATTGTATGAAAAAAATAAAAACAAAAAGCAAACTAATAAGCGCAGGCAGGAGGGGGAGATGATCAGCCTGCCTCTGGACAAGAGCCTTTTCATCGAGTATCCTGCCACCTGCTGGTGAGTTTTGGCAACACACGAGAACCGAGGAAAGCGTGTGTGCTCTGGTGTTGGAACTCGCCAATTGCCAGAAAATGGTCTGGGGTCCCAAGAAAATGATCGCACATTCCAAAGTATTCGGCAAGACAAACAGTTTTCCTTCTGTAGAAGGTGCGTACCTATGTCAAATCAATCAGGCAAACGCCCGCAGAGGGGTCTCCCTGGCTTTTCCCCCTAACGCAAAGGGATCCCCATGTATCTCAAATTTCTACCACTGGCTAATTTAAATCCGCGTATTTGATAAGCAGAATCAATCTGAGCACCCAGCGCGACCCCGAGCACTTACTTTGATTGCAAGAAGCGCTGACCCTGGAGGAATTAGAATTTCTGACAAACAGTTTATTTATAGTTTTAAATTTATTTTGAAGTGTCTACTTATTTAACCCTTTAGTAGAACAGTCTTTCACATTTCCCACACCACCTATCTCAACATCAAAGAACCAGGGAAGGGTAAGCCTCCTCTTCCTGGCACCAAATCTAAGAGTGGATATGATGTGGTGTTTCATTTTCTTTTGTCAAGCATTTACAAATTGTGCCTGAATACAGATCAATGATACAAAGAAATTTACTTAAACGGCCTCCATTTGGTGAAAACAAACCAGTAAACCTGTGAGGACACAAGAATGGACCAGAGAAGATTTAGATGTGCTTTTTTGAATTCCTTCTAATACGATAAAAACCCTGGGCATTGTGTAGAAAGGAAATAGAAGACAGAGAGAGAGAGAGACAGGGAGAGAGACACAGAGAGAGACAGAGACAGAGAGAGAGAGACAGAGAGATTCAAACCAGCCAGAGGTGGGGATCTCTCCCGGCTCCCCGCCCTGCACATAGTCCAGATTTGGAGCTGAAGAAGGCTGGCAACTTGGACGGCCAGCACTTGGGGGTTGGAGGTAGGAGTCTTAGTTCAAAGTCATCTCAGACACAAGGGGAGTTCAAAACCATCCTGCCTACATAAGACTCTGCCTCTAAAAACAAAACATAAATAAGTAAACGAATAAATATTATTTAAAAAAATCTCAACTGCGTGTGGTAACACATACCCCTAATCCTAGCACTTGGGAAACAGACCAGAAATTCAAGGCCAACATGCACTACACAGGCCCCTGTGTAAATAAATAAATATCTGAAACAAAAGCCTACCGAATCAAGCCAAAGGACCAGGAGAGTGGTAGCCTTGAAAGTCAGAACACTTTCAGATAAGCATGGCCCTGTTCAGCCAACACCACAGAAATAAGCTGTGCCTCACGCTCCTCTGAGAGAACGGGTGCCCAGACATCTGTCCTCAGCAGGTCTCAGAGGAGACGGGATACCAGAGAAAACTTAAAGCATCTGAGTTTGAATTTCACCAAAATCAGTGATAACAAAGCCACCTCAGTGGTGTGCGCCTTTAATTCCAGCACTCGAGAGTCGGAAGCAGGTGGATCTCTGTGAGTTTGAGGCCGGCCTGGACACAGAAAAACCCTGTCTCAAAAACTAAGGTGGGGGAAAAAAGGTAAAAGAACAAGCTGAGGAACCGCACACAGAGGGGGGGAAAAACAAAAAACAAAAAACAAAAACAAAAAAAACTGCTCGAAACAGAGGGGCTATTCGGGAAGCCGAAAAATCTAGTTTCTTGAATCAGTTTCTCCTGGAGGCCTGAGGATTTTAAGGCCTGAAGAAGTCTTCCTCCCTTACATAGGGCTGGTCAGTTTGAAGACAGTTCTGGTTGGCCCAGAACTGTTGTGTGAATTGTCCAGATCCAACCTGCAGCTTGCTGAGCCAGTCTATCAGTGGGGGCCACGTGGTGGGAGACAAAATTGTCTTAGCTTTTGCCTCAACTCAGGAGGTTGAGGAAGAAAATAATTTGAAATCTTTATTATTACTTGCAAATTTGCCATATTTATTATATATTACTTACGTTTATATACATAATTGTATATTAGGCTTCTAATTATAAATCAATACTACTATTTATTACTTATCCCTGCCAGCCTAACTTCTGGCCTCTCAATCTGACTCCCTCTTGGGCCTCCATGGGCACAAATAGTGTAAAATACACACACATATAAAATAAAGACTAATAAATAAAGTCTCAAAAGAATAAAAGAAAAGTCTGAGGTGGGGGGAGGGATTTGAAAAAAATAATCCCCCAAATTTAATGGAGAGCCAAACCTACAGATGTAAACACTCATCCAGCAAATGAATGCCAAAATGCCTCATAGAAAGTGCTGGGAACTAAAATAAGAGGAAAAGAAAAAAAAAAAAAAAGCAAAGTATGTTGAAATTAAGGACAGGAAAATGATCTGAATGATAGTGATTTCTCATTAGAAAGCACAATTTTGTTTGTTTGTTTGTTTACTTGTTTGTTTTTGTTTTTTGAGACAGGGTTTCTCTGAGCTTTGGAGCCTGTCCTGGACTAGCTCTGTAGACCAGGCTGGTCTCGAACTCACAGAGATCCACCTGCCTCTGCCTCCTGAGTGCTGGGATTACAGGCATGGGCCACCACCGCCCGGCAGAAAGCACAAATCTTTTTAAAGCTATGCGGGGCTCTCAGCCTAGATTTCTGTATCCATGAAAATATCCTTCAAGAATTGAGGGGCAGGGGGGAAGATGATCTGATGGTCAGTGGTAAAAATGCTTCCTGTTCTTCTATAGAACCTGAGTTCCATTCCCAGGACCCACATCTGCCAGCTCATAACCAACTCTAACTCCAGCTCCAGGGGACTCAATGCCTTCTGCCCTCTTCTGGTCTCCAAGGGTAGCTACACTCATGTGCACAGACCCATACGCAGACCTACACACATACACATCAATAAAAACAGAAATACATCCTTATTCAAATGGCCAACAAGAACATGAAGACATCAGCCATAGGGAAATAAAAACAAAACCACATTTAAGACAGCATTTATACCTGTCTTAGTCAATGTTCTATTTCTGTGAAGAGACATCATGACCACAGCAACCCTTATAAAGAAAAACATTTCATTGGGACTGGCTTACAGGTTCAGAGGCTTGGTCCATTATCACCATGGTGAGAAGCATGCTGGTGTGCAGGAAGCCGGGGTGCTGGAGAAGGAGCCAATGTTCTACATCTGGATTGGCAGGCAGCAGAAAGAGAGAGGGAGTCACTGGGCCTGGCTTGAGCTTCTGAAACTTCAAAGCCTACCCCCAGTGACACACTTCCTCTAACAAGGCCACACCCTAACGAGGTCACATGTCCTAATCTTTTCAAATACTACCACTCCCTCTGAACCTATTCGGGCCATTTTCATTCAAATGACCACAACACCTACCAGGTGTAGATAGCTATCAATCAAAACAGAAATTAAAAAGAGCAAGTGTTGATGAGGACAGGCAGTTGGACCCTCGGGGCCTACGGGTAGAAACACGGAATGGTGCAGCTGCTACGGGCAAGTCTGGCAGCTCCTCCATGAGGTAAATATAGACTATGACTCAGTAATTCCACTCCTGGGAATAAACCCCCAAGAACTAAAAGCAAGTAAATAAATATTTGTCTATGCATGCTCCCTGGAGCATTGTTAGATTTGGATACCTTTGGATTTCTATAAATGTGGAAACCGTCTAAATGCCCTTCAGCAAATACAGAGATAAAATGGGCCGGCTGTCATAGCTTGGCGGTAGAGTGCTTGCCCAGCATATGGAAGTCATGAATTTGATCTTTAACACTGAAGAAAAGAAAGCTCTTTCCAAGAGAAGGAGAACTGAGTCTATTCTAGAGTTCAGGAAGCAACCCGTCAGCCTCTAGTGATATATGAAGACATTGCTCACCTATAAAAAGGAACAAAACATTGATGCATGCTACAAGTGGGCTGGAACTCAAGAACTTCACCTTAAAGCTGGACTTGGTGGCTCATGCCTGAAATCCTGGCATGTGGGAGGTAGAGACAGGAGCATCAGGAGTTCAAGGCCAGCTCGGGCTACATGACACTCTGTTTCAAAACCTCTCAAACCAGCCACCTTTAATCATAACACTTGGGGGGAAAGGTGACAGATCTCTGTGAGTTCAAGACCAGCCTGGTCTGCATCCTCAGTTCTAGGCCAGCCTGGGCTATAGAGTGAGACCCTATCTACACCACAAACAAAATAAAACAAACCCCCACAAACAAAAGCCATCAAGAAGCTAGACACGAAGGTCACATATTGGATAACTTCATGAATTTGACATGTGCAGAGTAGATGAGTTTGTAGAGACAGAAAGTCTGGTAGTTGTCAGAGGTTGTGATGGCCGGTCAGCAGCTTCAGGGTTTCTCTGTGTAGCCTGTGTGTCCTGGAACTCACTCTGTAGACCAGGCTGGCCTCGAACTCATAGAGATCCACCTGCCTCTGTCCTGGGATCAAAGGCATGTGTACCACTGCTCTGGAAATATACTGGTTTTCATTTGTTAGCTTATTTTGTTGGTTTTGTTTTGGATATTTTGGTTTGGAGAGTGACTCATGTTGCCCCGCCTGGCATTAAGCTATCAAGCCAGGTTATTACCTTAACTCCTGGTCCTCCTGCCTTGGCCTCCATGGTACTGAGACTTCAGGGATGAGCCACTATGCTTCACTCAAGAGCTTGTGTTCGAGGCCAACCTGGACTACACAGAGAGACCTAGGTTCAAAAAGTTTAAAAAAAAAAAATTGCTAGAGAGATGACTCGGTGGCCAAGAGCACCCTAGTGGTTCTTTGAGAGAACCTGAGTTCAATTCACAGCACTTACACACACAGCCACTCACTCACCACAGGCCCTCCCAGCCACTCACTCACTAACCACTGGCCCTCCCAGCCACTCACTCACTCACCACAGGCCTCTCACAACCATTTTTAATGCTAGTCCTAGGAGGATCTGATATCTTTTTCTAGCTTCTGCTCTTCTGCTTACACATACACATTACACAAAAATACAAATTGTTTTGTTTTTGATAGACTCTCACTATGTAACTCTGGCTGGCCAGGAACCCACTATGTAGGCCATCAGGCTGTTCCCAAATTCACAGAAATCCACCTGCCTTGGCCTCCCTAGTCTTGGGATTAAAAGTGTTCTCCACCAAGCCCTCTAAAAATAAATCTTTAAAAATTAAAAGCAAATGGAAGCCTACATCTTTTGCTCGCCACCCCTTTTGTGCTGTTATATTTTCCTGCCTGGCGATGTTAATCCTGACTTTTCCTAGTCACCCATAGTATCTCCTGCCTACATACTCCTGAGTGTGCAAGCCTCTTGGGCCAGTGGTCCAACCACAGGGGTGATTTTCAGTGTTCAAGTGTGAGTCTCCTCCCCAGAGATTCTGGTTTAGTTGGTGTGGGGTGTAGCCTGAGTGTCGGCACCTGCAAAGCTTCCCAGCTGCCCGAAATGCACACCCAGGCTTTACTGAGGCTATTTCAGGCCCAGGAGGGCATGCATCCCAGGGACACTGTATTACTTCTCTCTTACGTTCAGCTGTTACTCTTAATTTTGAGCAGATTTTGTTTCCATGGAAAGACTGCGCTAGCCTAGAGGGCCTTCACTGTTACATATTTCTAGCTACTTTAATGAGCTTAGCCAATATTTGAAGACTCCATCTAGACCCACTAGCTGAGAAAGTTCCCGTGCTGTGCCAAGATTCAAATTTAACTTAGGATAATTGATGCAATCCCAACCAAAGGTGGACCAGGGAAGGAAATGAAACCTAACATCTAATGAGAAAAGGCGACCCTAAATAACGGTAGTGGCTAAGGCCCAGGCCTAGTGACATCATCACCTGGTTGGCAGTGAGTGCCTGGGGACAGGAAACATCAAGAGCCGAAGCCTTCGGTTCTCAACCCTGGGGCGTTAGTTTGTTATGGACTTTTCTTGTCAGTCTGACTTGGTTATTTTATCTACAGCATTATAAAAGTACATGTCAAAGGCCGGTGGGACGCCTCAGCTGGGGGAGGTACTTTCCAGTCAGGCCAAGGAGAAAACACCACTCTTATATAGAATATTTGGAAGATCTTCTTAGCTCCACAGGAGTAGATTTTTCTGGTACTGGAGTGTTGGCTCAAAGGTTAAAAGCATGTACTGTTATGATAGAAGACCTGAGTTCAGTTCCCAGCACCTACATCAGGCAACTTATAATTGCCAGTGTGTGTGTGAATCACCACAGGCCTGTGGCGGTCAGAGGGCCACTGCAGGAGTCAGTTCCTCCCTCCCACCACGTGGATCCAGGAGACTGAACCCAACTCCCCCGCTGAACCATCTCACTAACTTGGAGTTCTCCTTTTGAAACAGAAATGCAGCCGTGTTCTCCAGTCAAAAGGTCAGCATCAAGGAGACACAAAGAAAAATCTGACTTCATGAAATCGTATCAAATGAACATAATGGCAACATGCCAAGCTATGAAAGATGTAAAATGTTCTGGCAATGGTGGCACACGCCTTTAGTCCTAGTATTTGGGAGGCAGAGGCAGGTGGATCTTTGTGAGTTCGAGGCCAGCCTGGTCTACAAAGCGAGTTCCAGGACAGACTCCAAAGCTACAGAGAAACCCTGTCTCGAAAAACAAACAAACAAACAAACAAACAAAAAAGTAATAGAAGAGCTGGGCATGGTGGGATGTGCCTACAATCCCAGCAGTCAGGAGGCTGAAGCAGGAGAATCGTCATACTTCAAGGCTAGCCTCGACTACATAGGGAATTTCAGGCCAACCCGGGCTACAGGATAACACTATGTCTCAAAAACAAACAAACAAAAAACCCCACAGCCATCCTGTCCCGGGCATTTTGGGAGTGCTTTGCCAAGAAGCACAAACGGAGCATGAAGAAGGGAGTGTGGATGCTCTGGCTGCGAGGCCCCAGGCCCCGCGAAGCCTAAGATTAACCCCAAGATGCTGAAGGCTCCCTTCCGCAAGCTCCCCCCCCCCCCCCTATGAAGCCGCCTGGGACGTGGATTCATGGCTGCAAGGCTAAGGGTTGCAGACTCTTGCCAACCAAAGGCCAAGGCCCAAAACAATGCAAAGTCTGCCGCTCCAGCTCAGGCCCAACCTTAGCCTGGGTTCCAGCTCCAACTCTAGCTCTGGCTCCCAGAGGTGAAGGCCTCTCTCTGTCTGGCAGTGTAAAGACAGTGGAGTGGTGTGACCCCGCCCCCCCCATTATTCATAAATGACCAGTGTTATGTGCTGTTTTACAAATAAACTTGAAGGAAGGTCTGTTTGTTGTTGTTGTTGTTGTTTTGTTTTGTTTTGTTTTTTAACCTATAGAAGAGATCAAATCTGTAACAAAACTCTAAAAAAAGTCTAAGCTAATAAAAATAATATGAAACTGGGTGTATGGGTCAAAGGTCATCCTCATTTATTCAGGAAATTCGAGGTCAGCATGAAACACAAACGACTGCTTTAAAAAAAAAGTGTAACTGAGTATTATATTACATTATATTCCCCTGTGAACTTGTAAATAGTTAAAAAGAGAAGGGAAGTTCTATGTCCTTCTGTTTGTTTTGAGACAAGAGCTTGGTGTAGACCAACCTGGCAGGGAACTCTCGGGGCTAGGATTAAAGATGTATGCCACCACACTTTCTCATTTATGAAAAATAGATTTATTTTATGTATATAAGTGTTTTGCATGCATGCGTGCCTGGTGCCCTGGGAGGTCAGAAGATGGCGTCAGACCCCCTGAAACTGGAGTCTTGTGAGGCTCTGACACCAAGCAGTGTTTGCAAAGACTTTATTTTATGGTTCCTCCTGTGGTGGTCTGCACCAGGGCGTCTCATGACTGCTGTCCCTCGTCAGGACTTCTCTCTTCCTGACTAAAAATCAGTAGCCTCTTCTTGCCAAGTTTCTCAAATGTTGAGTGAACCTTGTCTGAGTCTTTCCAAGCCTTCAAATGTGGCTCCACCCTGAACGCCCACGGATTATTTTAACCCACTAAAAACGGTGTAGAGGTTTGTCTAAGGCACTCCATTTATTTCATAATCTTTCCTAGCTGAAGTTCTTTACTGCTTAAAAAAAGGTAGACAATGTTAAAAATTAAAATATATATATTCTTACAATGTCTAAGCACAGTTCTGTAGCGTTTTTCTGTAAAATCTATCTCATGAGAACTTAATCATTCCATGGCTGCAGTCAGTGGAATCTGCTTCCTTCCCCTTCTCCAAAGCCTTGTTTTTAGACCATGGTAACATTTTGAATTTTAGTTTCCACTTTTTTTTTTTTTTCATGTGAAACTACCACCTGGTTTATTCTGTTTTTAAAAAGGACCCTGGTTGTTGAGCCTGGCTGAGGCAGGAGGATCACGGACTATTTCAGGTCTGCACTTTCTAGCTGAGAGACTCCATGTGAAAACAAGACAGAACAAGGGAAGGAAGGAACGAACGAAGGGGAGACAGGGGGCCGCAAAAACCCCAGAGAGCTATTTCCATTTTGTTCATCTTTCTGGTATTTTAATTTAATTCTTTGTGAATTTCATACATTGTGTTTTGATCATTTTCACTGCCTCCCCAGCCTTTATATTAATTTAAATTTTTTGTTTTATTTTCTTTCCTCTTCTTTTAATTCAAAAAATATGTTTTTCTATCAATTATTTTGATGATCATTAAGGCATGAAAATAAGCTAGGCTTGGTGGAGCACACTTTTAATTCCAGCAATCAAGAGGCAGAGACAGCTGAACTCTGTAAGTTCGAGGCTTGCCAGAGCAACATAGAGAGACCCTGTCTCAAAATCAAACAAACAAACAAACAAAGCATAAAGCTAACCCATTAGGACTACTTCTTTGGTTTTTCAAGACAAGGTTTCTCTGTATAGTCCTGGCTGATCCTGGAACTTGTTCTGTAGCCCAGGCTGGCCTTGAACTTCTGCCTCTGGAGTGCTGGGATTAAAATCATGCACTACCAGCTCCTGGACTTACTCTTCTTAAGCCATGTCTTACTCACTCACTGTTCTATCGCTGTGAAGAGACATCATGACCACGGCAACTCATATAAGAAAGCGTTTAATTGTGGACTTGTTTACAATTTCAGAGGCTTAGCCCTCCTTTATCATCATGGTGGGCAGTGTGGCAGCAGGCAGGCATGGTGCTGGAGAAGCAGCTGAGAGTACCACATCCTGGTCCACAGGCAGCAGAGACAGACACAGGGCCTGGTATGGGCTTTTGAAACCCTGACCCACCCCCACCCCTCACCCCCCACCCCCACCAGCCGCCATGACAGGCTTCCTCCATCAAAGCCACGGCCTGTACCACACCTCCCAATCCTTCTCAGTCTACTGATGATTAAGCATTCAAATATATGAGCCTATGAGGGTTATTTTCATCCTAACCAGCACAAGCAATGCAAGATATACATAATATTTGCTTTTCCATGTATCTGTATTAAGCTATTAAAAGGCAAAGTTATTACATAGGGAATTTGTCAAGTGAGCCCTTACAATATAAAGAAGTCTATTTTTTCCATGTTACTTTTTCTTTAAAATTTTACTAAATTTTGAATTTGTTAAATTTAAAATTTTTAAACAATATTATTTAGGGGCTGAAGAGATGGCTCAGAGGTTAAGAGCACTGACTGCTCTTCCAGAGGTCCTGAGTTCAATTCCCAGCACCCACATGGTGGCTCACAACCATCTGCAATGGGATCTGGCACCCTCTTCTGTGTACATAATAAATAAATAAATTTAAAAATATATATTATTTATTTATTTTGAGACAGGGTGTCACTTTGTAGCCCAGACTGGTTACCAATTTGTGGTGATCCTCCTGCCTCAGCCTCTTGAGTGCTGGGATTGGTTTTTATCACTTGACACAAAATAAGTGAAGCATCAGATGGATTTTCCTGATTGAGCAAGGAGTGTGTTTACTATTCCCTCTGTCATCTGAACCCATCTTTCTGGGTTCCAGATCATTCTTTTCCGTAAACCCTTTGACAGTTCTCCTCACAGGGATTTGTTGAGGTCAAATTTAAGTTGCAGTTCCTCTCAACACCTTCACCTGTTTGAACGTTTTATTTGCAGTGGATCAAACATCAGGCCCCAGCACACTAGCCAACGCTTGCCCCTGGGTCCCAGGCCCAGTCCTCTGACGTCATCTCCAGTCCGATGCTTCCGTCTCCAGTTCTGTTTCAGCTTACTGTTGAACAAGGTTAGTTGTCCTGTAGATATCTTTGCAATCTGAATTTGCACCTCGGAGGTCCATTTGATGTTTCCCAAGTTTCCTCCTCCTACTTATTTTCTCTGCCCACCAGCCCGCCTATCCCTCTCCTGCCTAGCTATTGATCACTCAGCTTTTTATTAGACCAATCAGGTGCCTTAGGCAGGCAAGGTAAAACAGCAACACATCTTTACATAATTAAACAAATACAACATAAACAAATGCAACATACCTTTACATAGTTAAAGTAATATTGCACAACAGCATACAGTATCCATTTTGATAATTAATTTGTTCCATCTTTGGCAGAACTACCATATTCTAACTGCCCTCTATTCCCTTTGATACATTTGTTTGTTTGTTTGCTTGATTACTTCGAGACAGGATGTCATTATGTAGCTTTGCTTAGCCTGGAACTCCTTATGTAGACCAAGCTAGCCTGAAACTTGTAGAGATCCATATGCCTCTGCTTCCTGAGTGCTGGGAATAAAGGCATGCACCATCAGGCCCAGGTTAATACAGCATTTTAAAGCTTTCTTGCCTATCTTGGATAATTCCTGGCCCAAAATAGGAATAGGAATAAGCTATTTCTCCAAGGAATCTCAGTTTCTTTCTTTCTTTCTCTCTGCCTTTCCTTCTTCTTCTTCTTCTTCTTCTTCTTCTTCTTCTTCTTCTTCTTCTCCTTCTTCTCCTCCTCCTCCTCCTCCTCCTCCTCCTCCTCCTTCTTCTCCTTCTTCTTCTACTTTTGCCTAGGCAAGTGCTCTTCCACTGAGCTAAATCCCCAGTCCCCTCCCCTGCTTTCTTTTTTGAGATATGGTTTCTCTGTGTATCCCTGGCTGTCCTGGAACTTGCTCTATAGACCAGGCTGTCCTTAAACTTTCAGACATCTACATGCCTCTGCCTCTCGAGTGCTTCGACTAAAGGTATGCGCCACCATCACCACCCAACTGAATCCTGGTTTTTAAGTGGGTGGACATGAGAAGTGTTCATTACTACATGATCACTGCTTCTAGATCTTTTCATTATAAATTAGAAACTTTTAAAGACAAAATGCTGTGAACACAGTTACTTTTGTAATTTAAATTTATTTTTAAATTTATTATTATTATTATTATTATTATTATTATTATTATTATTACAATTATGGGTGTTTTGCCTGCCTGTGTGTCTGTGCCACCTGGATGCAGTGCCTGCTGAGACCAGAAGGGAATGTGGGATTCCCCTGGAGCAGTTTAGATTTAGAATTATATAGCTTTGACTTGATTTCATCAACAACACAAATCAGCATTTCTATCCCACAACAAAAATCATGGTTCAAAAACCCCAGCATTAACTGCCTGTAATTACACACCCAGGAAGTTGAGGCAGGAGGATTACAAGTTCAGGCCAGTCTGGGGTATATAGTGAGACTCTGTTTAAAACAAAACAAAACAAAACCCACCATTATTAATTAATTTAAAAATAAGATTTTGCAGCCGGATGTGGTGGTGTACACCTTTAACTCAGCACTCAGGAGGCAGAGACAGGCTCGAGGCCAGCCTGGTCTACAGAGTGAGTTCCAGACCGGCCAGGCTACACAGAGAAGCCCTGTCTCAAAAATTTTTTTTTATTTTTTATGTGTGTCTGTATAGGGGTTCAAGTGGTCCCCAAGGAGTCCAAAAGAAAGCACTGACTCCCCTGGAGCCCCCTGATGTGGGTGCTGAGGACCAAACTCAGTTCTCTGAAAAAGCAGTATATGCTCTCAACTGTGGAGCCGTATCTCCAGCCTCCGTTCATTTTCTTACTTCCATAACACACTCCGAATAGTTCCAGAATAATACCAATGATAATGAGTACTTGAAAATACTTTTGCAGTAGTTGGGCACAGTGGCCCATGCCTATAATCCCAGCACCATCAGCATGATTGGGTCAATCTTGAGACCTATCTGGTCAACATAGTGAGTTCTAGGCCAGCCCAGGACTGTGCATATAACAACACCATTTCAAAACAACAACAATTTCCTTAAAAAACACACAAACAACTTACTTTTAAAAATTTTATGTGTATGTGTGTGTGCTAGAGTGTATGTATGTGCACCATGTATGTGCAAAAGCTGTCAGAGGTCAGCCAAGAGCATTGGATGCCTGGAACTGGAATTAGTTAGTCATGAGCTGTAATGTGGGTGCTGGAAATGGAACCCAGGTCCCCGGTAGGAGCAGCGAGTGCTCTTAACCACTGAACCATCTCTCCAGCCTCTAGAAAAAAAAGATTTTTTGCACTTACTTTTGGTTTTAGAGTATGTCTTAAAGCCACTTGATTAGTTTAGTTGGGGGGCATTTTATAGACTAAAAGTTCTTGTGATGTAGGCTTGTGAGGTGGCTCAGCGGGTATAGAGACCTGCTTCCAAACCCAAAATTTGATTGCTAGGACCCACATAGTAGGAGGGGAGCTGACTCCTGTAAGTTATTTTCTGACATCTACATGGGTACATACAGACACGGGCACATGCAGACACACACACACACACACACACACACACACACACACACACACAGAGAGAGAGACAGAGAGAGACAGAGAGAGACAGAGAGAGAGAGAGAGACTAAAAGAATTATGGTATGGTTTTCCATAGTTGAGAAAAAAACTAAATTTATTATAAAAATATGCCTGCATATTCTTCACCCTTTCTCTTTTGTGGACTGTGTGTTTGTATGAGTACCTGGACCTGCAGGCCGGACTGGGTATAGGGTTGCCAGTGCCGGAGGCTCTGGTGACACCATTTGTAAGCAGTCCTCCTGTGCAGATTTCCCTTGGCTGAGGGGTGGTGACCGCAGAAATGCCCAGGTGCAAAAACAGGACATGAATAAATTCCTGGGTTCTATTAATATCTTCAGAAAGTCAGACTCTTTCTACGGAAGTATATTCCTGACTCTCCTCTCTCCCTGTCATCCTCCCAACTCCCCTTCCCCACAGATCCGTGGTCTTCAGAAACATCTGCTCTGATCCTTCGCCTCTGTTACTGTCCCCCAACTCCTCTGTTCTGCCTCTGGTATTGCAGCCCTCCCCCCAACACACACAACCCAGAAACTTGTGACTTGTGTGTGTATTGATGAGGGGGAGGGAGGGCGGATTGCTGCACAAACTGGCCTCATGGAAACGGTGGAGATGGGATAGACAGCTGCAGAGATCCGAGCCGGACAGACTGCATAAATCCTCCTCCCAAACAATTGTGCTCTCAGATTTCTTCTCTGGACAGCTGGGCCTTTCAGCTCCTGAAATACTTGGCAAGATTGGGGAGGGTCTCTGAACTACGCTTGCTGTCCATCTTCAAAGCCAAACACCTCTATATACCATACATGGAAACCCAATGGGGAACTCGGTACAGCAAGGATGAGGGCAATAAATGAGAGGCATCCTCTGCCATTTTTGAGGGCCAGGAGTTCCTTACTGAGAATGTGAGAGGACCAGAGTGGTACGGAAGGTGGATCATACAAGCTGGACTTGGGTATCTGACTTGGCTGTTTCTTTATTCTCTCTCTCTCTTGGTACCCAACATTCCCTATCCATCCATTCTGCTTATCATAAATACTCCCTGCCTTCACTCCTGCACCCCACTGCCACCGATGTCCCTGGAATTTTGGACTTAGCTATTTTTAAAACTGTCAACTCAGTAGCCACCTCCCTCCTCCTCTCAGCTGCCCAGTCCTCGGGCCAGCCATATACTCTCCCTTCCCCTCCCCCTCCCCCACACCAAGCCTTCTCTGGCTCTCTGACCTCGGTGAGACTGCAGCCAGTCTGGGGAACTGGGAGAGACATGGAGGAAGAGATGGGGGACCCCTGGCTGCAGCAGACCAACAGAATAGGCGGCTGTGGCTGGAGAATCGGGTATCAGAGTAACGTCTGACCTCCGGAAACAGTAAGTCCACACCAAACTGCAATTGCTTTGATGAGCATTCGGGTTGAAGCTAGAATTTCATAAAATTACAGACATCTGTTCTGAAAACTAAGATTTCTCCTGGCCAGGTACTCCATCGCCACACCTCCTGCCTTGTGGTTTTGGTTTCCAAGCCATGTCTACTTGAGGCTTAATGCAGCCTCTTCTCCGGCCCTCTTACTGTATTGCACTAAGCCTTTTGGGGTGTGGGGTGTGGGGTGTTCCGGCGGTGCTGAGGACTGAACCCAGGGCCTTGAGCATGGTAAACACTCATCTACCACTGAGTTACACTCCCAGCCCCCACCTCAAGACCTCTCAGACCTCCTGAGGACTCTTCCCCCCAACTCAAAGACTTACTCCAAAGAGGGGGCAGGAGAAAGGGAGACAGACCCTCTCCAATATCTGTCCCCCTCAAAAGACCGGGAACTTCTGGATTTGCAGGGGAGGAGGTAGATAATAGAAAGAGCTGCTCTTCAGTCAGGTCTTGAGAAACACACGGACTGTTTGTTGGCCAGGCAAAAACAAATATTAATTTGAATGTTTGGTTTGTACCCCGTCCTGTGAGAGAGGGATCGTAATGCCAGCCAGCCCCCTGGAGCAGCTAAGAGACTGGCTCCCTTTTCATTGGAAAAGTGACATTCTAGAAGGCACTGGTCTACAATGTTTACCTCTGTGCCCTTCTAACACAATGAAGAAGAAGAAATGGCGGGAGGTTGAGATGATCAGGACCTCACTTTCCCCAGGAATTCCTCCATTTCTGACACATCTGCTATTTGGTAGTCGGGATGGGGCAATACAGTGGACTCTGTCCCTTGAGGTCATTCACCCTTCCCTCCACCCCCGCCTAGGGCTGTTACACAAGGGACCTGAAGGTGACAGGCCCAGAGGCTCAGCAGCCACACTCACCTCACATCTGGAAGCCTCCTATTTCCTAAGCTCGTCTGTGTAATTCTTGTCTTGATCTCCCCAGATTCTCTCCACACCACCTTGACTCGGCTTCAACCCTTCTCTTTCCCCAAACCCAAATTTCTTTTTCTAGTCCCAGAACTGCCTGTGGAAACTCACTAGGTGGGAGGTTCATCAGCTGGGAAGAATCGGCGCCTGGGGGGATCTGGCCGGATAGGTATGGGGGATCGAGGCCAAGCCCCTAGTCCCCGGTCCCCCCATGGCAGCCCCCCAGCTCTAAGCACCCTCACTCTACTGCTGCTCCTCTGTGGACAGGGTAAGGAAGGGCCAGGAAGGGTTGGGCACATCTAGAGGTTAGGCTGCCGGGTAGGGGTGGGCATGTGAGCACCTGTGAGTGAAGGGGGATCAGTGCAGAGTCCCAGTCACTCACCAACGCTGAAAGAGGCCTGTCTTGTTTCCCATTTAACTGGAGGAAGGCTACAGATGGAGTCCTTGGACCCCAGAGATAAGAGGTCTGACTGGCTCACACAAATTTTAGCATAGAAAATGGGGGAGCCCGGCGGCGGTGGCGCACGCCTTTAATCCCAGCACTCGGGAGGCCGAGCCAGGAGGATCTCTGTGAGTTTGGGGCCAGCCTGGTCTCCAGAGTGAGATCCAGGACAGGCACCAAAATTAAACAGTGAACCCCTGTCTCGAAGAAGGAGGCGAGGAGTAGAAGGCTGAAGGTTGGGGCTGGGAAAGCGCCCACGCAGAGTGGTAGGAATGGCTGGGATGGAGGAAGCTTTTTGGCCGTTCGGCGCGCGCGCGTCCTGGACTTGGGTAGAACCTGAGTCTGGGCACCGTCTCACTGTCCTCTCCCTTCCGTCCTCAGCTCACTCCCAGTGCAAGATCCTCCGCTGCAATGCCGAGTACGTCTCGTCCACTCTGAGCCTTCGGGAAGGGGGCTCATCGGGCACGCCGCGTGGAGGAGGCCGTGGTGGGCTGGCCTCGGGTGGCTTGTGTCGCGCGCTGCGCTCCTATGCGCTCTGCACTCGGCGCACGGCCCGCACCTGCCGCGGGGACCTGGCCTTCCACTCCGCGGTGCACGGCATCGAGGACCTCATGATCCAGCACAACTGCTCCCGCCAGGGCCCCACGGCCCCGCCCCCGGCCCGGGGCCCCGCCCTTCCCGGAGCTGGCCCCGCCCCCCCGACCCCAGACCCCTGCGACTACGAGGCCCGGTTTTCCCGGCTGCACGGAAGGGCCCCGGGCTTCTTGCATTGCGCCTCCTTCGGGGACCCCCATGTGCGCAGCTTCCACCACCACTTCCACACATGCCGTGTCCAAGGAGCTTGGCCCCTGCTGGATAACGACTTCCTTTTTGTCCAGGCCACCAGCTCCCCCGTGGCATCCGGGGCCAACGCTACCACCACCCGGAAGGTCAGGGATTCAATTTTCCTCCTAACTTTCTGAAGTCCTCTTGAGGTCCACTCGTCATACCGCTCCTGGGGCTATAGCTGTAGATATCCACCCAGCTCCTGGTTCCTTGTCTTCCCCAAACTTGCCCTCCCATCCTGAGTGGCTTCCTCCTGTCAAACATTTGCTCTTGTAAAACAAGATAGGAATTCTTGATAGGAATTTTATTCAAATGAAGATAACACTGAAGACCACGCTGGGGGCAGCCAGGGCTAACAGAGCTGAGGAGTCAGAAGGGACGTTTTATTTTCATTGAGAGTTGCTGAGATTGAGACCAAAAAAAAAAAAAAAAGAAAGAAAGAAAGAAAAAAAATCGAGCGAGGGATTGAATAGGGGTCAGGTACTATTGGAAGGCAATAGGGGATAGGATGAAGGACGAGGACCGCGAGGACACCCTGCATCTGCTGGAGTCAGATCCCTGACGGTATATGCTGCTTGCCTCGGGGAAGGATGCACTAAGCCCTAATGAACTTTTTTCCCTTTGGCCCGCACAGATCACCATCATATTTAAGAACATGCAGGAATGCATTGACCAGAAAGTCTACCAGGCCGAGGTGGACAATCTTCCTGCAGCCTTTGAAGATGGCTCTGTCAATGGAGGCCAGAGACCTGGGGGCTCGAGTTTGTCCATTCGAACTGCTAACCCTGGGAGCCACGTGGAGATCCGAGCTGCTTACATTGGGACAACTATAATCATTCGACAGACAGCTGGACAGCTCTCCTTCTCCATCAGGGTAGCCGAGGATGTGGCGCGGGCCTTCTCGGCTGAGCAGGACCTGCAGCTGTGTGTCGGGGGGTGCCCTCCGAGTCAGCGACTCTCTCGCTCAGAGCGCAATCGGCGCGGGGCTATAGCCGTAGATACCGCCAGAAGGCTGTGTAAGGAAGGGCTTCCCGTTGAAGACGCCTACTTCCAATCCTGCGTCTTTGATGTTTCAGTCTCTGGTGACCCCAACTTTACTGTGGCCGCTCAGACAGCTCTGGACGATGCCCGAGTCTTCTTGCCGGATTTAGAGAAACTGCATCTTTTCCCCTCAGATGCGGGGCCTCCTCTTTCCCCAGCAACCTTCCCAGTACCGCTTCTTTCAGGCCTTTTTGTTCTGTGGCTTGGCGTTCAGTAAGTAGGCCAGCAACCCTGTGACTAGCTTGGAAATGATTTGAGGGTAGAGGCTGGTGTGAGAAGACATAAAGAAAACAGCGGGGAGACACAGGAGACAATGACACCCACCTAGAGTCAGGTGAGGCTGTAATCCAGGGCTGTAATGCAATGATCCTAGAATAAGGATTCTGGGCCGGCCAGGGTTTTGCATTCCGGACCTTGGTGGGGGTCTTCACCACGAATTTCCCCGGTCCCATCTGTAACAAGCTGATTATTCCACTCCACATACACCTGATATCACTCCTGCAAGCCTAGAGATTGTGAGGGTGCTAATGGCCAGCAGAACATTAAAGGGCTGAGAGTTCTTAAAGGCAAGAACTAAGAAAAGGAAGACGTGATTATCTACAAGAAAGTCGAAAGAGGAGAAAATAATTAGGGAAAGCTTTTGGGTTCAGAAATGAAGCAAGCATTGTCTAGCTCTCAGACAAAGGAAATCAACTTTTGGAGGCTAGTACCAATACAGAAACTGGCATCCCCACCCCTTACTAATCCATTATTAAAGCTCTAAATTCCCCACACTGTCCTCTGTCACCTGTGTTGAATCCCTTTACAGATGTGTGTGACCTGGAGTTGAGACAATGTTCACTTCCACTGAAAGAAGTCTCAGAGTTCTCAGCCTTGGATCTGCCCTTTTGGAGTTAACAGGCTATAATTAGACAAAACTGATTTGCAGGAGGGAATCATGAGTATTATTATTATTTATTATTATCATTTTTTTTTTTATTTTCCATGGAGCCTCATGTAGCCCAGGCTGGCCTTGAACTACTGGTCTGACTGTCTGTACTCCTCAAGGGCTGGAGTTGAAGTGCACCTATGTCTTGGAGCGTGTAATTCTTCACCCAATTCTATGACTTTTGGATTCATGTGGGGAGATGGTGATTGAGAACCAGAGTTCTGAGCAGTAATGAAAGGCACAGAGATGGCACTGTGATCTGTGTAGGGTCTGAACAGTTCAGGGCTTTGCAGGAAGTGAAAACCGTGGGGAGTTATCCACAGAGTCACCAGTAGCAAGGAAACTAGTGAAACTCAGAGGGTAAGCATGGAGTCATGAGCGAGATTAGATAGGCTGAAGAAATTAAAAAGCACCATGGGAGTGGGGCCACAGAGTTCAAACTGATCATGAACATTTATTTAGAACTTAAAATCTGCCAGGCAGTGTTATCAACACTTAAAAAACACATAAAAAGTTATAAACATTAAAAATGCATGGAGCTGGAGAGATGGCTCAGCAGTTGAGAGAACTTACTGTTCTTGCAGAGAGCTCAGGTTCTGTTCCCAGCACCCACAGTGCTAACAATGGCCTACAACTCTAGCTCCAGGGCATCTGGCACATCTTCAGGCCTCCTCGGCACCTGAATGTACACGGTACACACAGATTCATGCAGGCACACACATACACATACATTTTTTAAGATCTTAAGTATGTATTTGTGCATTAAGGACTGGGTAGTAGCTCGGTAATAGAGCATTGGAGGAGCAGGTACAAGGGCCTGGGTTTGATCGCTAGTACTGCAAAATAATAACAATTCTTTTAGCTGGCTGGGGTGGCACATTCCAGTAATCTCAGCAAAAGGATCAGGAGTTCAAGGTCATCCTTAGCTATATATGAAGTTCAAGGCCAGCCTGGGCTACGTGAAATCCTGTTTCAACCCTCCTTCTCAAAACTAAACTAAGTAATGATGCTTATTATTTCTAGCTCTCTAAGAAAGACAGTATTCTTCTATCTGTATTTATCACTCCAAACACAGACAGAAATGGATCGATCAAAGGCATGCATCGTCACACCCAGCCTAGAAACCTAACTCTTAACCACTCCAGCATATTGCTGAGGAGACAGAGTAATGAAGGATTGTGATTGTGGAGCCAGGCAGAGCAGGACTGAGGCCGTGGATGCCACCATAAAAGCTCTCTTCTGGCCAGGCAGTGGTGGCACACGCCTCTAATCCCAGCCCTTGGAAGGCAGAGGCAGGCAGATCTCTGTGAGTTCGAGGCCAGCCTGGTGTACAAAGAGTTCTAAGACAGCCACAGCTGTTACACAGAGAAATCCTGTCTTGAAAAACCAAAACTAAAACAAAACAAAAAGCTCCCTCCTTTTCTCAAGTGTTGGGAAAGGTAAACAAGCCCAAAGCAATCCAGTTTGCAGAGGAGAGACTAAGGAGAGAAGGTACGATATTTGGAGTACTAACCAAATAGGAAGGATGATGATTCCACACTTAGTGTCTCAGCCCTCCCCTCCAGGTACCCCATGGTTTAGAGTCTCCTCTCCCTGACCTGCTCACACATTTGCTGTCATCCTCTGTAGCTCTGGGTCCCTCTCTCCTGACAACACACCGCTGTGCACCCGCATGAGGCCCGCACACCCCTGTGTACCCACATAAGATCTGGCCAGTGCTTACCCTGTCAGCCCTGGCCTCACAAATGTCTTCTGCATTTTAAATCTCTTTTGGAACAGGGTCTCCTGGCCCGGACTGGCCTGGAACTCTGTGTAGCCCAGGATAGCTTTGTCCTCCTGATCCTCCTGTCTCTGACTCCCAAATGATGGTGTTAATACCATGCCTGGATCTTCTGCAGATTTCATCCGGTCTTCGACGCCCCCCTAGCAACTCTGCCCATTCCCTCAAGTCATGTGGGTTCTGGGCATTAACCCGAGGTCATCAGGCTTGGTGTCACGTGCCTTCCCTGAGCCATTTCAAAGCCCCCCACCCACTCTTTTAAATTTAATTTTTTATGTCCAGATTTTTTGTTTTGTTTTGTCTTGAGACAGAGTCTCATTATACTAACCAGGCTGGCCTCGAACTCACAGAGTTCCACTTATCTCTGATGCTCAAGTACTGGGATTGAATGTGTATGATACCCAGTGTTTTCTTGATTAATGATTAAGGTGGGGGTGCTACCCCTGGGCTGTGGTCCTGAAGTGCAGAAGAAATCGGGCTGAGCAAACCATGCATGGCACCAACTGCAGCCTCCAGGTCCCTCCCTGCCTGGTCCTGCTCTGACTTCCCTCTGTGATAGAGTGTGTCCTGGAAATTATAAACTGCAACAAACCCTTTCCTTCCTAAGTTGTTCTTGATCATGGTGTCTATCACAGCAACAGAAACCTTACTGAGCCTACCCAGCCTTTTCAAAGATACATTTCTATTATTTTTAACTATGTGCATGTGTGTCTTGTGCAGGTATGTGCACGTGAATGCAGGCTTAGCTGGATCTTCCTGGACTGGAGTTACAGGCAATAATGATTCTCCTGACATGGGTGCTAGGGATCGAACTGTCCTCTGGGAGATCTGAATGTGCTCCCTCCCCAGCCTTTTTGTTTTTAGATTTATTTGTTTTTATTTTATGCAGGTGGGCATGTTGCCTGCATGTATGTCTGTGCACTGTGTGCATGCCAGGTGCCCTCGGAGGCCAGAAGACAACATCGGATCCCCTGGAGCTGAAGTTATGGATGTGTCTGTCTTGTGGGTGTCAGAAATCAAATGTGACTCCTGTAAGAAGGGCTTGTGCTCCTAACTGCTGATCCATCTCTATTGGGATTATATCATTAGCAATCCATGGAGTCTATTTAATGAGCAAAGGAATTCATTTGGGGGTTAACTCACAAGACAGAATAAAGGAATTTGTTGCAGGATCTTGGAAGGGTGAGGGATGGTCCAATGCTGTTCTCTGGTGAGCTCTGCCCTGGTCCGGTCCAGCCTCCAAAACCACCAGGTAGCAAAGAGTAGAGTACTTGTGTCCATCCCAGTTCTTAAGAATCCCCCAGCAGCCACACCCCAGGGGCATGTACCTCAAGGTCATAGGCAGGTGTAACAGTCACCTGCTACCTCACAGTGCTTCGGGGCATGGCTCAAACACATCTCTCCAACAACTCCATGCTTTTTAAATGAGGATTTGTGGGAATCAAAATTCAGGAGCTCATGCTTGCATAGCAAACTAACATTTTATCTTCCGAGCTCTCTCCAGCCCTTGGCAGGCATTTTTTAAAGTAAGCATACATTCTGGGCATCATGGAATCTGACTACAATTCTAACAGGTAGAGAGCAGAGGCAGGAGGTTCTCTACAAGCTCCAGGACAGACTAGTCTATGCACACAGGTAAACAGGGAGTCCAAATCAGCCAGGGCTGTATAGTGTGAGGGGAGAAGGGAGAGAGGAAGAGGGTAAGGAGGAGGGAGAAAAAGGGAAGAAGGGAGAGGGAGGGAGGGAAGGGAGGAAGGAGGGGGGAGAGAGAGCAGTTGGGGATATATACTCAGTTGGTGGAGTGCCTGTTAGTGAGCATAAAGTCCTGAGATTCATCCCTAGCTCTGCAGAAAATGGCTTGGAGATGCACTCCTCTAATCCCAGTACTCAAGAACTGGGATTAGATCTGGAGAGATGGCTCAGAGGTTAAGAGCACGGACTGCTCTTCCAGAGGTCCTGAGTTCAATTCCCAGCAACCACATGGTGGCTCACAACTATCTGTAATGAGATCTAACTCCATCTTCCGTAATGCAGACCTACATGTAGACAGAGGACTCATACATATTAAAAAAATAAATAGTTTTTTTAAAAAAAAGAAAGAAAGAATTGGGATTAGAGAATTTAATCCCAGCACTTGGCACTCGGGAGGCAGAGGCAGGCAGATCTCTGTGAGGCCAGCCTGATCTACAGAGCTAGTTCCAGGACAGCCAGGGCTACACAGAGAAACCCTGTCTCAAAATTGCAGCTCCCCACCCCCCAAAAAGAAAAGATCTGGAGGCAGAAGGATCAGAAGCTCAAAGTCATCCTCAGTTACATAGTGAGGCCAGCCTGGGCTACATTAGATCCTGCTACCAAAGGGAAGAGAGGGCTGGAGAGATGGCTCACTAAGGACTGGCTGCTTTTCCTGAGGACCTGGTTTGGGTTCCCAGCACCCACGACAGCATACAGCTGTCAGTAACTCCAGTTCCATGAGATCCAGCTGTAGTGGATAGCCATCCCAGCATTGGCCTGGAAGTTCCAACCCCCATTGAGGCTTCGGTAATGATCACGCCCACAAGGCGGGGCAGAGGAGGGAGCAGAAGACCTAGGATCAAGAGGAGGTCGCTCTCTTGGTTCCGGGACGCTGGACGCTGGAGGTAGACCCAGCAGAGTTCTCCAGAGAACACCGCCGGACTGCGCTATACCTTTGCCAGACCCTGCAACCTACCCCTTCATTTGTAAGTTAGCCCACAAAATAAACCTCCCTTTTAACTACGTGGAGTGGCCTTAATAATTTCACCAATATCCAGCACCTTCTTCAGGCCTCCATGGACCCTTGCATGTGTGCAGTACACATATACATGCAGATAACACACTCACACATATGAAATTAAATAGTTTTTGTTGTTGTTGTTTTATGAAAGGACAATAAAAGTGTATATTTGGCCGGGGGGCGGGGTGGTGGTGGCGGCGGCGGCGCACGCCTGTAATCCCAGCACTCGGGAGGCAGAGGCAGGCGGATCTCTGTGAGTTCGAGGCCAGCCTGGTTTACAGAGCTAGTCCAGGACAGGCACCAAAGCTACAGAGAAACCCTGTCTTGGGAAAAAAAAAAAGGGGGGGGTATATTTAACATCTAGACATTCTACTTCTAGGAACTGGTTAAAAAGAAATGGCAATATGTCCACCCAAAACTCTCTTAGATGGCTTTCTTTATAACTGCCAAACATCGGTGGTATGTGACTTTTCCTGGGCAGGTGTAAACAAGTGTCCATTCTTTCCAGTTATGGCACCAAGGACAGAGCAAAGACTCCCTACGAATCCAGCTTGGGTGAAGTGGTGAGTTGACTGGGGTCACAGACAGGAGCGTGGGTGACTCAAAGTCGGCGGCATCCTTGGAAAGCTGTCCCCCACATGGTGGCAACATGTGAAATCTGCATTCCTGGAGCTCCCTGAACACCTCATAGGCATTTTTACAAAACAAGCTTCCTTTCCCTAGCCATTACTGTTGTTTATGTAACTCTCAGAAGGGGCCTTGTGCATCTGGACATTTCCCTTTTTCTTTTTAAAGATTGATTTTTTATTATGTATAGTGTTCCGCCTGCATATATGCCTGCACGCCAGAAGAGGGCACCAGATCTCATTACAGATGGTTGTGAGCCACCATGTAGTTGCTGAGAATTGAACTCAGGACCTCTGGAAGAGCAGACAGCTATCTCTCCAGCCCATATCTGGACATTTCTGAAGGGAAGCCCCACACCTTCCATTAGCTTCCAGAGCTTCCCTCCACTCTCCAGAAGGAAATGTTTCAATTAGGAGGAAATTGCTAGAAACAACCATCAACAAGTAAGGGACAGACAATCTGCTGAATATGTAGAACAGGACAATGACTTGGCAGTAACATGAAATCATAGACTCTTGGAAACATATGGCAGCATCTAACCGTACTAGTGCAAAGTGAAAGGAACCTGAAACAATCTTGTTTTCTATTGCTAGAATGAAGTGCCCAAGACTGGGTAATGTCACAAAACAAACAGGTTGATTTAACTCAGCCCCGGCACCGGTGAGGAAGTCATGGTAGAGGGTACCACAGCGGTGGTGGCATAGTGTGAGAGGGAGAGACATGGAGAGATAGGAAGGTAGAGAAATTCAAAGTCCAGGGTGGGTTCTTCCTTACAGCAAGCTGCTCTGGTGAGAAACGACCTGGGACTCCTGTGAACTACCTCTGTTTCTCCCGAGGGCAGAGCTCCCACTGTCCAAAGCTGTCCACTAAGGTCCGTCTCGTCCCATCTCACCGCTCAACACTGCCACAGTAAAGACCTTCAACACTCAAGGACACAAACGGCATCAAAACCAGCTGTCCTGGAGGCTGAAGCAGGAGGAGCTCAATTCCAAGGTCAACCTGGGCAACTTGGACACAATAAATAAATTAAATGGGGCCTTGCAGGCAGGCACGAGTCTATAATCCCAGCACTTGGGAAGATAACATGTCCATTGACAGCTGGGCTGCACAGTCATCCGGGGTGGGAGGATGTTATTCCTATTTTCTTCCATTGATATAAAAACAGAAGATGCAAACTGATATATAGTTAGAGATGATCAATGGATGCTTGGAGATGGCCAAAGAGAAAGAGGCTAGAAAACCTTGATGTGATCATTTCGTGGATATATATATATATATATATGCACTTATCTACATTTCTTTGTTTGTCAAGACATGGTCTCAATATATAGCTCTGGTTGTTTCTGGAACTCACTCTGTAAACCAGGCTGGCCATGAACTCGAGACCATGGCTGACTGATGGACGTATATACTAAGGCTCATAAAGTTATATCCTGTCAGTATGTGCAACTTACTATTTTTTTTTTCTGGAGCTGAGGACTGGACCCCCAGGGCCTTGCGCTTGCTAGGCAAGTGTTCTACCACTGAGCTAAATCCCCAACCCCAGTATGTGCAACTTATAAATCAAGCATACCTAAATAAAGTTGCAATTTTAAAAGGGGGGGGCATGGTAGCCCACCGCCTTTAACCCCAACACTTGGGAGGCAGAGGCAGGTGGATCTCTGAGGCATTCCAGGACAGCCAGGACTACACAGAGAACCCAAATCTGGAAAAACAAACCAAAACCAACCAAACAAACGAAAAGGTCGTCCACATTTTCCTCTTCCTCTGGTGAAGGACATAAGAGACATATTTAACCCTGTGAGTAGTTCTGACGGTCCACTCCACAAATTGTCAGCAGGTGGCGCTAGTGACCAAAAAGTTACTCAGAGAAGACTCAGGCAATTCTCCAGAGAGAGGAAAATCAATTTCTTTCTTTTTTTTTTTTTTTCAAGACAGGGTTTCTCTGTGTAGCCCTGGCTCTCCTAGAACTCACTCTGTAGACCAGGCTGGCCTTGAACTCACAGAGATTCACCCACCTCTGCCTCCTGAGT
The DNA here is from genome assembly GCF_903995425.1 of Onychomys torridus. Lineage (NCBI taxonomy): Eukaryota > Metazoa > Chordata > Mammalia > Rodentia > Cricetidae > Onychomys > Onychomys torridus. Next base: position 71,346,654 of record NC_050448.1, read on the forward strand.
GCTGGGATTAAAGGTGTGCACCACCACCACCTGGTGAGGGAAATCAATTTCTAAAAAGTGTCTGAGACCCCACCCCCACCCCAGTAACACAGTCTTGGTTGCTCATGACTAGGTGTCGAGACCCTACTACCAAAGATATCACGCCTTTCAGTTTGCAGAGCATGGAGAAATCAGTCTTGCCAAGTCCGGCTTCAGCAGGGTTCAGGTCCCAAAGAGGAAGTGTAAAGAAAGGGATGATGCACGTCTGAGGACCCAGCAGCTCTCTTTCAACCAGAGAGACTCTGTTTATACAGCACACTGACTACATAAGTCATTTAGCAAGCCTCAGAGCCCGGGTCTCTTTTTCACGTCCCCACTAAATGTCCAGGGCGAAAAGCAAAGTACAAAAGAGTCTTATCTGAAACGGCATCTGTCAAATCAGGAAGTTACACATTTTCCAGGGTCTGCAAAGCATGGAACCTCCTACTTTTACTGCCTGTGTCTCGGCTGGCGCTTATGGGGTTACAATAAGTTAGACAGTCTGAAATTATTTTTACCTGAGCCAAGTTTTGTGTAGAATCACTTGATGTTTCCTAAAACGCAAGCTCTACAAAATCACTCACAATATGCACTTGACTGGCTGATTATGGGAGTTTTCTCTTCCTCAGTTTTGTAGTAGAGTCTTGCTGTTTTCATACACTCTCAGAAAGGCCGAGTCTTGTATCTCATTCTTTTCCCATCAACCCACACTATTCCTATTTCCTCTATATAGGCTCCAGTGTAGGGCAATGGACATCTTGTATCCAGAGCTGAGCAAGACATTTCTCAGAATCTACCCTATTAGTACCACAGTCTTTGGGGTACAAGCAAGACTCTGTACTGGGACACTCCTTTCAGGCTATGACCTCCGTCTTCAAAGTTTTCCCCTGGGAACATGAATCTATCTCCCCAGGGGCTGCATAAACAGAGAACTCCCCATTGTGCAAACAGCCACTTCTGAAAGTGGAAGCAAAAGCCAGCACACCAGCTACGGAATCTCTCGAAGCTTCTCTGGAACTTTGTCAAGCAGCGTCCTCTGCCTCAGGACTGAGGCGTCCCTTGTGCTATGGCCTGCACCACAATCTGGAACTGACCAGGAAACTGGAAGCTTCCCCAGGGCCAGCAGGTGCCAGCAGGCCACTATGGAAGACAAGACATCACAGTATTAATTGCTCCGTGCTGGACCCTGCATCTACAATGCCGATGAGCAGCTATTTGGGGTAACCAACGGCTTTCTGCTTGGATTTGAGGGCTGCTCCCCAGGAGGAAACATGCCTGATGTGGCAGTCATTACACTGAGGTACATTTTTTCTCTCATGAAGTTATATCCTGCAAATATGTGCGATTCATTGTACATTGAGTATTCGGAAATAAAGCTGTGGTTTCTTTTAAGCTGTAATTTTTAAAAAGTGGTCTATGGGATGGCTCAGAGATTAAGAACACTGACTATTTGTTCTTCCAGAGGTCCTAAATTCAATCCCAGCAACCACACGGTGGCTCACAACCATCTGTAATGGGATCTGGTTTCTTCTTCGGGCCTACAGGCATACATGCAGACAGAACACTGTATACACACAATAAATAAATCTTTTTTTTTTTTTAAAGTGGTCTACTAAAGAATTTCTTCTTATCCCTTACAAACATCCATTGATTTCCTGCCTCAAAGTATATATTAGTTTGAATCTTTTGATTTTATATAAACAAAATGGTATTTTCCTTCATTCTGTTTCTTTTTTTCTGAGAGAATGTCTCTAGGTGGTCCAGCTGTAAACCTGGTGGAAAGCCTGTGGCTGGGAGGGCAGAGGCCATTGAGGGGCCTGTTATTGTCAAGTGGTCATGCTGTCAAACTGCCCTCTACATAGCGAGGTTTATACCCACAGACAGGGTATAAACCTCAGGGTGCCCTGGCTTCAGTGAAAGGCCACAGACCCATGTACACATCGCCGGCACTAATTGACTCAATGGGTTAATGAGAAACAAAGTCATAAAGTTGGGAGGTGGTGCTGAGGATTGTTGGAAATTGAAGGGAGGGAGTGTAGGGATGGGTGTGCTCTAAATACATTGAATACACACATGGTATTCCCAAAGAATAATTTTTTTAAAAAACATCTGGCTGGGCAATGGTGGCACACACCCTTAATCCCAGCACTGGGAGGCAGAGGCAGGTGGATCTCTGTGAGTTTGAGGCCAGCCTGGTCTACAGAGTAAGTTGCAGGACAGCCAGGGCTATTACAGAGAGAAACCCTGGGAGGTGGAAAAAAAAAAAAAAAAAGATTATGTGGCTCTGGCTCTTGCTTGCTGTAAGCAGCCTGAGCTGACCTGTGAAAATGGATCACCATGCTCTTGAACCAAAATCCTCCAAAATTATGTGAATCAAGAGGTTCAAATCTCAGTTAAGGACACCTATAAAACTGCCCAGGTATTTATATCCAAAAGCCACCAAGTGTCTGAAAGATGTCTTTTTTGTTTGTTTGGTTTTTGGTTTTTCAAGACAGGATTTCTCTGTGTAGCTTTGTGCCTTTCCTGGAGTTCACTTGGTAGCCCAGGCTGGCCTCGAACTCACAGAGATCCACCTGCCTCTGCCTCCTGGGTGCTGGGATTAAAAGCGTGCACCACTACCGCCCAGTGAAAGATGTTTTTAATGAAGCAATGTGTACCATTCAGGAAGCATAAGGGTGGCGTCAATAAATGTGCTCAGGGCAAACAGTGGGGCTGCACACAGGCTGGTGGCTAAAAACGCTGCTGAGGTCTGCTGCATATGCTTAAAAATGCAGAATAATGCTCACCTTAAGGGTTACCTGTGGATTCTGCAGTCTTTGAACATATCCAGGTGGGCAAAGCACCCACTTTTAGAACTCATGATCATATTAACCCATACATGAGCTCCCCCAGCACATGGAGGTGACCCTCATTGAAAAGAAACAGATTATTCCTAAGCCAAAGAGGAGGTTGCACAGAAAAAAAAAGACATCTCAGACACAGTGGTTCTCAACCTTCCTAATGCTGTGACCCTTTAGTACAGTTCCTCATGGTGTGGTGACCCCCAAACTACTAAATTATTTTGTTGCTACTTCATAACTGTGATTTTGCTACTGTTATGAACATAATGTGAATATCTGATATGAAGGATATCTGATATGTGACACCCCCCCCAAAAGGTCACGACCCACAGGTTGAGAACTGCTATCCTGGGGAACCTGAAGGAGCAAAACTTATAACCTGGAAATAAATTCAGCACAAAATAAATGCAAATAAAAGAAAAAAATTTTTTGTTTTTGTTTTTTATTTTGTTTTTGTTTTTGTTTTTCGAGACAGGGTTTCTCTGTAGCTTTGGAGCCTGTCCTGAATCTCGCTCTGTAGACCAGGCTGGCCTCCAACTCACAGAGATCCACCTGGCTCTGCCTCCTGAGTGCTGGGACTAAAGGTGTGCGCCGCCGCCGCTGCCGCCGCCGCCACCACCACCCGGCTTCATCTGATATATTTTTAAGTTCTGTCTTCTGAAGAAGACAGTGGAAATATATATGCCCATATGTAAAATAAAACACATAAAGCCAAGTGTGTGTGTGTTTTTTTTTTAATCCCAGCATGAAGAAGACAGAGGCAGAAGGCCCTCTGTGAGTTCCAGGCTAGTCGGGGCTGCATAGTGAAAGCCCAAAACAAACAAAATATATTAAACTAGAAATATTAAGAAACAGAGATACATTTCAGTGCATTTCTAGCATAAGGCTTTAGGTCCCATCCCTAGCATCACAAAGAAAAAACAAAAAGCAAGCAAACAAACAAATCAGATACCGTGGCTAGTTTTTGTTAACTTGACACCGGACAGCATCAAACTGGCCGGAAGAACCTCAGTTGAGAAAATGCCTTCATCAGATCGGCCTGTACGCAAGGCAGTGGGGGCATTTTCCTGTTTAATACTTGATGTGGGAGGGCTCAGCCCACCGTGGGTGTGATGCCCCTGGGCAGGTGGTCTTGGGTGGTATAAGAAAGCAGGCTCAGCAAGCCATGCAGAGCCAGCCAGCCAGCAGCGTTCCTCCGAGGCCCCTGCGTGAGTTCCTCCCTCCAGGCTCCTACCCTGACCTCCAACAGTGATGTGCTGTAAGTGTAAGCTGAAGTAAACCCTTCTCTTCCCAAGTTGCCTTTGGTCAAGGTGTTTATCACAGTGATAGAAAGCAGACTACGGCACCAGACAAAAAAAGCCCAGAGAACTGAGAACCACTCAGGAGACAGCTGCTTTCTGAACACATTTAATACAGAGTGATTTTTATTTATTTATTTGTTCGTTTGTTTATTTACTTATTTACTTATTTATTGAGACTAGGTTTCTCCTTGTAGTTTTGGTGCCTGTCTGTAGTCCAGGCTGGCCTTGAACTCACAGAGATCTGTCTGGCTCTGCCTCCCCAGTGCTGGGATTAAAGGCGTGCGCCACCACCACCACCACCACCACCACCCAGCTAGAGTGATATTTAAAATACTTTTTGTTTTTAACATTTTTTATAATTATCTTGATGATTTTTGAAAGAATTTTAAAGTATTTTCTTTAAATTATGTCTTGAATGTGGGTTAATCAATATGAATGTAAGTGCAATGCCGATTGAAGACAGCAGAGGGCGCCAGTCGGATACTGGAATAACAGTAGTCAGCAGACTGGGAACTTGGCTCTCCTCCTCTGCCTGAGAATCTGTGCCCCCAACTCCACATAATTTAACTATTGTAGTGGGTAGCCATTCCAGCTTTGATCTGGAAGTACCACCCTCATTGAGGCTTCAGTAACTGTCACTCCTACAAGGCAGGGCGAGAGAGGACCCTGAAGAACCGGGATCTGGATGAGCAAGCTCTGGACTCTGGAGGTAGACCAAGCAGAGTTCTCCAGAGAACACCGCTGGACTGCGCCACACCTTTCCCAGGCCCTGAAACCTACCTATCCCTTCACTTGAAAGTTACCCCACAAAATAAACCTCCCTTTTAATTACTGGAATTGCCTTAATATTTTAACCAATAAACTATATTACATTTCATTTGGGAGTGAGACATTTCTACCTTGGCTTGAATGTTCCCACACAATCCCCGCCCCCTATAACACTGGAACAATCCCAGGGCCTTAGCTTCAGACAAAACCTGAAGATAAACTCTGCCCCACGGGAAAGCTCAATCGCCAGGGAGCTTCCTGACTTCCCCACTCACCACCCCACCCCCCCCCCCTGAGGCCAAAGCTAGCCTGGAACCCATGGCATGGGCCAGGCTAGCCTTAAATTATTCTGTTGACACCCCTGACTCCCTTTCTTTTCTGTTTGTATAGTTTGTTTTCTACAGGGTTTCTTTGTATAGCCCTGACTGTCCTGGAACTTGCTAAGTAGACCACGCTGGCCTCGAACTCTCCATATATATATATATATATATTTATATATTTTTTTTTATTTTATTTTATTTTTTATTTTTTCAAGACAGGGTTTCTCTGTGTAGTTTTGGTGCCTGTTCTGGATTTCCCTCTGTAGACCAGGCTGGCCTGGAACTCACAGAGATCCTCCTGGCTCTGCCTCCGAGTGCTGGGATTAAAGGCGTGCCTTTGATTTATTAAAATTAGATGGAGTGCTGGAGAGGTAACTCTGTGGTTAAGGGCACTTGCTGCTCTTTCCCAGGACCTGGGTTCAGCCGGGCAGTGGTGGCACATCTTTAGCATGTCTTTAATCCCAGCACTTGGGAGGCAGAGCCAGGCAGATCTTTGTGAGTTCGAGGCCAGTCTGGTCTACAAAGCGAGATCCAGGAAAGGTGCAAAGCTACACAGAGAAACCCTGTCTCGGAAAAAAGAAAAAAAAGAAAAAAACACAGGACCTGGGTTCAGCTCCCAGTACCCACATGTTGACATTCACGACTGTTTTTAACTCTAGTTCCAGGGGTCAGTTCCTACAAACTCAGCCAATTATCTTCTTTAATTTGTTTATTATTTTTAGTAGCAAACAAACAATAGGTTTCCTTAGGCACCAGCCATGCACATGGTACACATATACATGCAGTCAAAATATTCACACATAAAATAAAAACAAATCTCTGTATTTTTAAAAATTGGGCTTAAACCCTCTCCCCAACCCCTCTCCCACTTCACCCCACTGCAGACAAGATCTGAAAGGCCCTTTGCTAAAATTAAATCATCCGAAACAGAAAGAGGTCATTGTCATGGTTTTATTTTCTTTTTGTGAGGAAATGCATTGCCTTGCTTCTGTCACGGCCAAGTCTACAGACAATCCGAAGGGTCCAGACTGGGCTAGATTAACAACAAAAAGCAAACCTGGTTTATACCTGTAACTGTAGTAGTAGGGAGGTGGAGGCAGGGAGATCACCTCTTGTTCAAAGCCAACCTGAGCTACGTTAGCTGGTCAGGCTAGACTCAAGAGGCTAAAATATTTCATGGGTTTTGTTTTGTTTTGTTTTGTTTTTTATTTATCTATTTGTTTGCTATGGAGTACCTAGGGGTCCGGGGGTTAGCTACATCCGGCGTGGGCTATCTGAGAGGAAAAATCTACATACACTATGTTCTTATGTCTATTAACTTTATTCCTCTAAGACAACATTCTATCAATTCAGCTACAGTTCCACCAGGCATTCAAGGCAGGAATAACTCTAGACATACCAAGCTCTATATCCGTCTACTTCATTTCTCTGGGATGAAATCCTGTTTCCATAACTGCAGTTCCGTCCAGCTCCCCAGCTCATAGTCCTCCTAACGACTAACTCCTATGCTTCCGGCCTCATCTTCATCCTCTGTACCCTCTTTCTCCATCTCTGCTGCTCCTGGCACTCAGAAGGCTCTACCCGGGATCTGCTGACCCTCTACAGAACCTCTGTCTTCCTCTCTTCTCTCTCTCACCATGTCATTCTGTCTGTTTCCACAGAAAATGCCTGCCCTTTCTTTCCCTGGGCACCAGTTCTTTGCCTCCTCAGGAATGTTATTCTACCTCTCATCTTGATGTGTAAAAACCTCTTTTGTTCTCAGTCAATTGCTCTGGAGAACCACTAGGCTAGGGGATGGTCTGAGCTTCATTAGCTCAGGAAACAAAGCTATGCGTGTCTCCCGCCAGCTTGTCTCCTAAACTCAGCAGGGGAGTTAGTAATTTAGTAGGTTCAGCAGGTCTGGGGAGCTGAACTGTTTGCCAATTGGTCTGAGCACCCAAAGATTTCATAGCAGAAGACAGCTGGAATATTAAAGGCTGGATAACATCAAATATTCTTAATAAATGGCTTTGCCTTTTGACAGACCCTTGGCTGGTCAAAGTTTAGCTTTAATACACAGCTGAATTTCTATAATATATTATTGCAGCCTGCAAGAGTTTGTTTTTTCAAGACAGGTTTCTCTGTATTACCCTGACTGTCCTGGAACTCACTCTGTAGACCAGGCTGACCTCGAACTCACAGATATCTACCTGCCTCTGCCTCCTGAGTGCTGGGATTAAGTCCAGGCTGGCCTAGAACTTAGAGGATCAACTTCTGACCGGTTGCCTTCCATCTCTCCAAGTGCTAGGTCTACAGGCATGTGCCACAGGCCTGCTTTGGTACTGGAGATCAAACCCAGGACTTCATGCATGCCAGTCAGTGCTCCACCAACTGAGCTGCTGCCTCCCCATCCTGTGATCCTTCTTTAGAATTTCTGTGCTAAGACAGGGTTCTGCTCTGTCCCAAGCTGGCCTTGAACTCCCAGCCATTCTCCTGCCTCAGCCTCTTGTAAGTAGAGGGATTTCACTTGTTCTTTAAGATTTCTGAAGTCCTCAAGTTAGACCATGTGGTAACACGGGCAGAGAGACAAATCCCTACACAGTAGTCAATATACACACGGAAGGTGCTTAGCCCGCTGCTGGAGTACCCAGAGTTAGGGCTAAGTCTGTCTGGAGAAGTCATAGGAAACACAGGAGGTGGTGTTTGTTTGAGGGGTCAGAGAGGCACCTAGTGGAAACTTTCTGACTTGTACCTCAGATGATATGGTACCCCCATATCATCTATTGTTCTGCCCAGATTGGAACCCCCAAAGAGACCACTGGAGACCGAGGATGTCCAAAATGCAACAGCGAAGTTTACTTCTTATACAAGCTAGCAGGGAACCCCCATCACCCGGCTAATCGAGGCACGGAGGAGAGTTCCTCTTTCTTGGGGAGGTTAGCTTTTGAAGGCAAAATTCACAAAATTCTTCAGAGAGGAGGGGGTTAGTACAGGTCCATCCTTGATTGGTCCAGTTTTCCTGAGCCTGGACTTTATCTTAGTTTGTCTGTTTGCTCTGTCAGGATTTTAACGGCCCATCTCCAAAGTCTGGTCATGTTATCTTGGGGTGGGGGTGGGGGGCGTCTCGTGGTTAGTCACCACCAGATGTCCTAACTTTGTACTTTTAAAACTTCTGACTTCCCTCTGTCTGATAATGGGGAACTGATTCAGTTCTGGTTATTTTAAGATGTCCCTTCACTCAGCTCTCTGGGCCTTAGGGGGAACTGGGGTGGGGGTCTCTCACTATCAGCTATGAGTAACCACAGACAAGTTACGTCCTGTCGATCACAATACTCTCTTCTCAGAGGTATCATCTACCCACTTCTGAATAAGAGACAGCTGTCTTGCCATTTTTGTTTGGAGACAGGGTCTCAATATGTAGACCAAACTGACCTAGAATTTACAGACATCCACCTGCCTCTGCCTCTCAAGTGTTGGAATTAAAAACCTGTGCCACCACCTCCAGTTTGCAATTGTTTTGTTTGTTTTGTTTTTGTTTGTTTGTTTGTTTTGAGTCAGGGTTTCTCAGTAAAACAGCTCTGGCTGTGCTGGAACTCACTTTCTGGACTGGGCTGGCCTCGATCTCAGAGATCCACCTGCCTCTGCTTCCCAAGTGCTGGGATTAAAGGTGTAAGCCACCACTGCTGGGCCTTTGCAACTATTTTTAAAATTTATTAATTTGTTTTTATTTTATGTGCATTGGTGTTTCTGCCTGCGTGTATGTCTGTGTGAGGGTGCCAGATCACCTGCAGCTGGATTACTGACAGCTGTGAGCTGCCATGTGGGTGCTGGGAACTGAACTGAGGTCCTCTGGAAGAACAGCCAGTGCTCTTAACTGCTGAGCCATGTCTCCAGCCCTGCAACTGTTTTATTGTTTTGTTTTTGTTTTGTTTCTTTTGAATAACAAGCTAGGAAAAAGTGCTGCTGAATGTCACCCGGATACAAAGATGAGAAACTGCTTTAATAGATAGTTTCTTCCTCAGTCCTGAACACTGTTTCCCTAATCTGTTCCTTTTTCTCATGATCAAGAACCATCTCTGCCCGTCAGTGGAATGTTCTAGATCAAGTATCTAGATCACTGCCAAAGCTCAGGCGGTTGAGACAATTGTTAGAGCAAGGATCTTGCTAATGCATCCAGCTACCACTGGGTGGCAGGGCTGAGCCAACTGAATTCCTGAACTAGTGAAGAAAGGATTTCTCAGAAAAGGGCAAGTTTTCAGGAAAACTAAGGACGCAGCGTCCCAGTGTCCGTCTCCCTGGAGCGTTTACATCAACACAGTGCAGTTGAGCAACACACTGTCCTCCTAGATGCTGTCACCTCTTGCTCTGATACATAATTGATCCAGCCACAGATTTTGAGGTGGAAAAAAGAACTGGAATTAGGTTTAAAACCTAACATTTACCAACAATAACAATGGGGGGGGGGGGGGAGAAAGGAACTAAAGCGAACCTTGGAACACCGCCAGGCTCCACGTTGTCGAATATCCTCCTCTAGAGAGTACTGCAGCCCATCAGCTCAGTCTCTCCTCACCCCGTGAGCTGCGCTCTGACCCGTGTTAGGAGGAACACAAAGCTATCTATACAAAGGACGCAGCCCTGCTCTCTAGAAATTCATTATCTAGGCAAAAGACAGCTTATCTGTGAATGTACCTGAGAAACATAAACAGCATGCTAGGGAGTATTTAAAATAAAATAAATAATAACAAAATAGTATTTAGTTATAAGGCAAAAAGTAAGAAGATTTGGCCTCAAGACTTCAGAGAGGAATGCCGTTTGGCTGTCTACTGGGGACTGGGACGGTAGGATTCCAAACCCCGGGGCTGGGGAGGGGAAGGCAGGAAGGTGTTCCAGGTAGAGAGGAAAGTACAAGCAAGAACATCCCACAGGAAGGGCTGGACGTAAGGAGGACACGGAGTACCTAGGTTTGCTGAGGTGTAGGGTGAGCAGATCCGGAAGCAGCACACAATGAGACAGGCAAGTTTGGCCGACCTTTTTGTGAAGGTCTTAAACTCAGGATGGAGCATTTGAATGAGGTTCAGGAAGCCCAGGGCTTTGGAGAATCACGAGAACAGCAGGAAAGAAATTTTATCGGGTTGTAATCTATAGACTATGGTGGGAGATTACAAAGACTATTAAGAAATCTAAGATGAGGTATGGAGAGATGGCTCAGTGGTAAGAGCACTGGCTGTTCTTCCAGAGGTCCTGAGTTCAATTCCCGGCAACTACATGGTGGCTCACAACCGCCTGTAATGAGATCTGGCGCCCTCTTCTGGTGTGCATGAAGACAGGTCACTTATATACATAAAATAAATACTTAAAAAAAAAAAAAGAAATCTAAGGTGAGTGTGGACGTACTTAAGAGATGGAGGTAAGCTAAATAAAATAAAAATAAATCTAAAAATTAAAAAGAGGGGAAAGCCAAGGCAAAAATCCTTAGGAAAAGTTCTGAGGGAGCAGGCAAAGAGAAACAAAATAGAATTGCTAACAAAAGAGAGTAGAATAAAGTCCAAAAGTCGAGATGAGTGTCTAATTCTTTTTTTAAAAAATGATTTATTTATGGGACTGGGGATTTAGCTCAGTGGTAGAGCACTTGCCTAGCAAGCGCAAGGTCCTGGGTTCGATCCTCAGCTCAAAAAAGATTTATTTAGTTATTACGTATACAGTACTTGGTCTGCATGTATGCCTGCAGGCCAGAAGAGGTGGTTGTGAGCCACCCTGTGGTTGCTGGGAATTGAACTCAGGACCTCTGGAAGAGCAGTTGATGCTCCTAACCATTGAGCCATCTCTCCAGCCCCAATGTCTAATTCTTTAAATGGCGGTCTTTAAACTACATAGTTGCCAATAAATAAATAAACAAACAAACAAATCCCACTTGGGTGTCTTCCAGAAACCTTGAAGAAAACCTTCTAGAGTGGTAGTCTCACCCTTCCTAACACTGTGACCCTTGAATACAGTTTCATAATGTGGTGACCCCCAAACGCAAAATTATTTTTGTTGCTACTTCCTAACTGTGATTTTACTACTGTTCTGAACCGTGATGTAAATGCCTGTGTTTTCCGATGGTCTTAGGTGGGGTCCACTGTTCTAGAGGGAAGAAGAGAAGAAGCTCACTAAAAAGGGAGCAGTCTCATCACACAGACAAAGCTGACTTCGGGGATTCTCTTTCAAGACTCAAGCCAGCTGTGGTATAGTTTACAGACCTGGCAATCAGGAGGCGGAGGCAGGGGGGTCAACTGAGCTCCAGGACTTCAGAACCAGCCTGGGCCTCCAGGCAAGACCTTTTCTCGGGTGTCAAAAAAGAAAAGGACCTCAGTTCCTCAATAACTGAAGCGTGGGCCTCCAGATGAGCTATTTTATGCGTGAGACCCGCTGCACCAGTCTATTTCAGGTACCCATGATGAAAGCTTCAGAACAGACACCAGAGGGTCCGGGCCAGGAATGGCTCCAACCAGACAGTAGCTGGCTGGCTGAGGGGGTGTCATGTGACCAAAATTAGGGAACTAGTTTGAGTTAGTTCTCTTCCGCTCCAAAACTGGCAGTCTTGCCCTTTACAATTCCTTTACTAAGAGCGAGCAAGACACATGTCAAAGCTCCAAGAAACAACGTCTCACACGGTAGTCCAGGCTGGCCTACAACTCACGATACAGCCCAGACTAGTCATGCACTGGTGGCAATCCTCCTGCCTTACCCTCCCAATGCTGGGGTTGTAAGAGTGAGTCATCCGCCTGGCACCAGACAAATAGACCCAGGTTTCAGCTCTGGATGTACTTACAAAACCTGTGACCTTGGGCAGAAGACTGAGTCTTCCTGATCACTGAGTCTTCCTGTGCCTGATCTAGTTAACCCCCAGCCACAGGGTTATTGTAAGAATTAAATGAAATAACTCCACTTGAATCCTGTCTAGAACAGGATGGCTTTACAAATGAATTGGTCTTGCCATAAGGATGTAGAGGACTGGTTCTCGGGTTGGGGGTGAATCTCAGTTGGGAAAGGACTTGGGCATCTGTTAATTCCAATGTTAGGGAGGCAGAGGCAGGCGGATCTCTGGGAGGTTGAGGCTAGCCCGAGACTCATATTGAAATCCTGTCTTTAAAAAATAACTTTGAAGTCATCCTCGGCTACATAGCAAGTCTGAGGCCAGTCTGGGATACATGCAACCTTGTCTTTTTTTTTTTTTTTTTTAAGTCTCTTCGAATTCTTCAGCTATCACGTAATTATTTAGGTATTATTTATGTCTGACTTGGAGTCATGTATTCAAGTGAGCAGTCTCAAGTCCCAGTCTCATTTACATTTTTCCGCCTCTAAACCAACATTCCTTAGGGAAAAACAAGAAAGAAAGGGACGGATGAAGGAAAAGACAAATTTATGGAGTGGAGCGTCCTGACGAGAGATTCAGAAAACACAGCCCTAAATGTCTACAAAGCCAGAGGGGAAGGAAAAGATATGGAGTCATGGCCCTGTCCCCTCCTGTCCACTGGGCTTGTGGCTGCCAGCACTGGCTATCAGGTCATCTAGAGGAAAACAAAGGACAAACACCACGGGTTTCCTACTGGAACCGGGAAGAAGAGGGTGGGAAAGGGGCAGGTAAACGATGACCTCACTTGCAAACCTCCCGAGCCAAGCCCTGCCTTTCTGCTTGCTCCTCCTGGGCACCTCTGTCCTCAACCTGTTTGCAGAGCAGGAGTTTATAATATAGACCTTTTCTTTCTTCCACCCAAGAACTGAGGAGTGTGTGCGTGTGTGTGTGTGTGTGTGTGTGTGTGTGTGTGAGAGAGAGAGAGAGAGAGAGAGAGAGAGAGAGAGAGAGAGAGAGAAGAGGAACAGACTGTTATCAGAATACCAGGTGAAAGGTTATAAACAGCTTATCCAAGAGGCAGCCAATTCAGAACATGCCTTGGCGAAGGGCCCGGGAAGCATCTGCCGCTGCCAAAGTTAAACAGAGTTTTGGCCGAAAACAGAACAAACAAGTGGCCGGCACTGAGTGCTGCAAAGCAAGAAGCAGCCACTGTTGTGCAGGGGACAAGACACAGAACTGTCCACGGGATTGTCTAAATAAAAAAAAAACCTCAGTATCCCATAGTCGATCTCAAATAATACCGGCGTCTTTTCTCCAAGAGAGCCCACGTCGCCACCCTGGGACCCACTAGCAACCGCCTCTCCTCATTTCCTCTGGTCTCCTTGAATATTAAAAAACAATAGTTGTTTACATTTCATATTTTGTGTGCCTCTGGGAGTGAGTGGTGGGGCAGGGGCGGGGTGGTTCTCTCCTACAATGAGGGTTCTGGGGTGGAACACTTATGAATTCCCCAGTGAAGGACTGGGGTGGGCACGGCTCCCAGAACTAAGTGGCTTCCTGCTTTGGATGAGATGTTCTGGGGCACAGCTCTCACCTCAGAAGGGGGCTCTGGAGCTAGGTGTGGCCTGTCTCCAGGCATGAGGCGAGGGGAACCAGCACCCCAATGCTGCCTTCCTTCACAGGGTGGCGCCGTGTAGGCCCCTTTATGCTCTGCCCCACAGCTCCTGGCTACAACCCCTGGCCTCCCTGGACTGGCCTGTGGCTGACATTCCCGCACGGGGTTGAGCTCTGGGACAGGGACTTTCCGAGGAGGAAAGGGATTCTTTTTCATATTCGGTGAACAGGAATTCTTGGCCTGGCACCATCTCCCCGGTTCTCCTCAAATCTTACGTACCTGGGGCTGAAGAGATGGCTTGGTGGTTAATAGGCTCAGAGGACCTGGGTTCGATTCCCAGCACCAAAAGGGCGGTTACAATTGTGTCACTCCAATTTCCAGGGTATCTGACATCTTCTGGACTCTGCCTCAGCACCCAAACCCAATTTTTAAACCTTATGCTGCTACAAACCACACTATTTACCAGTATTGATAGATGCGCTTTTGGTAAACCCTTCGATGTTGTATAACATCAAGCTGATTCCCCACCCCCAGATGCCTCCTACAGTTTGGAATTACTATTAGTGAGAGTCCTACCTCCTTTGTTCTTAATCAATACTGTTTATCATCTGAAGACACCTCAAGCCTAGTTATCTTTCTGGAACAAACACACCCCCCACCCCCAAGGAGCAACATGTTCCAAGCCTCTGGTGCTGTGTATATGGTTTTCAACCGAGTGGTGTCCAACTCTGAGCTTGCTTAATATTGAGGTTGAGTTGAGTTAGCCTTAGGATGTCAGCAAGGTTACAGCATGAGCAAGGGGAGGGTGTGCTTATTAACAGTAGTGAACAGGCTCCTAATGGTGCGAAGGCAAATTTTATACATGCAAAAGCTTCTAATTATCCATCTGAAACTCCGAATCACTGTCTTCATTTTCCAGCACGAGGAACAAGGTGACAGTCTTCTAATAACTGCCCAAATATGGCAGGAGTCTAGGACTCAATGCCGGGGAGGGGGGGATTTGGGAGGGGTTGGGGGGGACGAGTTGGAAATTGGGAATCCTCTCTTGTGCACACGGGGTTTTCTTAGCACACTTAAGAATTATTTCTTGAGAGAGAGATAGAGACAGAGACTCTGGAACAAAGTCACTGAGTCAGGAGGGCTGGATCTTTTTTCTTCCTTTTTTTTTTTTTTTTTCTTTTCTCTTGCTTGTACCCTCCCTTGTTTCCTGGAGAAACAGGGACGAAAGGAGCGATCTACACACCTCACTAAAGCTGCAATGAGGTAAATGTGGGAACATATACAAAGTGTTCCCCAACTTCACAGGTAGACTTCAGAGATGAGGGGATAAGCAACAGGATGTGGACACTCCCTTACTGCTTCCGTTCCAGAGAACAGAGAAGAGAATAGAGTGTACATGGGTGAGGAGCAGTGGCAGCCCAGAGGGACGGGGGAGGTAGGGGGCACACCAGACCAACGCACCGGTTTCCAATGAGGGCTGAGCGGGGACTTCAAACCTCTGAGCCCCGCTTTGGTTCTTCAGTAGACATGCAATAGGAGGACACCGGGTGGGGCGCTTTCTCACTAACACATCTGCACCCCACCCCCACCCCCAGTCCTAAAGTTTCCTTGGGGCAATGGGATTGTTTTTCACAGACTCGCCAACTTGTGAGCCAGGAATGAACAGTCGCCTCGACATGAATTGCGCTGGCTAATACGAGGCATGAAATCCTCTCCTAAGCACATTTTTTTTCTTTCACCTAAAAAAAGAAAAAAAAAAAAAAAAGCAACACACCCAAACAACCGTGACCCCAGGCCGAGTCCCTGGATGGGGTTCAGGGACGCGGGGCCGGGGCCGGGGCCTCCCACCTCCCGGGGGAGCCGTCCGCAGCCCCGAACCCCGCCCCTCCTGCTGGCCAGGCAGCGCACCCGAACAACAACCCTTTTCCCGGCTCGAGCACACCGTGTCCACGCGCCCCTGCGGCCTCGCTGATTGGTGGGAGGCCCGGTAAACAAGGCCCAAGCAGCCAATGGGAGACGTGTGCACGAGGGCTGCACGAGCCCCGGAGCCAGCGCTCGCGTGGGGCGGCCAGCCAGGCAGCTATATAAAGGCGTTTCCGGCTCCTGATTGACACTCTCCTCCTTGGGCCTCCCGGATCGCCGGCGTTCCTCCAGCTGCTGGAGCAAAGACAGCTGTTGTTGCTCTCCTCGGAAAGCCTTTGGCACAGCCAGCAGATTGAAACTTCCAGGCACCGTTTGCTAGAGCGCTTCTACAAATTTTCCTTTGGGTTCTTCGAGCCCTGTCTGCCCTCCCGAGGGTGAACTCTTCATTGGCTTCGAAGGGCTTCTTGGCGTTTTCCCTCTCCCGCTTCCGTTTTTCTGGAAGCCACTGAGCCCAATCATGGTGATGTTCAAGAAGGTCAAGTCTTTCGAGGTGGTCTTCAACGACCCGGAAAAGGTGTACGGCAGTGGGGAGAAGGTGGCCGGCCGGGTGATGGTGGAAGTGTGTGAAGTTACTCGAGTCAAAGCCGTCAGGATCCTGGCTTGCGGAGTGGCTAAGGTCCTGTGGATGCAGGGGTCTCAGCAGTGCAAACAGACCCTGGACTACCTGCGCTATGATGACACGCTTCTCCTAGAAGACCAGCCAACAGGTACTGACCCAGCTGCTGTTCTTTGCACGGCGGATGGTGACTGGGGGAGGGGGGTGTTAAAAGGATCCGCTGGAGTCTCCACCAAGTGTTTAATAGTTTGAAGTGTGTTCGTCCCGATATTTTTAAGTGTTAATTTGCAAGTATTTAGCTACACTCCCCCCACTTCGCCCCCCCCAAGGGTGATGTGTACAGTTTCCTGAAGGTGTTGCCTTAGCTACTTAAAGATTAATGTATTCAACAGTCTGTACCCGGTTCCTGGGGCAACTGTGCTGGATGGGCCTTTTAGTCATTGTGGGCTTTGCAACTTTATGTCCAAAAAAAGTGCACTGGGATCTTTTATTCCATCGTGTAAGAGATGAAGAAGCAAGTAGAACAGACCTGTCTGCTGCCCAGACAGTCTTCGCAGACGCTTTGGACGTGTAACCAGAAACCTCATAGGCTCCTGACTTTGTTTCCCTGCAGGTGAGAATGAGATGGTGATCATGAGACCTGGAAACACCTACGAGTACAAGTTTGGCTTTGAACTTCCGCAGGGGTAAGCCTCACCCAAAGCGCCCTCGGCTCTATTTCTAAAAGACCCCCCCACCCCACTGATCTCTTACTGTTCTTAGAGAGCATTAATTTTTTGCCATTGTTTTGACACAGACCCCTGGGAACATCCTTCAAAGGAAAATATGGTTGTGTTGACTACTGGGTGAAGGCTTTTCTTGATCGCCCCAGCCAGCCGACTCAGGAGACAAAGAAAAACTTTGAAGTGATGGATTTAGTGGACGTCAATACCCCGGATTTAATGGTGAGGTTTGGTTTACAGTTTTGTTCTCCTTGGTCAGGGATAATAAATTAGATGCTTGGGGCATTGAAATATCTCAAAACACTGTGTCCTTCTCCACAGGCACCAGTATCTGCTAAAAAGGAGAAGAAGGTTTCCTGCATGTTCATTCCTGATGGGCGTGTGTCCGTCTCAGCTCGAATTGACAGAAAAGGATTCTGTGAAGGTAAAAACCTAGTGCTTTAAACACTTCCTGGGATAGCCAGAGCTGTGGGCGTGGAGGGGTCATGGAGTAGAGGCCATTATTTAGTGGATGTTCATACCGTTTCTCTTTCTTAACCAGGTGATGACATTTCCATCCATGCCGACTTTGAGAACACATGTTCCCGAATTGTGGTCCCCAAAGCAGCTATTGTGGCCCGGCACACATACCTTGCCAATGGCCAGACCAAAGTGTTGACTCAGAAGCTATCCTCAGTCAGGGGCAATCACATTATCTCAGGGACCTGCGCTTCATGGCGGGGCAAGAGCCTCCGAGTGCAGAAGATCAGACCATCCATCCTGGGCTGCAACATCCTTCGAGTGGAGTATTCCTTGCTGGTGAGTGAAGTAGGGGCTTGGTTCTAGAAGAGAATCAGTTCTTCAGTTAGAAATTCAGTGCTTTCTCCGCACCACCCATCTGACACAAACTGCCACCTTCCTTTCTAGATCTATGTTAGTGTCCCTGGCTCCAAGAAAGTCATCCTTGACCTACCCCTGGTGATCGGCAGCAGGTCCGGTCTCAGCAGCCGGACGTCCAGCATGGCCAGCCGAGCAAGCTCTGAAATGAGTTGGATAGATCTGAACATCCCAGATACCCCAGAAGGTAAGCTACAGCTAATAACTTTTCGTTCTTTTGGCCTGATCAGGCTTGTGAAATTGTGGTGGTCAGGCATTTCTTAGCTGAACTTCTCATCCCGTGTTCTCTCTGTAGCTCCTCCTTGTTATATGGACATCATTCCTGAAGACCACCGGTTAGAGAGCCCCACCACTCCCCTGCTGGATGACGTGGATGGTTCTCAAGACAGCCCTATCTTTATGTATGCCCCTGAGTTCCAGTTCATGCCCCCACCCACGTACACTGAGGTGAGAATTGCTGGGTTTTTCTTGTTGACATTTACCCCCAGGCCTTCGGAAGGAAGGAAGGATTATTAAATGCATAGTGTTTCTACTTACTAAAAAACTAAAGTAGTTTCTTCACTCTTCCCCCCACCCAGGTGGACCCCTGCATCCTCAACAACAACAACAACAATGTGCAGTGAGCGTGTGGGGAAAAGATGCATTTACTCATTTCTTTCTGCCTCTCTGCTTGGACTCCAGTGTTTTAGAGACTCTGTCTCGAAGTGGGGAAGGGTCCGCCCCAGCCTCTGACTCCACGACAGGGGCGGTCATCCGGCTTCAAGTGGTGCAGACTCAGCCAGGGCCCTCACTGTGTGTACAAGTGTTTGCTGGGTGGATATACGAACACTAGAGAAGTTCAGACCCAGTCCACTTTCTCCCAGGTCTTGGAAATGAAGACATTGTAGTTTTTGAGTCAGTATAAATGACCTTCTGGAATGGTCTTTCCAAGGTTTTTTCGAAGGGAGTTCTAGATTAACAGCAGACCGTGAACTTCTGTGCCATGGGGGACAGAATCAGTTAATCAGTTTCACATCCTAGAAAAAGGAAAATCATGGCCAAAATTTTGGGAAAGGTGTTTTTTGGTTTTTGTAAAAAACAAAACCACAACAAAAAAGTGTTCCCTTCTTATCCTTACAAAGAAAAATCTTTCTGAGGCTGATGTGGTTTGGACCTGGGAGATCGGGTGCACCCTGTGAATTCCAGGACAGCTCCTCCAGTTCCTTTAACCTGGGGTGGAGCAGTTGTGGCTGTGCCCTGTGACAGCCACAGAAGCCATTTTACAGCCTGTTGAACGCACTGTGTTCTCTTGCTGCAAACTTAACGAGATGGGAGACTCTTGTTCTTTCCCTGTGACTCCTTGGAATTGGTTCTAAGGTGATGTCCTTAGCACTTTAGTCCCTGTCGATTTTTGTTTAATCTCGATGGCAGGTGTAAACTCTACTGTCTGTGTCTTAAGGATCAAGCCCAGTGACAGGCAAAGGGCCATTTTTTTTTGGGGGGGGGGCAGGATCTCTCTCTCCTTTGCTAACCTGGAACTCTATACATAGATCAGGCTGGCCTCAGAGATCCCCCCCTGCCTCTGCCTCCTGAGTGCTGAGATTCAAGGCCCAGCTTGGTTATTACTTTTGAGTCCCAATGTGCAGAATTGTGTAGTTCTGATTTGGTTATGAAGGGTTGCTGCTGACAGCCGTGTCCGATGTGAGCCTCTGCATCGAGATACCACAGCACTGATGAGGTTTTCACGAAATGACCCGTCTCCTGCCCAGTGTAAGGAGAAAGGGCTCCACACTGAATCAGTCACTCAGCCATAGCACTTTGTTCGACGTCCTGTGTCAGAGCACTGAGCTCCACCCTTTCCTGAGAACTTTTCAGCCAGAAAGCATGTGAGCTGAAGGTGGTTTCACTTTCATTGTTTTTGTATTTTGTGTATCTTTTTGTATGACAAAAACTATATTTTGTACTCATTCAAATATATTTTCACCCCAAGGTGGGGAAATTCTTTGTAAAAAAAAAATAAAGTTTTCTAATGGCAAAAAACCATGTTTTCTTGTCTTGTAAAATGACATTAGCGAAGTTACTAGAAAATAGTAGCTTCACAATGCTGAAAACCCTGTGGAGAAGAGCAGTTCCTGCAGACCCTAAGTGATGTCAGAGTTGAGGGACAGCTGTCTATCAGGTGGTTTGGTCTCTATTCAGACTAAATTGGTGGGATCTGGAGATGGAAGCTAATCAACCACATGTACAGCTAATTATCACCAAATTCCTTCAGCCTTGCTCCTGTAGCTAAGGATGATCTTGAACTTTGGTCCTGGCCCTGCCCCTTAGGTGCTGGGATTAAAGGCATACACGACTATACCCAGGTTTTTCTTTTTATTATTTATGTTGTATGTGTGTGGATGTAGGCAGGAATGTGTGGAGCTTAGAGCCCACCTTGCAAGAGGCATTTCCCTCTGGGACCCAGAGACCAGGTCCTCAGGTTCTGAAGAAAGGGTCTTTACCTGTTGAGCCATCACGGGTTCTCCATGCTCAGTTTTATGAATTCTTAAAGAAGAAATTGCGTTGTGAGGGGATTTGGAAGGGAAAGTATGAGCTCCCTTTTTATATTCATTTTTTAATCCGTGTGAACAGCTTTTATTTACACAAACGCAGGGAGGATCTGGGAAGATGGGACTGGGGAGGCTAATGTCAGAGGGACATTAAAGGGTGTTAACTCAGGTCGGGGGCAGGAACTCAATACTGGAGTCCTGTGGATCCCCGATGGTCCTTAATGCCCAGCAGAGACACTCTAAATCCAAAGCGTGAGAATGGGTCAGGACCGGCAGAGGCCTCAGTCCACCTACCCCAGGGATGGTTGGTGGGGATGGAGTTTTGTCTTTGTTTCATTGAGATAAGTTCTCTGTAGCTCAGGCTAGCCTTAGCCTCCCAGACACTGGAGTTAGAATTGTGTATCACCATGCCTGACTGCCATTCCCTTTCATAACTTGGTTTTTATTGTGGAGATTTCTCCCAACATCCATATGGTTTATATGCTGAAAAGAATGACTATTTGGGACTTAGAGCTTAGTTGCAGGCATTGGGTGTTTTAGAGGCAGCTACAGTTTATAGTTCTTAACATAGATTGGTGGTTGACTGGCCACCACCCTTATTCCTTGGGAGCTATCATTTGGCAGTCTATTTCTCACAGGGAACTGATGACTGATAAAACCATTTCACTGCTAAGTCAATTATTGCAGATGCAGAGGATCGCCAAGAATTCAAGGCAGCCTTGGCCACGAGTACCACCTGTGGGTACTTTGGGAACTTGTGTCCCCCAAAACCAAACCAAAAAAACCCCAAAAAGCCTGTGAACGCTGAATTGAACAGAAAGTGAAATTGAAGGCAGAAATTCTTTCCTACTCAAGTGATTGATCTTCGTCTTTTGATAAGGATTTCATTTAGCCTAGGCTGTATCATGAGGGCGACCTTGAATTTCTGATCCTCCTGCCTCTACCTTCCTAGTGCTGGGGTTATAGGCGTGCTTGTGTTACCGTCCGTCCGTGCCCGGTTTACATCCCGCTGGGGACTGAACGCAGGCTTCTTCATCCCCGCTAGGCAAACCCCATACCGACTGATCCCCATCTAGCTGTGCTGGCCCCTTTCTGTTCTACTGACAGTGTGCTGGACTCCAGCTCTCCCTAAAGACTCTCCTCGCCTGAAGCCCTCCCCACTCCTCACCCCGCTCAAACATGGAGTGGCTCCTCCCCTTTCAAGTTGCCGTCAGGAAACTAGGTCAAAGTTGACCGGAAAGTTTTTCGTAGGGTTTGGTTTCCAGGGATTGGGGGTGGGGGGGCGCAGGGACTAGAGGCTAGACTAGAGGATGGGGAGACAGGGAGGTCTGCACCCGGGTATGTGTGGGCACAGTCTAGTTACTCAAACTTGATATGAGCGGCCAGGAGAGGCTAACTACACCCCAGGCCACTTAAGAGATTCGAGCTTGCTAGAGGTGGAACATATGCACCCTCTCCTGACCCCAACCCCCATTCCCACCCCATCTAGCGCTGTCTACAAGATTTAGTTGTTTTGTTTTTTTGCTTTTTCCTGAGGTTGGTCTCAACTGTCACCCAAACTAGTCTGGGACTCGCTCCTGCATGGGCTGGCAATCCCACTGCCTCCACCTCTGAGCACTGGGCTTATAGGTGTAAGTCTCCACACCTGGCCGAAGAGGTTTCTCTGGTGATGGGAATGCTGTGTGCACCTGTGCTGTTCAGTTCTGTGTAATTAATTTAGACTTAAATAGCACGGCGTCACTAGTCACTGCCATATCGTGCAGCACAGCAATTAGCTGAGGAAGGAAGCTGCCAGAAGTACTTACTCCCCAGGAGGAAACCCATCCCTCCGGAGAGCAGAACAGGCTGCACTCTGCTTCCTCTTGCCTTCTCTACACAATTTCTGCCTCACCCTGGGCCATTCTCTGTCTGTAGACTCACTTAGCTCCACTTCCTCAGCACCACGGCAGCTGTTTCCCCACTAACACTGGGCCTTTTTTTCCCATGCTCTTCTCATATGCTTCTCAATCTTTAAAGAGCGACAGCCTAAACGTACAGCCAGGAGTAGAGATCTAGTTCTGAGTATTATTTATTCATCAGGTCCAATCTAGTATTGGAAGATCTGAGAAAAGCCAAAAAGAAAATTAAAGAGGGGTGGGGGGAGAAAAATACCCCAAAGAAAATAAAATTAATAGCAGGGCCTAGTGGCACATGCCTGTAATCAGGAGACTGAGGCAAATGGATCAACAGTTCAAGCTAGGACCAGGCAGGAGGCAGAGGCAGAGGCAGGCGGATCTCAGTGAGTTCAAGGCCAGCCTGGTCTGCAAATCAAGTTCTAGGACAGTCAGAGCTGCTACAAAGAGAAACTCTGTCTTGAAAAACCAAAGAGAGACAGAGGTCAAGCTAGTTTTGGGCTACACAGCAAGACTTTTTTAAGACTAGAGATGAAGCTCAGTTGGTAAACGGTTGGCCTGAAATGCACAAAGCCAAAGCCTTGAGTTGGGTCTTGAGTACAATGTAAAAAAGGCCTGTGGCTCACACCAGTAATCCTGGGACTTGAGAGGCAGAGGCAGGAAGATCACAATGGTCAAGTCATGCTCAGCTGTCTGATGAGTTTGAGGCCAGCCTGGGATACATGAGATCCTCTCTCGAAAAAGGAGACAGAAGAACCAGGAAATTCAGGCCATCCTCAGCTACATGGTATCGAGTTCGAGGCCAGCCTGGGCTACAAATCGACAGCTACAGGAGGCAGTTAATTAAAAAAAATCAAGGACCTTCTTTAAACATAAGGAAAATGCAAGAATTGGGGCGTTGAGAGAGAACATTGTGGAGAGAGGATGTAACTAAACACAGTCAGCAAGAAGTAATCACACATGTCTAATGTCACTGACTAATATTCTGTGTGTGTGTGTGTGTGTGTGTGTGTGTGTGTGTGTACCTGATGAGCACAACTTTGGGTGTAATTGCTTTGTCCACATTTTTTTCTAAAGATAGGATGTCTCATATAGGAGTTTAAGGCTCACTAAGGAGCTCCACTGGCTGGCTAGGGATCCCCAGAAATCCCCTTGTCTCTACCACTCCACCACTGGGATTATAAACATTAGTCAGGTCCTGCTTTTTAAGTAGGTTTTGGGGACTCTAACTCAGATCTTCATACTTGTGTGGCAAACACGTTACTGACTGAGCCTCTCCCAGCCCACCTTTGACTAATTCTTCGAGCAATCCACAGAATCCTGCAGAGTTTCTTCTTCCTTCCTTCCTTCCTTCCTTCCTTCCTCCCTCCCTTCCCTTCCCCTTCCCCTTCTTTTCTTCTTCTTCTTCTTCTTCTTCTTCTTCTTCTTCTTCTTCTTCTTCTTCTCTTCTTCTTCTTCGAGACAGGGTTTCTCTGTGTAGCTTTGGTGCCTGTCCTGGATCTCCCTCTGTAGCCCAGGCTGGCCTGGAACGCACAGAGATCCGCCTGGCTCTGCCTCCAGGATCAAAGGCGTGCGCCACCACCACCCAGCTCAGAGTTTCTTTTTCTTGAATCACCTCGAAGTGACAGAACACAGAAGGACGATAAAGAACACATTTAACTGGCCCTCCTGTCCTCAGCCTCCTAACAGGAAGAAGATCTTACCTTCCTCCATGCTGACCTTCTATACACGTTATTTCTGAGGTTGAAAACCCCTCCCAGAGATGGCTACAGATCTGGGGCTGTGGACCTTGGCCCAGTAAGTATGAATCTAGAACCTGGAAGAAGTTCAGTGAGGAGCCTTGCAATACAGTTCTGTCTTACTTTATCTTCTACTGCTGAGATAAACACCATGCCCGAAAGCAAACTGGGAGTGGAAAAGATTTTATTTGACTTAAGTGTCCAGAGCACAGTCCATCGCTGAAGGAAGTCAGGGCAGGACCCTGGAGGCAATGACTGATGCAGAGGCCATGGAGGGGTGCTGCTTATTGGCTTGCTCGCCATAGCTTATTCGCTTGCTTTTTTATAAATCTCGGGACCACATGGTTAAGAGACGGCACCACCCACAGTGGGCTGGGTCCTCCCACATCAACCGTTAATGAAAACGCCCCCAGACTTGCCTACAGTCCAATCTGATGCAGACACAGCTCCTCAGTTAAGGTTCGCTCCTCACGTGACTTCAGTGGGGGGTCAAACTGACAACTAACCAGCACCGGTACTTAGGAGAAATAGTTATTAAGAATGCTGCAGACCCGGGACCCAAACTAAATTCCACGGCCCCTGCGTCTCCGGCCGCCGCCGTGTGACTTTGGACAGCTTGTTTAAATTCTCCATGCCGTGGGCGGTTCATTTGCTGGCGCCTTGCTTTCAAGTTTGTTTACTTAATGATTGTGGATGGCTGTGTCTGCATGTCTGGCAGTGTCCCGAGCCATCCCGTGCCATCCCGAGCCCTCCAAAGCGAGAGGGAACAGTGCAGGAGTTAGAGATGCTTGTGAGCTGCCACTGGGTGCTGGGAATCCAGGCCAGGTTAAATGCTTGTAACTGCTGCCTCATCACGTGTCATATATTATATATATATATATATATATATATATATATATATATATATATATATATATATAATGAGAATCGCAATTGAGGGAGATCCACACCCCCATGTTGACCTTTGACCTCTAGATGCCCCAGCTAGTGTGTGTGTGTGCGCGCGCGCGCGCACGCGTATTATTTTGGAGAAAGACCCTCGATAGATAGCCCACATTGGCCTCACACTCCTGACCCTCTTGCCTCCCAAATGCTGGGATGGGAGACATGTGTCTCCACCCCAAGCTCAGACTGTTCATCTATAAAATGAAAGCCAATGATACAACTGACCCCAAATGGGGGCCAACGAGATATAACTCAGTGGGTAAAAGTATTTGCCACCAACCAGATGGTAGTGCCACATGCCTTTAATCTCAGCATTCAGGAGACAGAGGGAGGCAGATTTCTGTGAGTTCCAGGCCAGCCTGGTCTATGGAGCAAATTCCAGAATCGGCTCCAAAGCTACAGAAAAACCTTGTCTCAAAAAACCAACCAACCCGGGGTTGGGGATTTAGCTCAGTGGTAGAGCGCTTGCCTAGCAAGCGCAAGGCCCTGGGTTCAGTCCTTAGCTCTGACAAAAAAAAAAAAACAAAAAAAAAAAACCCAAAACAACAAAAACAAAACAACAACCAACCAATCAAACAAACAAACAAAAAACAAACAAACAAAAAGGCCGGGCAGTGGTGGCGCACGCCTTTAATTCCAGCACTCGGGAGGTAGAGGCAGGCCGATCTCTGTGAGTTCGAGGCAAGCCTGGTCTACAGAGTGAGTTCCAGGACAGGCTCCAAAGCTACACAGAGAAACAAACAAAAAAACAAAACAAAACAAAGACCCGAAAAAGAAAAAAGGTATTTGCCACCAAACCTGATGGCCACAGTTCAATCCCCACTACTCACATGGAAGGAGAGAACCAACTCCTCATAAATTGTCCTCTGACTTCCACAGGTGTGCCACAGTGCCTGTGCACACGCACACGCATACACGCACGCACACACTGATGTAGGGCTGGAGAAATGGCTCAGTGGTTAAGAATACTTGCTGCTGTTCAGAGGACCTGATTTGGTTCCCAGCACCCACATCAGGTGGCTCACAAACTCCAGCTCCAAGGAATCTGAAGCCCCCTTCTGGCCTCCTTGAGCACCCACAGACATGTGCTGTTCACTCACACAAACACGGGCACAAAAACATTTTTAAAAAAAGGAACAAATATTTTAAAAAATACATAAAGCACAGTAAGTGGAGAATCTATCTGGGAACTGTTAGGACAAAAAGTGTTTGTTACTCAAAATCAGAGTAGCCTGGGCAGCGTGGTGCACATCTGTAATCCCAGAGGACAACCTACTCCCACAAATTGTTCTCTGACCTCCTCAAGTACACTGTAACTGAGTCTTCTAATGTCTCCAGTTGACACATTTAGGGGAAGCTTTCTACCATTTAGTGGGGTAAACTGAGGACCAGAGAATGCAGACATCCAACACATGACTAGAGGGGTCTCGAATTCCTCTTTCTTTTTCTTCTTTGTTTTTTACATTTCTTCTTATTTTTTTATTTTTATTTTGTTTTGTTTTTGAGACAGGGTTTCTCTGTGTAGCCCGGCTGTCCTGGAACTCACTCTGTAGACCAGGAATGACTCAGACTCGGAGATCCACCTGCCTCTGCCTCATGAGTGCTGGGATTAAAGGCTTGAGTCACCATGGCCTGGCTTTTTTTTAATCTTTTATGTGTATGGTGTTTACCTGCATGTATGTATGTGCACCACTTACATGTCTGATGCCTGCAGAGGTCAGAAAGGTCCTGGAACTGGAGATACAGAAGGCTGTGAGCCACTGAATACGCGCTGAGAACAGAACCTGGCCCTCTGCAAGATTAATAGGTACTCTGAAACTCTGAGTCCCTTCCTCCAGTTTCAGAACTCCTTTTTCTCAGGTATTCTGATCTGTTCCCAGAGATGGACTAGCTGGGTAGGTAGTACACGGGTCTGAGGTATTGAGACTACCCATGAGGCCCAGTTCAGTTAATCTAGATTGTTATTGCCCCATCCTGACCTTCCTGGGCTTGGTCCTTTCTCGTCTTCAGCCTGTTACGTAAAGAGAAAAGAATGAACAAACTCAGTACGCTGGGATTTTTCTGTGTACCGATTGCCTGCTTATCTCCAGGCAACAGGGTGATGGGGGGAGAAAGACAGAACACGGGGACAGGATTGTGAATTCCACGTAACCTGAGTCCCAGGATGTCAAGCGAGGTCCATTCTCTGTCCTTTTTGGGGGTGATGGAACTACTGACTAGACATCTTCAAGTCAACCAAGCGGTCAGTAAACAGGCTCTTGGAAATGTCTGGCTAGGTGCACATCGTGGGTATTTTTAACCTCCTGGACAGACGAAGAGAGAGGAAGGGTTTCAGTTGCTGGGAGAGGAGGGGAAATGGGGGGCTTCCTTTATATAGCTCCATGGATGAAGACTCCTCCACTGACGGCCTCTCATCCTCTCCCACCCACCCGGACTGACAGCCAGTGCTGTGTATCCTGCTCTGTCCCTTCTCCCCGTGGCCTGTCATCCGTGCCTCACTTTCCAGCTGCAGAAGCTTTGCTTCCTGTCTCACACTCAGAAAGTGGGGTTGGGCAGGGAGCCAGGGCTCTTCTCCCCGTGGAGGGAGAGGCAGCCCTGCTGGGCCGCACCTGAGTTCTCCCCGCCTGCCTCCCTGGCTGGCCTGCGGGAGGGCTCCAAACTCTCCGGAACCCTCAGGGCCCTACTCTGCTTATTCCTGGGACCAGAGATTAAGACTGAAAACCCAGGTTTGGGCTCTGTACGCCTTGAGAGAGTAGAAGAGATGCCTGTGGAGGCTGGAAAGATTGAGAACGGTGACCTGTTGACTTTGCTGCCTAGAAAACCTGGTCACGTGGGAGCTGGAAGGGCGGGGAAGTAGTGAATCAATGGCAAGCTTAAGAGATCTGGTCGACCATGGGAGGCGGGGTCCTGAGAATTGGGCATGGAGGTGAGGGGGGGGAGAGGAAAATGATGGAACCCCTCAATGTGGCCTTCGTCTACTCTCGGCCTTCTTTTTAGACCGTACAGCTGCACCCCCTCCCTCGGTTTCTTCCTGTAGCCGAGCATCCCTTCCCATCCTCTCTACCCTGTTTTGCGGTAAAGGAAGGAATTCTCAACACAGATGCTCCAAGGTCGCTGGGAAGCTGCAGGGAGGTGGAGTTTCAGTCTGTGATAGAATCCCAGCACAAACATGCTGTGATCTGTGTTTCTCTTCCTGTATCTTGATTTTAGCTGAAGTTGACAAAACGGAGCACAGACAGAGAAAAGGCCAAGCCAGAGGCAGAGCACTAGCCAAAACAGCGTGCCCATGTTCAGAAGCCTGCACAGCTTCATCCTAAAGGTTTGGTTGTAAACATTTAGAAACTCTAGTACTCCATTTTAGGGGCCCGATGTGGCATTGCATTCCTGAAATCCCAGCATTTGGAGGCATGCGGCAGGAGGATTAATAGTTACAGGTACAGGCCACAACTGGCAATGTAATAAGCTGTTCTCAGATGCTATTGAAGTGGGGGAGGGTGGGCAGGAAAAATGGAGAGATGGTGCAGAGGTAAAGGCACTTGGCTCATGAGTCCGGTGACCCGAGTTCAATCCCTGGAACCCATGTGAGAATGGAAGGGAGAACAGTCCACAAACTTGTCCCCTGAGCTTGGTGTGCACAACTGTAGCACAAATGCACAAGCACCTGCAATTTCATAACACACACACCCCCTAAAATCCAAGGGGCAAAATCTCAGCATTAGGGAGGCTGAGACAGGAGGATCAGGTGTTCAAGGCCATTCTCAGCTGCATAGCAAGTTTTAGGTCAACCTGGGTTGCATAAGATCCTATCTGTCACAAAAATAAATAAATACATAAATAAAACAAGACGAGACTTATTTGAAGTACCTGGACTGCGAGGACAAGTCTCAGTGGAAAGACTTCCTTGGGCACAGTCACCTCTGCTGGCCAGGCCCCATACAACCCCTGAGGGGTTTGCAGACATTGCTGACACCCCTAGACAGGTGTGAGGGAGCTGGTTTGGACTGGAAAACAAGAGTCAAAACAGGATCCAGGCCAAGTAAGGGAGAGGTGAGGGGCTGAAAGCAGCCAGATCCAAGTATGGTCAGACAGGAAAATGTTGCTGGGTGCCAGAGAGAGGCCTGGGTAAGAAAATAGACTGCACAGCGCTGCTCTTCTCCCTCAGAGAGAGGTTGGCCCTCCCACAGAGCACCCATCTTTGCTTACTTCCTTTTACCACCCTGCCTGGAGAAAGCATTAACTCCAGGGGGGAGTTTCCTCTCAAAATGGTTGCAAACCTGGCCAAGACAGAGCAAAAGAAAAAAAAAAAAACATCAAGGCCTTTTTCCCTGTCCAAAGGGGACTGCGGGAGTCATCTCCATGATAAGAAGGACCTCCAGTTTAGGCGGGCTTTCTTCTTTTCTTTCTCTTCCTTCCTTCCTTCTTTCCTTCCTTCCTTCCTTCCTTTTTTTTCAGACAGGGTCTCTCATAGCCCAGGCTATGACCTCAAATTCACTGTGTAGCCAGAGATGATCTTGAACTCTCTGTCGTCCTCTGTCCCGCCTTTACCTCACAACCCCCTGTCCTTGGTTAGATAGGTTTTCACTCAGGAGCCAGGCTATCAAATCTGAGACCAACTGGAGACCCTGTCTCACCCAGAAGGCTGGAGATGGTTCAGTCACTAAAACGCTTACTCTGCAAGCATGGGGACCTGAGTGTGGTGTCCGATCTCTGCAATCCCAGGGCTGGGGACATGGACACAGATGAACTGCTGAGGTCAATGTCCAGCCATCCTAGCCTACTTCAAAAGCTCAAAGCCAGTGAGAGACCCTGTCTCAAAACACAAGCTAGAGCATACAATAGGAAAAACACTTTAGGTTGACTTCTACCCTTTTTTTGTTGTTGTTGTTGTTGTTGTTTTGTTTTTCGAGACAGGGTTTCTCTGTGTAGCTTTGCGCCTTTCCTGGAACTCACTTGGTAGCCCAGGCTGGCCTCGAACTCACAGAGATCCGCTTGGCTCTGCCCCCCGAGTGCTGGGATTAAAGGCCGGTTATCCTTCTTATATAGACATGCATGAGCACATGCATCTGCACATATATGGATATGCACACAAACACAACCTCACCATACCAAGATAGGAATAAACCAACTGTGGTGGCACAAACCTATAACCCCAGCACTTTCGAAACAGCCCTGGCTGTCCTGGAACTCTAGTTGTAGCCCAGGCTGGCCTTGAACTCAGAGATCTGCCTGCCTCTGCCTCCTGAGTGCTGGGATTGAAGGTGTGCACCACTGCCGCCAGCTTTTTTCACTTCTTAACTATCAACCCCGAGAGGTAGGATCATAGGATTGTGGCCACTCAGGGAGTCTGAGCCGTAGGGAGCACAGTCCATAGCCGATGATCCTGGGATGCGAGGAGGTTTGAGAACAGAAAGTAGTCGTAGACTCTGGTGACGGAAGCCTTAACCTCTCTGGTGCTGTACTTGGGGCTAGATCAGTGTGTACCTACTAACTCCCTCGGGGTTAGCCAGTTGACAAAAGAGACACATTAAACCCCACTGGATTAGGCCAAGAGTTCTTTGTGATAATACTAGAAAATAGAATTCCTAATTGGGATTTCAAGTTTCTATATTTATGATTTCCTTGGGGAAATATAGGTCTCAGTAGGGGAAAAGTCAGTGGAGAAAAGGTCATTGCTAGCCTGGCCAGATTACCTAATTGAACTATTCCTGTCTAGCCCATTTATCTCCTCGGCCTTCCGGCCAGGCGTATTTGAGGACAGATAGGAAGGACCAGTATCAGCAGCCCCTTCTCTGGTCCCAAATCTCTGTGTTGTCCTTGCTGTAAAAGTCCTAACCTGCAGGTTGTGACCTTGACCTCTCCACTGAAGGGGTCTTCTGCTCTCTTACTAGCAGCAGGAATTGCTGATCCCTGGCTACGCTGGCTGAAAGGGCTCTTGGAAACAACTGGCGATGAGCCTGATGTATCTTTAGCCTGTGGGGCCAAAAATAAGGCGGGGAGATCAAGGGGATTGAATGAGCTTGGCAAAATAGGAACCTGTCCCACCATTTGGAGGACAAAGGTTGGCGTGACCATTTGGGATTGGTTGTACTGCCTCAAAGACAAGCTGTCACGAAAACCAGGTCATGTTTGAACTCTGCCCTGCCGGAGTCTTGCTTTTCTTGGCCGGTGACCTTGTTGGACAAAGCCAATGACATGAGACCCAGCACCATGTGTACCTTTGCATGCAACACCAACTCCACTGGGTAGTAGGGTTCTCTGGCGACGTCAGATAAGAAGAAACTGAAGCATGGAGTCTTGACAATGAGTTTCTGAAGGGGACAAGACAATGGAGCAGGAAACCAAGCAATGAGAAGATGCTTTGCCTGTCAGAGATGACAATCACTGCCCTCGGCTCACCTTTTTTTTGTTTTTGTTTTTGTTTTTGTTTTCTTTTAAGTCTTTTGAGACAGTGTCTCCTATACTCCAGCTTGGCTTCAAATTTTTCATGTAGCCAAGGATTGTAGGCATATGCCACTATGTTCTGTGTGTGTGTGTGTGTGTGTGTGTGTGTGTGTGTGTGGCTTTTCGAGACAGCGTTTCTCTGTGTAGCCTAGGCTGTTGTCCTGGATCTTGCTTTGTAGCCCAGGCTGGCCTCAAACTCACAGAGATCCTCCTGGCTCTGCCTCCCGAGTGCTGGGATTAAAGGCGTGCACCACCACCACCCATCGATTATGCTATGTTTATGTGGCATTGGGGATAGAAAGGAGGACTTTGAGCATGCTAGGAAAGTGCTCTACCTATGGAGCTACACCCCCAGTTCCCCACACCCTGCTTTGTTCTTGACCAGTCCACACCCTTGTTTACTTTCAAAGTTCAAACAACCATAAAAATGAGTTGTAGAGACCAGCTACCTTTTCCTTACCAAACTGTAGGTGCCTAATTATTCTATCCCTCTGCCTTCTGGCTTTCCAGTTTTCTTGGCTCTCCACCATCAACCTAAACTGCATGTTGCATTCCGATCTCTGTGTGGGGCTCCTCAAACCACTGGAGTTCCCGCACCTGTTTGTAGACTCACAAATTTACACGTCCTGCCCAAGTAGGAGAGGCCTGGTAAGGGGAGGGGTGGCACATGGGTCAGGGAGAGTCGGTTTCCTGCCAGAAGCTACTCTGTAGCCAGTGGGCACCGGGACAGTTTAAACAATAAGAACTGTCCCTAGTAGGTATTATGTATATGAGTGCCAAGGACACCTGGGTCTGGTGTAAGTGTTTGTGAGTAAGACCTCAACCGCTAAGGTGCCTTTCCAGGAAGATTAGCTTTGCCCCTGGCTCCTGGACTCAGACTCGGGCCTCTGCCTGTCTGGGAGTGCTTATGGGAAGTTGGGGAAAGGTCAGTGGAAACAGTGTAACTCATGCCTGGAACAGCTCAGGAATCTGGGGAAGGTGCTGGGTCTCGTGTCATCTTCGGCTTTGTCCAACAAGGTCATCTGCCAGGCAAGGCACGAGTCCAGGCAGGGCAGAGTCCACGAGTGGCCTGATCGCCACACACTTTGTCTTTGAGGCAGTACAACTGATCCCGAGTGGTCATTCCAACCTTTCACCTCCTTTCTCCTGCATCATGGGCAAAGGGATGTGAAGGACAGTGAGTGTGGAGAGCTGGGTGGAGATGTGGCTCCTGCCCTTCGCTGCTACCTGCTGTCCAGATCTTTGTCCCATTGCTTTAAGAATGGACTCGCAGGGCTGTGGTGAGTTCAAGGCCAGCCTGGGCTACAGAGTTATTTTTTTTTTATTATTAATTTATTGTTTATTTATTTTTAGAGACAGGGTTTCTCTGTGTAGCTGTGGAGTCTGTCCTGGAACTCGCTCTGTAGAATAGGCTGGCCTCAAACTCACAGAGATCTGCCCCACTCTGCCTCCTGAGTGCTGGGATTAAAGGTCTGTGCCACCAGGGCCTGAAACCCTGTCTCAAGAAACCAAAAAAAAAAAAAAAGAAGAAGAAGAAGAAGTTGTTTCCAGGGACAGTGAGATGGCTCACAGGTGCCTGCCTCTGAGCCTGGTGAGGAAGGAGGAGGAGGAGGAGGAGAAGAAAGAAGAAGAGGAGGAAGAAGTGGAAGAAGAAGAAGGAGAAGAAGAAGAAGAAGAGGAAGAGGAAGAGGAAGAAGAAGAAGAAGAAGGATTATTTCCAGGGACAGTGAGATGGCTCACAGGTACCTGCCTCTGCCTGGTGACTTGAATGTGAGCCCCAGACCCATAGGGTAAGAGGAGAGTACTGATTCCTGCAAGTTATTCTCTGTCCTCTACACACAAGCCCGTCTGCCTTCAAATAAATGAAATATAATAAAAAGGGAGTTTCCAGAGGAGCATCCGGTGGGCTAGCAGGTGCCCCCCAACATAGCTCTAAATTTAAGTGATGAGGTTAGATAGTGTCTCCCTGCCGTGTGTAGGGGACGTTGTGGAGAAAGACAAAAGAAAACCTGTCAGGGTCTTTCTCTTGTTTTCTGCTGTTCCTCCCTAGCTACAGCCACACCAGCTGTGTAACTGTGGGAAACCCCAGCGACAAGTCCCCTGGCTCCACCCTTCACTCCGAGAGCTAGAAAAGGAAACACATCAATCATCACAAATTGCTCAATAACTCTGGAATGTTCGTTTCTATTCCTGTTCCCTTCTCCGTTTTCTTGGACCGGGCTTCTATCTTAACACTTGCTAGCACATTTAAACGAGGCTTTTAAAGATGCTTTCCCTCCTTGGAGCCTAAAGCCCCATTCTCCATGTACAATGGGGTCAGAAATACCTGACTGGGTTTCGGGTCTGCGGCTCGCGATGCTGTAGGAAATTCAGTCGGCCTCCCTTTTAGGCAATTGAGACGTTTATTGACACGTCTCCCACACCCCACCTTACGACTTTTAAAGGGTGAGTGGGGTCTCCCGTGGCAGCACCCCCAGATACCTATGCAGGTCCTACTCAGTGTCTATACTGGACACGCAACTTACTCGTGTCTGTGGCATGTCAAGTGCATGCAACCAATCAGCTTGAGGAAGGCTTCCGCGGAAGCCAATCAGAGCCTAGGGAAGTGACCTCACCCAAGGGAGCGCTGTGTGGGCGAGGAAGCATCTCTTGAGCTGTGAGTGTCCCTAAATCACTCTCTTCCTCCCCACCCTCCTGACTTCCTGGAGGATAACACCGCCTCCCCCTCCCCAAAGTAGAGTGAGAAAGGCTAACTAAATTCCACAAGGGAGAGAACCAAGAGAAACCGCAAGCCATACACTAGCTTTGAGAGCGGAGAACAGGTTATTTAGGGTTCCCTAAATTTGCCTTTCAAAGTGGGCTCTCCGGGTCCTGGAAGAGAACTGTGTAAGCTGAAAACAGCCTGTCACTCCTCTCTCTGGCCCCTGGCTTTCTTGACTCTGCACAAAAATAGCCGCAATCATTTGTAAATAAGGACGCGCTCAAGGTCAAGTGTGAGAAAGAGAGGGCTTGTGTCCTTGTGGACGTGCCTGAATACACACGTTCCTGTCCCCGGTGCTGGAGGCCAAAGACTGGGGTAGGCAGCTGGTCTGTGGGGGACCCTGTGCTCTTCCCCAACGTTGCTTTCTTTCAGACAGCATTGCAGGAGAATTCCTGAGTGCCCATGGTCGGGTGAGAGAGGCCAAGGACAAGGTCCTAGCGTCACACACTGCACATGCCTGACACTGGGGGCACAAGCCTGGGATCCCAGCTGCTTGGGAGGCTGAGAGTTTAAGGCCTGTTTGGGCTACAGAGTTAGTTCAAGGCCAACTTAGGCAACTTATCAAAACACTGTCTCAAAATAAAAAAATAAATAAATATAAAGAGTTGGGGATATGGCTTAGTAATGGAACGCTTGCTTAGCATTTACAGCGTAAGGCTGTAAATTCAATCCTCGGTACTTGGGGCAGGGTGGAGGGTGTGTGTGTGTGTGTGTGTGTGTGTGTGTGTGTGTGACTTGACTGGACACCCCTTCAGAAGGCCCTTCCTCCCACCCTTTCTGGGTAGATATCACTCTGAGAAGAGACAGATACAAACATTTTATTTACAAATACAAACAGGCCTTACTCCTCTTGACTGTCTCCACCCCGAGTGTGTCCAGACAGGTTATAAAAGTTGGGTAGAAGTGTGTCCACAGCTGTGTCCACTCTGCCAACCCAGTCACACTCCAACTCTTCTTTCATACTAAGACACCGGTCCTCTCCCCACATGGGACAGGCGACACAGGTCTGAAGGGGAAGGAAGATGCTCCTTGGCACATCTGTCAGCACACCTCAGGGAGCACACAGGCCCCCGATTCTGACTAAATGTTTTCCTCCCAGAAGGAAATAATAGGAAGTTTGGTGTGGTGGTGTACCCCAGTAATCTCAAGACCTGGGAGATGGAGGAAGGAGGGTCAAGAGTTCAAGGCCAACCTCACCTACATACTGAGTTCCAGGCCAGCCTGAGCTACGTGAGATCCTATCTCAAAAACAGGAATAACAAAAATAGGGCAAACCCAGAATAATTCTAGCCCCTCTATCTCAAATAAAGGAAGATGCATGGGCCCAGGTTTTCAGTATATGGCCTCATCCATGTTGTCGTCACTATCACCTCCAAAGTCCTCTCCGTTGTCAAAATATGACATGATGTAATCAGTTTCCTGAAACGTAAACAGAAGCAAGGGTCAGCGATGGTTTCAGGGTTTTTTTTTTTCCCATCTCTTCCCAGGCTCCTTCCCTCCCAGACACAGCTTTCCAGCTGCACCCCACCAGCTGTCAGAAGTGACTTTTATTTTTTATGTGTCTATGTGTTTTGTCAGCACCTGTGACTGTGTACCGCTCGCATGCCTGGCGCCCTCAGCTGCCAGAAAATGGCATCAGATGCTCTGGAACTGGAGTTACAGGTGGTTGGTTGTGAGCTGCCATGTGGGCGCTAGGGATGGAGTCTGAGTCCTCTGGAAAAGCAGCAATTGCCCTTAACCACTGAGCCACCATTCCAACCCCATGCCGTTTAAATTTAAATTACATGTATTTATTTGTGTCTGTGACCATGTGTGTATGTGTGTATGCCCTGATACACACATGGAGGTCAAAGGACACTTGCAGGAATCACTTCTGTCCTTCACAGAGTGGGTTCCCGGGATTGAACTCAGGTCATCAGGCTTGGCAGCAAGCACCTTTGCCCTCTGAGCCCTCTCACACACCACGTTACATGTTTTGAGGACAGGCCAGAGGCAGGTGAAAGACAGCCATCGCTGGCATCGTCGCTCTAGGCCCTGCAACTCCGAGAACACCTCCTGTGTACGAGCTGAGAGGGGACAGCTCAGTACAAAAGGGGCTTTCTGCCGACCTGGAGGGCCTGGGTTCAATCCCCAGACCCCCACTGTAGAAGGAGAGAGCCAACTCCCACATGTCTTCTGACCTCCACACATTTGCCGCCTCTCCCCCCCCCACACACACACACGCACACACACACCAACAAATAGAAAAACTCATTTGTATCATAAATCTGGTGGTGTACTCCTGTAATCCCAACACTAGGAAGTAGGAGGATTTCTGGGAGATCCAGGCCAGCCTGGCTTACATAGTGAGACCCTGACTCAAAAACAAAAAACAAAAACAAAACAAATGTGCTCGCTTCAGCAACACATATACCATATACTAAAATTGGGATGATACAGAGATTAGCATGATCCCTGTTCAAGGATGACAGGCAAATTCATATAGCAGTCCATATTTTTCCCATTTGAGCATAAAAATACCAACAACTGCCAGGTGGTGGAGGCAGTCGCCTTTAATCCCAGCACCTCGGGAGACAGAGGCAGGCTGATCTCTGTGAGTTCAAGGCCAGCCTGGTCCTCAGAGTGAGTTCCAGGACAGGCACCAAAGCTACACAGAGAAACCCTGTCTCAAAAAACAAAACACACACACACACACACACACACACACACACACACACACACACAAACACAGAGAGAGAGAGAGAGAGAGTCCAGAGCTTGGGAGGGGAAAAGAGAGGTCTGAGGGAGAGGGAAGGGCAGAAGTCCCCTTCACCTCTTCATGTTCTTCTTCATCATATTCTTCTTCTTCGCCTTCTTCCTTTTCTTCTTCTTCCTCTTTCTCTTCCTCTTCCTCTGAAGTCACTTCCTCCTCTTTCTTCTCCAGAGTCTCATGTGAGGATGAACAGGAAGAGAAGCTCACACTCAGCTAACACGGGGAGAACTGAGGCCCTAAGAGGCCTGGGGTCCAGCTGTCTATCATAGGTCCTCACCTCTAGTCTCTGTATTGTTTCCTCCTTATCTTCTGTGGTCTTGGGGGGCCTCTTGGGGAGTATAATGGTGGTCCCTGCTTGGAGGATCAAAAAGGGAACCTTAGGAAGCAAATCTCCTGACTAGCTTTCTTTCCAGGTTTAAAAGTGTGCATGCGCGTGTGTGTGCGCACATGTGTGTGCGCGCGTGTGTGTGTGTGTGCTGCCCTCACGTGGTTACTGTGGCCCCGGCCGTGAACCCTCACCCTTCTTCTGGTTCACTCACGTTCCTTCTGTAGCTTCCGGACTCGAATCTTGAGCTCCCGGGGCAGCCGGCGCCAATCTGGGAACAGTGAGGGTGTGAAGGTCAGCGGGACGTCTGAGGCTTCTGTGAGTGAGGACTGGTGCTGAGGGGCAGGGGAGGGGTGCAAAGTTTGAAGTTTGGTGGCACTGTAGGCAGAACCCGAGAGAGTTGAGAGCACATCTCAGATTCTAGTTTCTAGATGCTGCTCAGGACAGGGAGGGAGGGCGGTGGTTGAGGTACCTCAAGGCACCTCTGAAGAGGGGCATTCAGTCAGGGCTAGTCACCTACCGGGGTTCCAATCGATGGCATTGTCAATGGGCCCAGACATCTGATACTTGTCTGAGTAACGTTCCACATCTGAGGGGTCAGAGGTCAGGAGTCAGAGTTTTCTCTTAATTCTAGAGAATTACTGATCGCCTCACTCCAAACCCAGTGCTGTGAAATGAAGACCTTCCCTTTCCATCCTGCCTTTCTGTTACACTTCGCCCTTAGTGCAGACTCTGCTCTTCTGAGAGGCAGCGTGCTTTACTGGACAGTATACACCAGGATAAAAACCAGGGGTTCAGTCTTCTCTTTTCCTCTTACTAATAGGGTTAGCTTGGTAAGTCTCCCACCTCTTCGAGCCTTCAGCTCTCAAGGCCTCAGTGTTAAAGCCTTAGTTGCGAATACTAAAATACTCTTCTTCCTCAGCACGGGTAATTATCTGTCATGCCAAGCCTGGCTTCTTCAGTCCCCTGCTCTCACTAATGAAGGGAAAATGCTTGGCATAGGTAGGGTTCTGAGACCTAGCAGAGGGTCCTTCCAACTAGTTAGGAGGCGGCCGAGCTGTGGTAAAGTTTGTACTGCATCCCCCACTAGACGTATGAGGTAAGATGCTCATGCTTCAATGTCCTACCAGCCCCAAGACTAAGGTTCAGTTCAAACCTTGAGTAAGCCGATACAGCTCAGACACAGGGAATCTTAATGCTCTCTCCATTAGATAGTGAACATCCTGAGTCACCCTGGTCCCCAAGGGTGCTGAGCATGGGCACTGCCTACAGAAGGCACCAAACATGATGCTAGCCCTCCCACTGACCTCTCTTGGGGACAGCTGGCCGGATGAAGTATGGGAGCTGCCTCATGGCCCCACGCAGCTCTTGCTTCAGAGCCAGGACATACTCCCCTTCCTCTCCTGCGGGCAGAGGCACCGGGTGGAACTCCAAGGGCTGAGGAGGCACAATGGTTAACTTAGGACGAAACCGCTGCAGAAAAACCTTAAAGGACCTTCCCCTAAGTTGAATCCATGGTTCCCTGTAAACAGAGGGCCAGGGGAATGGGAGGGCAATAGGGCATCTTTTGAAAGCTGGGGAGTGGGGAGTATGAAGAGAAAAGATAAACATCCCTTTGCCTGGAAAGTGTCATCTGTGGGGCGGGACTCTGGAGACAGAGGGTCAAAATGAGGGCAGCTCATGACGGGCCAGGAGGATTCCATGTTTACACGCAGTCAGTGGGAGTCTTAGGAAAGGAAGGGGACACTCACAGGGAAGAGTGGGGAAGGCTGTAGAGTGGGTGGGGGCAAAGCTTCACCCTTCCCAATGCCCACAGCCTCCATGTTGAAGGTCAACTGGCCTCGGCCGCGACCCCGGCCCCCACCCCGGCTGGCCATGGTGGAGGGGGCCTGGATACTCCGAGATCCAGTGAGAAAAACCTAATAAAGACAAAAACAAAGAGATAAAGAAGTACAAGGAGCTACATGACACCCAATGTTCTATGTCAGGTGACCTTTGTCTCAATGCTGAGGTTCAAACCCAGGACCTTTCTCATGCTAGGTAATACTCTACGTCTAAGCTATATTCCAGATTGTTTCTTTGTGACACTTAAAAAAGCCAATGGTGGTCGGTGGAGGCACACGCCTTTAATCCCAGCACTCGGGAGGCAGAGGCAGGCGGATCTCTGTGAGTTCGAGGTCAGCCTGGTCTACAGAGTGAGTTCCAGGACAGGCGCAAAGCTACACAGAGAAACGCTGTCTCGAAAAAAACAAAACAACAACAACAACAACAAAGATATAATTAATTAACTAATTAAAAAAATAAATAAAACATCAAGTTAAGAGTGATGTGACAAACTTGTAATCCCAGGCCCACACTTGGAAGGCGAAGGCAGGAGGATTGCAAGTTTGAGGATAGCGTGGTCTTCGTAGTTCCAGGCTACTCAGGGTTGAATAGCAAGATCATGTCTCAAAAACAAACAAATAGGGGCTGGAGAGATGGTTCAGTGGTTAAGAGTATGCTCTGCTTTTTGCAGAGGAATGGAGTTTAGTTCCCAGTACTTGTATCTGGTAGCTTTTGTAAACCCAGCTCCAGGGAATCTAACATCCTTGTCAGGCCTCCATGGGCATGGGTGCCTGCTCTCTCTCTCTCTCTCTCTCTCTCCCTTCCCCCTCTCTCTCACACATACACACAACTTTAAAACATTAAAAAAAAAAATTCTTATTTACGTGCATTGGTGTTTTGCCTGCAGGTATATCTGTATGAGGGTATCGGGTACCCTGGAACTGGAGTTACAGACAATTGTGAGCTACCATGTAGATAGTGGGCATTGAACCCAGGACCTCTGGAAGAACAGCCAGTGCACTTAACTGCTGAACCATCTCTCCACCTCCCTTTAAGACATTTTTAAAAAAATATTTTTAAAGGAGGGTTGGAGAGCTAACTTGGTGCCTAAAAGTATATGCTGCTCTTGCAGAGGACCTGGGTTTGGTTCCCACCTCTCACATCAGGCAATTCTCAATTGCCTGTAACTCCTCCATCCCAGGAGATCCAATGCCCTTTTACGGCCTCCATAAACATTTCACACACATGGTGCTCCTATGGGCAAGTAGGCACATACACGTAAGTAAAGTTAATATTTTAAAAGATCCCAAAGCATTACAAATTAATAAATTTTGGCTACAGAGTTGTCTCAGTGGTTAGGAATGGGAACTGCTCTTCCAGATGAATTTGATTCCCAGCATTCACAAAGGTTGGCTTCTAACCTCCTGTAACTCTAGCTCCAGGGGATCCAATGCCTTTGACCTTCATGGGCACCTGAATTCATGTGCACACACACACATACCCATAATAACAAAATGAATCTTTTTATTTTTGAGA
Organism: Onychomys torridus; assembly: GCF_903995425.1. Classification (NCBI taxonomy): domain Eukaryota; kingdom Metazoa; phylum Chordata; class Mammalia; order Rodentia; family Cricetidae; genus Onychomys; species Onychomys torridus. The sequence continues at coordinate 71,387,150 of NC_050448.1, forward strand.
TTTTTGTGTTATTTTATGTGTATGAGTGTTTTGCAGGCATGTATGTGTTCTGTGTGAGTAGTGCCTAGGCAGGCCAGAAGAGGGCATTGTTTCTCCAGAGACTGGAATTACAGATGGTCGTGCCTGATGAGGAGCTGGGACATGAATAGATTTTAATCACAGAGCCATCTCTTTAGCCCCCCAATAAGAAAAAAATCAATATTATATTATAATCCTAAAGTACAAAGTAAATGTCCATGAGTACATAGTGATATAAATGACTGGGAAAAGACCAATGTCCCATGCAGAATTCTAAATAAACTATGTAGATAGTCCAAACTAAAACATAATCCAAAGCTTGTAGATATCCCACGCTAACAGGACAGAAGCGTAATTCCTGATTGATAAGTGTGAGTTGTACAGGAAATTTTGCCCCACATGCTTTTGGCAAATTGGAGGGTATAGAGTAACTGTCTAGTGGACATCCTGCCAGCCAGATGGCCAAGGCCAACATCAACAGCAGTAACTCACGTGGGTAATACATATCCTTTTTTTTTAAATAATAATATGTTTAATGATCCAAGATTCTGCAAGACACTGATAGGCCCAGAACAGGGTGGAAATATGGCATCCTAGCACTGTTGCTGCTGGCTTAGGGGTAGGGGCTGACAGAAGGGTCCTCCTACAGTGGAGTCAATTCCAACCTCACAGGTGCCTCGATGCCCGGTAATACATATTCTTAACATGATATAAAGACATTTGTTTCTTTTCTTGTTTTGTTGACTCAGGGTCTCTGATAGCCCAGGTTGGCCTGAAACTCACTATGTAGCAGACAGAGACAATGACCTGTGATCTGCCTGTCTCTACTCCAGAGTGCTGGGACTACAAGCCAGCAGCCTCCTTCCCATTCTCCTCCTCTTCTCCTTCCATCCTTCCTTGACAAGGTGTCCTTATGTAGCCCAGGCTGCCCTTGCACACTAAGTTTCCCGAGTGCTACACCTCCATGCATGTGACAGATTTGAAATGCTACCTTTACCCCCCACACACGTGTCATCGGTCCCAACACGCTTAAGTCTAGTTTAGTCACTGAAAAACAATGGCTTCCAACAGAGGGCTAGCCTGCGTCACGTCTGACCAGTTCTCTTCAAAACAGTCAAGATTTATAAAAAATAAGAAACCGAGAAACTGTCATAGCTCACAGGAACCCAGGGGGATGAGATAAAATGTAACGGGATGTTCTGGATGGGATCGGGACACATGAAAAGACCATTATATAAAAACTGAAGAAATCTGAATTGTAGCGTGAATCCTAATTGGTCTTAAAAATGAAAACCTGGAGCCAGATATCGGGGTAAATGCTGAAAGATCAGAAAGACAAAGGAGCAAGTCACAGCCACCTCTTACCTCGCAATTCCTCAGCCTGAAAGGGGTGAGCTCCTGTCTCCTCCCACCTCAGATTGCTCTCTCTGCCCAGCCATATCATTTTCTGTTTCCACCTCCCAAGTGCTGGGATTAAAAGTGTGTGTCACCACTGCCTGGCCTCTATGGTTAACTAGTGGTTAGCTCTGCACTTTGATCTCCAGGCAAGCTTTATTTGTTAGAGCACAAACCAAATATCACCACATTAAATGGAATATGAACGTTGAAAAATAATAATATGCCAGGCAGTGGTGGCACACACCTTTAATCCCAGCACTTGGGGAGGCAGAAGCAGGTAGATCTCTGTGAGTTTGAGGCCAGCCTGGTCCTCAGATTGAATTCCAGGACAGCCATGGCTACACAGAGAAACCCTGTCTCAAAAAACCAAAAAACCAAACCAAAACCAAAACAAAACAAAACAAAAAAAAAAAAAGAAAGAAAGAAAGAAAAGAAAAGAAAAATATACCAATTTACAACAATTTACAACATTAATAGTGGGAAAGCTGTGTACCAGGAATCTGGAAACTCTGGAGGTTATCTGCCCAATTTTGTTTTATTTATCTTATTATTTTACAGTACTGGAAGTGGAATGTAAGGCTTTCCACACTCTAAGAGAGCACTCAGTGGGTACACTACCTCCTTAGCCTGGCAACATCACTTTGCTTTCATGTATGTTCCTCTTCTTCCTTTCTGTCCGTGTGTTCAGATTTTTTCTATAATGTATGAATACTTCTTTTATAATAAGAGAAAATTACTAGGTAGGCATTGTGGCTCAAGCTTGTAATCCCAGCACTTGGGGGGCTGAGGAAAGAGGGCAGCCAAGGGGTCTGAGGCTAGCCTGGGCTACACAGATATTTCTAAACTCATGATCCTCCTTGCCTTTACCTCCCAAGTTCTGAGATTACAGGTATGTGCCAACATGACCAGCCAATAAATAAAATTATTGATTTAAAATTTTAACCACGGGTCCAAGGAGAAGTCGCAGTGGGTAAAGGCCCTTGTCATGCAAGCTTACATCCTGAGTTTAATCCATGGAACCAATGGGAAATAGAGACAGGAGACTGGTGGAAGGTTACAGGCTAACTAGCCTGAAGTTCACTGCTCAGTGGTTAGAGAACCTTGCCTCAACAAGGTGGAAGAGCAAAGGACAGATGAGGTCAGAGGACTTGGAGAATTCTCTCTCTCTCTCTCTCTCTGACAGACAGACAGACAGACAGACAGACACACACACACACAGAGTTTAAAAACTGAACTAAATGTAAATAGATTACATATCTTCTATACAGAATCGTACGCAGGACTAATCTACACCAGGAAGAAGATGGTATCTGAGGAGGTAGGAGAGTCTAACTACCATGAAAAACAGAGGGAGAAAAAGATTGCTGTTGAGAGAGAGGACATTTCACGGTGACTTGGGACAGCAATCTTGTCATCCTGTCTGTAGCTCCTTTCAAGGAAGAGGACTACACGGCTGGCTTAAGTCTCTTTCCTTTGACAGCTTCGGCTCCAGCTGTGGAGGAGCGTGGTTCTGATGGCAGGGCAATGGGGAGCTAAGAAAAGGCCAAGAACTTGGGAGGCTAGACAACTCTAACCCCATTTCCACATATTCACACATTAAACAAGTCACCACCAAAGACACGGAGGAAAAAGGACAATACTACTTAATGCAGGCATCAAGGTGGTGGTCAGAAACTAGACATCGGGGCTCTTCCCCTCTCAGCTCGGGAATCTGTAATGAATCCATTTACAACGACAACACATGATACTGTAAACCCAGTCAAAAGCTTACCGCTGTGGAGATCAAAGGTCCCCGAGGGGAAGTCACTGCTGTTGCTTTGCTGAATACCTTCTAAACAACTGTTTTCAACTCATGGGTCAGTGCTGATGTCCGCTTTGGTCAGAGGAACAGCTGTTACAGTCAGAGGTGACACCAGAGACTGGTCAAAGTACAGAGAATACAAGACTGTCGGTTGTCACGCCATAAGACACCCATTCTAAGGCTCAGGAACTTGACGGAAGGGAGGAACGGCTGGTGTGTGTGGAACACTGATTTCCGGACATGGCATGGCTGGGAACCCTTGAACTCAGAGCAACTGTGATTAACTGCACAAGATCGGCACAAGACTGGGTCTGTTCATATCCTGTCACCAAAGGAGGGAGTCATGGGGACCTACTCCCCAAGAATTTGTAAGAAGTGAGCAGCTAATGGCAGTAACTGTGGGCAGAGGTGTTCTCTCCAGTGGTGTAGCCATTGGTAAGGTTCTCAAGCTCCTATAAAGAAACCCTCCCTGAGCCTGGCCTGGTGGCTCACACCTTTAATCCTGGCAGTCGGGAGGCAGAGGCAGGTGGATCTCGGTGAGCTTAGGTCAGCCTGGTCTACACAGAGATCTCCAAACCAGCCAAGGCTACATAGTGAGATCTTGTCTTAGAAAAAAAAAAGAAAGAAAATAAATAATTTCCTATGCTCCATAAACAACCGTAATGAAACTGATTGCACCACACACTGAAAAGACACAAAAGCACCAGGGACTCTAAGTGGGAGGAAGAGGATCGGCAGGAGAAAGGGCAACTGTGTGTGTGTGTGTGTGTGTGTGTGTGTGTGTGTGTGTGTGTGACAAGAAAGGGCAACTGTGTACGTGTGTGTGTGTGTGTGTGTGTGTGTGTGTGTGAGAGAGAGAGAGACAGAGAGAGAGAGAGAGACGGGGTGGGGGTGGGGGTGGGGGTGGGGGACAAGAAAGGGCAACTCTGTGGGGGGGGGGGGGGGGGAGGGAGGAGAGAGAGAGGATGTGACTGAAATACACTGTACATAGATGACTGGAGCACATCTACTAAATGTCATAATGGAACCCATTGTTGTGTATTAACATGCACTAATAAAAACATTAAGAAGAGATTCCTGAGGATATTCCAAGTCTCCTATAATGTGGCTCAGATCTGCTGTATTAACATCAGTCCTCCCCAGTGCTCCTTAGAGCAAGGTGCTTTCCACACACACTAGCTTGCACACCACACACTCAGGCCTGGTTAGACACACCTTTGTACTCTAGTAAAAGTTACTAAAGAGCACATTTCAACAAAACATACAAAAGAAAAAAAAAACCTACCAGCAACTACATAGTGTTTAAGGAAGGCAGAGCACATGTATGGGAGCACATGCCTGTGAGGATCCTATCACTTGAGATGTAAAGGAAGGATGCTCTGGAGTTCAAGGCCATCCGAGGCTACACAGTGAGTTTCAGGCCATCTCAGGCAACATGAGTTCCTGTCTCAAAACACCAAAACCAACCAAACAAACAAAAGTCCAAGTTCTGTCAGGTTCTAGGTACATAAACTCTGATTCTTTGTCTGTAAAATGGGAATAATAATAATAAACCCACCATCTTAGTTACTTTTAAATTGCTGTGAAGAGACACCATGACCAAGGCAACTTATAGAAGAGGCTTTATTGGAGGCTTACAGTTTCAGAGGGTGAGTCCATGACCATCGTGGCAGGGATGGCACAGGAACAGTAGCTTAGAGCTCACATCTCATCCATAAGCATGAGGCAGAGAGAGAGAGAAAGCTAACTAGGAACAATGAGGGCTTTTGAACCCACAAAGCCCACCCCCAGTGACACACCTCCTCCAACAAGGCCACACCTCCTAATCCTTCCCAAACAGTTCCACCAACTGGGGACCGAGCATCCAAATATATTTGCCTCTGGGGGCCATGCTCATTCAAACCACAACACCTACTATGTGCCATGAAGTTGCAGAATGCTAACAAAACTCCCGTGCACCCCTGGTGCTTCCTACATGGAGTTTATATTCTGGTGGAGCTATCAGTTTACAAATAAGAGTTTAAGTTATGAGAGTAGGTGAGGTCCCAAAAGGAGATGATACAGTGACCAGTCTTGGGGCACTCTAATTCTGTATCTGCAGTAAACATGGTAAGAAGTAATACTGTGTTAGAACTCTTGGAGATCTAAATGGAAAAAAAAAATCATTCCCTCCAAAAGAAATGCTTGCTGGGATGTATCTCCAGGATACACCCCTTGCTCAGGTGGTGAAAGGCCCCAGGATCAAGCCCCTGGTACTAGAGGGGAAAATAGCAAGTAGGATGGGCTTTTGTTGGCTGGGCGGTGGTGGCACACACCTTTAATCCCAGCACTGGGGAGGCAGAGGCAGGTGGATCTCTGTGAGTTTGAGGCCAGCCTGGGCTACAGAGTGAGTCCCAGGAAAGGGGCAAAGCTACAGAGAAACGCTGTCTCAAAAATACCAAAACCAAACAAACAAAAAGATGGGCATGTTGTATATGTCTGTAATCCCAGCACTAGAGAAGCTGGGATTGCAAACTCTGGGCAAGTCCAGGCTACACGGTAAAATATTGTCTCAAAAAAACTCAACCCAAACCAGATCGAAACAAAACAGAACAGACAAAGGCTGGACATGGTGTTGAGTACCTTTAATTCTAGCACTTGAGGCAGAGGCAGGTGGATCTTTGTGAGTTCAAGGCCAATCTGGTCTACAGAGCGAGTTTCAGGCCAGCCAAGGCTACATAGAGAGACCCTGCCTCAAAACAAACAAACAACAACAACAAAAAGGAACAAAGAATATAAACAGAAAGTTGACAAAATAATGGTCAATAAAACCATTTTAAGGGGGCTGGAGAGATGGCTCAGTGGTTAAGAGCACCAACTGCTCTTCCAGAGGTCCCTGGTTCAATTACCAGCAACCACATGGTGGCTCACAACCATCTGTAATGAGATCTGGTGCCCTCTTCTGGTGTGCAGAAATACATGCAGACAGAACACTACATAATAAATAAACAAATCTTAAAAAAAAAAAACATTTTAAAACATATCTCTACCTACCTATCTATCTATCTACCTACCTACCTATCTACCTACCTACCTACCTACTTGAAACAGGCTCTCTCTACACAGTGCTGGTTGTATAGCGCTGGTTGTTCTAGAACTATATAGACCAGGTTGGCCTCACACAGATCTGCCTACCCTACCTCCCAAGTGCTGGAGTTAAAACCTCTTGTGGGTTATGTGCATGTGAGTGCTGGTGCCCATGGAGGCCAGCGGGGTCAGATTCCCCTGTGGCTGGAATTGCAGATGGGTGCTGGGAAACAAACTTGGGTCCTCTGTGAGAGCAGTATACCCTCTTAACCACTGAGCTGTCTTTCTAGCCCCTGCTTAAAAAAAATAGTTTTGTATGCATGTGTGTGGACAGTGTGCTTATGTTTGCGTGTGAAGGTGCGTGTGGGCTGTGATGTGTGTGGAGGTCAGAGGACAACTTTGGGTGTGGTCTTCACCCTCTGCTGTTTTGGAGACAAGGTCTTTCTTGTTTGCCATAGCTGGCCTGAGAGCTCCTGTGGTTTCTGGTCTCACCACAGGAGTGTCGGTGTTACACCTCAGGCCACCATATCCTGCTTTACACAGGTTCTAGGGATATAAACCTAGGTTTTCCAGCTTGAGATGAAAGTGTTTTTTATGGATTGAGCCATCTCTGCAGCCCAATAAAACCATTTTCTATCTAACAAAGGAACTAACAAAAATTAAAATGATAATAATCAGGCTGTGGTGAGATTCCCCTCGCATGGACATTGGCTGTGCTGGTTAGCTTTCTGTCAAATTGGCACAAGCTAGGGCCATCTGGGAAGGAGGAATCTTAATTGATAAAATGGTTCCATCAGATGGGCCTGTGGGCAAGTCTGTGAGGGCATTTTCTTGATTGATGATGTGGGAGGGCCCAGGGCACTGTGGGCGGTGCCACCACTGGGCAGGTGGTCTTAGGTTATGTAGAAGAGAAGCTGAGAAAGCCATGGAGGGCAGGCAGTCAGCAGCATCCCCATGGCCTCTGCTTCAGTGTCTGCCTCCGGGTTCCTGCCTCCGGGTTCCTGCCTTGCTTCCTTCACTATAGATGGTGACTGGGACGTGTAAACCAAATAAACACTCTCCTCCCTAAGTTGTTTTTGGTCAAAGTGTTTTATCACAGCAGCAGAAAGCAAATGAAAACATGAGCACACCTCAATGGGAAGAGCAAACAACCTCCCAAGGTTTTTAATCTCAATCTAGAAACCCTACTGTTAAAATTGCGGACTCTTCCTTTACAGTGTGTGAATATATGTCTCTGTGATTGGGTTAATAAAAAGCTGACTGGCCAAAAGCTGGACAGGCAGAGGTCAGGCGGGACTTGCAGACAAAAAGAGAGCATGGAAAAGAAGGGGAGGAGTAGCCAGGTGGTGGTGGTGCACGCCTTTAATCCCAGCACTCGGGAGGCAGAGCCAGACAGATATCTGTGAGTTCAAGGCCAGCCTGCTCTACAGAGGGAGTTCCAGGAAAGGCGCAAAGCTACACAGAGAAACCCTGTCTTGAAGAAGAAGAAGAAGAAGAAGAAGAAGAAGAAGAAGAAGAAGAAGAAGAAGAAGAAGAAGAAAGAGGAGGAGGAGGAGGAGGAGGAGGAGGGGGGAGTATCTCAGAATCTCAGAAGATGTGGAGAGAAGGAGATGAACTTGCCATACTGAGAAAAGGTACAGAGCCACATGGCAGAGCGTAGATAAGAAATATGGGTTAATTAAAAATGTAAGAGTTGGCTTGTAACAAACCTGAGTTATTGGCCAAGCATTTATAATAATAAATCTCTGTGTGGTTATTTGGGAATTGGCTGGCAGGATAGAAAATTCCGTCTACATAAAATCCATCCTAAATAATCACATATTCTGCAATAAAAGTATCAGAATGTCAGTTAAAGAGCTATTTGTGGCAGCAAAAGTTCTGAAATAAACTAGGCTGGTGATGCATACCTACAGCCCTAGCACACTAAGGTATCTAGGGAGTTCCAAGTCAGCCTGGGCTATATAGTGAGACCTTGTTTCAAACATCAAATTCTATAATGACATAAGTGGTCTAATGATAGATGATTTAAAAAAACAAACCATTTTAGAGTATTATCAGTTATCACAAATGTCATGACCTCAAGTTATATACAGGCAAAAGGAGGTTCATAATATGGAATGTGAGGGGTGAGGGGGAATATGATATAAAGCCATGTTCATCTGTTACTTTCTTTTGTGTTTCCATTCTTGGTATAACATTGAATTTGTGTGGCCCTATTTACTTATAAAACACACAAATTTATGCATGCATACAGAATAAACTGAGAATATCTATCAAGATACAGTAACAGGCAGGCAAGATGGTCCAGCAGGTAAAGGCACACACTGCATGACAATGCAGGTCTAAGGACCTGAGCTCCATCCCTGGGACCCACGTAAAGGTGAAATGGAGACATAACCTCACAAAGGCCCTCTGATCTCCACATGAGTGCTCTGACATGGGTGTGTACTAGTACATGTAATAATAGCAAAGTTTAAAATTGTAAAATACTAACCAGTAACTACTACATTAGGATTATGGAATAATGCACACTTTTCTCTTATTGCTACATGTTTGCAAGTTGTATGGAATGAATGGGTATCCTACAATTAACAAGTAGAAAGGATATTTTGTTTTTAAGAATGCAGGAGAGGGCTGGAGAGATGGCTCAGTGGTTAAGAGCACTGGCTGCTCTTCCATGGGACCCTGGTCCGATTCCCAGCACCCACTCGACGGCTCACAACTGTCTGTAACTCCAGTTTCAAGGGATCGGATACTTTCTTTTGGATTATGCAGGCACTGTATACACATACTGCACAGACATACACACATATGTACACACACACACACACACACACACACACACACTTTAAAAAGTGTAACATTGGTGCGATCTTCTGTTTTACAGTGGAAATGTAGAATACACTTCCTTCCTGACTTCCACATGTGTGCCATGGCACACACTCCACCTAGCCCCACTAACAAATTAAGTTGAACAAATAAAGAAAAAAATTAAATAGTGGGATAACTTGAAAAGAACTAGTGATATTTTTTAAACCAAAGATGTTGGCACAGAGGTGTGGGCATAGCTCAGGGCAGAGTTAATGCTCAGCATTTGTAAGGCCGGATTCACTCTTCACAGTTGAAATTTTTTTTTTTTAAATTTGGGGTGTAGTGGTGCAAGCCTGTTATCTCGGCCTTTCAGGAAGGCTGAGGCAGGAAGATCGTAAGTTGGAGGCCAGCCTGCTTGTGCTGCATAGCAAGAACCTGTCTCACAGTCACTAAATAATGTACTGAATAGATTTTTAGCAGAGGGCTCACTGTGATCCTCACTGTCTAGCATTGTGTCTGGCATGGAGTAGGTGCTCAGTACACATCTGACTACATGAGTCCAAAGACCTTCCACACTTGAGGCCTTGTGAGTCGTACGGCCTCCCTTCCGGTTCTCTGCTGCTTTCCTTCTCTGGTCTGAGAGTGATTATAAAACATTAATGCAATAAACCACCAATTTAAAGGCCCTTAATTATATACTATGTTGTCTTCTATTATTCCCTCATTAGGAGTTTAAATTTGTCCTCCTTGACAAGAGCACTGGTTCCCACAGATCAATTCCATTCAATTAACGCTTATTGAGCACAATGTATCACCGACCACAATCTGTCCGTCCAAATAGAAACGTCAAACGAGAACCTGTAATCCTGTAAACCTGTAACTCGGGAGGCTGTAGCAGGGGATGGGCAGGATGGAGGCCAGTATAGGCTACATGGCAGGAGTCTGCCAATAAAAAGGATGGGCGGGATGGAGGGAGAGGGCGAGCCCCACGAAATGGTAAATACTCTTGCTGCCAAGTGGCCAGAAAAACTCAAGTTGTGGCTCAACTTGTCCTCTGACCTCCATGCGCAAGCCGTGGCACGCACGTCTACACACAAATACGCACACACATACTGTGATTTTAAAAATTATAAAGAGATTCCGATAGTGCTAATCAGGCAGTGCCAGGCTGGGATCAATTGATCCTTCAAGAAAGGCAATCCAGGAGGAAAGCGGTGGGCAGGGGAGAGCGTTTCAGCTGACTTGATGGATTGCAGGAGTCTGTCAGGCTCTTGACAGGGGGCTAGTGTTAAGAGACGCGGGCGAGGCTGGTTCCTTTCTGAGCTACAAGGAGGAGCCTTCCTCGCCTTCTGCTTTAAAATCTGTCCCCAGGCACGACAGCAAGCCCTGTCCTCTTTGATGTACAGTCAATACAGCAACGGGAGCCGGGGGAGAAAGGGTGGGGATCCAGAAGGGGGCTGATCCGACAGGCTGACAGGAAGCGTTGTCTAGCTTGCTGTGGGCCCCGGAGGACTAATTTGGGAAGTACCGGACCAAACCGGGTCAGAGTCACCAAATCGAAGCCTTACCTGCCGTCCCTCCCCCACTCGGGGCCCACGCAGCGGCCAACTTGAAATTCGCTTTTCTTCCTCCAGCCCGCGCTCTAGGCCCGCCTCCCCGAGCTCCCCATTGGCGGGTTTCCCGGCCAATCTTGGCGAGCGGAGGAGGGCGAGGCGAGGGGGCGGAGGGAGCGAGCCTCACCGGAACTGAGGCTTGGCAAGTGGGGCGCGCTGAGACCCGGGGCTGCAGTCTCCATCTCAGCCCGGACGGAACGGGCTCTGGGTGGCAGGAGTCGGCCAAGAGGGCTCATCCAGGCACGTGGCCGAGCCAGAAGCGGAGACTCGCTGCCGGGACATGGCCTCCGCGGCGAGTTCGTTCCCAGCACCCGCCCGGAGGCTCCCAACCGCCAGGCTCCAGCGCCAGCGGCTCTGGCGCCCTCTTCTGGCCCTACGACGTGCGCGCCCCCACTCGAGCGCCTCTCTGAGTCAGTCCTTTCTTTAATCTTACGCCGTCTCCAGCACCACCAATAAATACTTGAAAAAAAAATTTTTTTTTCAAAAGACGGTCTGGCTACCCAGTCTAGGCTGGCTTTGAACTCACGATACTTTTGCCTCTGCTCTTCCTGAACGTGGGCTACCAAGCTCAGCTCATAAATGCTCCCACCGCCCTCCACCCCCGTGGATTGGAGCTGTGTCTTAAGAAGTGGGAGCAGGGAGGGGGCCTGGGGATCAGAGACGTCGTTGCGGGGAGAAGGCAGAACCCAGTGGGGTTCCTTTCTTTCTGTATTTTCCACCGCCCTTCAAACCCCTTGGTAAAGGTGGAGTGGGGTGGGGGTTAGGAAGAGGGAGTCATGCTTTCACAGATTAGAAAGAGGGAACACTTCAAGATGGAGAAAAGCTAGGAGTAGTCAACAAGAATATGCCAGATGTCAGGGAAAATGGCCTTTAGACTGGGGAGTTGTATGTGGGTGCAGCGCTGTGTCCAGTTTTTTGGACTAGTACGAAAACATAGTTGTGAAACTTTGGGGAACTTAACCTCCTTACAAGAAGGCAATAGTTCCCACCGTGTAGAGTTGTGAGGGTTAGAGGTGTGTGCAAAGCACTCGGCACACATCGATAGCTAGTGCAGTGGGCGTTTTCCCAACCACTATTTCTCTTTCTTTCCCAGGAACATTTTATTTTTGATTTTTTGCATCTGTATATGGTGGCTTTTGCCATTTGAGTTCTCTAGGATCCATGATAAGCTTTCCAAACCCTTAGTACCCATCCAATGCCCCCACTTCCCTTGGTACCTTCCAACTGGACACAAACTCATCCCTAAAATATGCAGATGGCAGCCTTGGTAACCATGGAGACAGGACAGGTGGCACTGAGAGGCAGAGGCAGCGAGAGCAACAGATAGGAAGAGGCGAGGAGTGATTCAGGCAGGGACCTTCAAGCGATAGAGTAAGGAGATGTAAAGAGAGCACCGTGCAACAAGGGTCCAGTCATTTCTCTGCCCCTTTCCTCTCTCGTATAGAGACACTCCTTGAAATACGGGTGTGGGGGGGGGAGGAATCTGAGATGCCCCTTGCCCTAGAAATGCCCTGGGAGACCCACCTTCCTCATTCCTAAAGGACCCAAGGGAACTGAGATCCAAGTGTCTCAGGTGTGTGATGTTGAGAGAGGTGCAGCGGGGGGACACTGCTGTCTGATTCCAGGCAATATTCTCCCCGGTATTTAAACTATGGGAAAGGAGCCACATCTCCTGCCTCTCTCTCTGATCTGTGTGGACGCCGCTGCAGATCCCAACCGCCTCCCTACACCCGTCTCTCTGCACAGTGTGCCATATGCCGTGTGTGGCAGTCAGGTCTGGCGTACTGGATTATCATGGAGATCTGCTCAAGCTCTACGAAGAATCAGAATCGGAATGGTTCCTGAATGGGTCGCCGGAGAGTCCCCTAAGGAGCGTTTAGGTTTGTTGGGGCTGGGGGAGGTGGGTTAAGAAACGGAAGTCAAGATTGGAAGCACTAGTTTTTTTTTTTTTTTTTGGTTTATGTGTGTGCGCATGGGGGTGGGGAGCGGCTTGGTGCCGGACGCCCCCACCCGCAGAGACTGGGCTATAAATAGCACAGCAGAGCTCCGCCCCCACCCCCCCTCTTCTCTCCTCCGGAGCCGGCGCTGTGCCCGGGGCGCACCGGGAGGAGGGACCAGGATCCAGCGCTGGGGCGCAGATACTGACACCAAGGGAATCCGGGTGCCCCCCCACGCCATGTGGGCCCCCAGGTACCCGGCTCCTCCACCCCGGAGGCCCCCATGGCCCCGGCCTCAATCCTGGCCAGTCAAAGATTATGCGGACATTCAGGTATCTATTTGGGGGTACAGCCTGGGAGGAGGAAAAACGAGGAGCAACGGGGAACACAGCAGGGGCAAAAGAATCCCTAATTCTTCCTCCACCCCTTCAGGTCCCAAATGCAAGCTGCTTCCTTCCCCCCACTCAATTTTTGGGGATGTGGCAATCTGAAAGAGGTTAGGAATAGAAATATGTGTATGACTGTACGGGTGCATGTGTGTGGGTGGGTGGCGTTCAGTATCCTAGAGAGGGGGATTCCAAGTGTGGATAAGAAAAGGGGGATGTTGGAAAGGTCTGATAAGCCGTGGGGTGCGAATGGGGGGGTGCGAATATCTCTGCGCGTGCATGTACGTATTTGCATGAGCCCTCATCCTTCAGTGCGGATGCACCCTTCCCACCTCCTCTGGCATGCACTGGGCGGGGAGGTGGGGGGAAGCTCAAAGGCAGGAGTCAAGAGGAAGCACTGTGCATTGGAGACCACCCCCCTCCTGTCATACACCGGGCATCTTCATCGGTGCCTCAGTTTCCCTGCTGAGCCTGTCACTAAGCTCTCTCTCCCTCTCTCTCTCCTCTTTTTCACAGGGATAGGCTTTACCACCAAGATCTCAGGCCTCTCCCAACCACCACCCCCACACTCCTAGCCATCTTCGTCAGGTCCCAGTCCCGGCTCCATCGGTGCTTTCGCCCGAGCCGCAGCTATGCTGCACACCGAGGGCCACGCTCTTCTTCGGGCGGTGGGTCAGGGTAAGCTACGCTTGGCCCGTTTGCTTCTGGAGGGAGGAGCCTACGTGAATGAGGGTGATGCCCAAGGGGAGACTGCGCTAATGGCGGCCTGCAGGGCCCGCTACGACGACCCTCAGAACAAGGCGCGTATGGTACGCTACCTCCTGGAGCAAGGCGCGGACCCCAACATCGCAGACCGTTTAGGACGCACCGCGCTCATGCACGCTTGCGCCGGGGGTGGGGGAGCCGCAGTGGCCTCTCTGCTCCTTGCCCACGGCGCAGACCCCTCAGTCCGAGATCACGCTGGCGCTTCGGCGCTGGTCCACGCCCTGGACCGCGGGGACCGCGAGACCCTTGCCACGCTGCTGGACGCCTGCAAGGCCAAGGGCACGGAGGTCATCATCATAACCACGGATACCTCGCCCTCGGGCACCAAGAAGACCAGGCAGTATCTCAATTCCCCACCGTCCCCGGGGGTAGAGGACCCTGCACCGGCTCCTCCTAGTCCAGGGGTCTGCACGTCGCCTTCGGAAGTCCAGCTGCAGACTGCAGGAGGAGGACGGGGGTTGTTATCCCCTCGCGCCCAGGAAGAAGAGGAGAAAAGAGACGTATTTGAATTCCCTCTTCCTAAGCCCCCTGACGACCCTTCCCCTTCCGAACCTCTCCCCAAGCCGCCTCGACACCCTCCAAAACCACTCAAAAGGCTCAACTCCGAGCCCTGGGGCCTTGTGGCTCCTCCTCAACCGGTCCCTCCCGCCGAAGGGAGACCGGGGATGGAGCGCCTGGCCGCGGAATTGAACGGCCTGACCCTGACCGGCAGACCGCGTCTTTCTCGGCGTCACAGCACCGAAGGCCCGGAGGACCCGCCTCCATGGGCGGAGAAAGTGACGGGCGGGGGTCCCCTCTCGCGCCGAAACACAGCGCCCGAGACTCAGGAGCCTGGTCTGCCTTCAGGGCTAAGGCAAAAACTGAGCCGCATGGAGCCGGTGGAGCTCGATACCCCTGGACACTTCTGCCCTGACTCGCCCGAGTCCAGCCGCTTATCCCTGGAGCGCCGGCGATACAGCGCCTCTCCGCTGACCCTCCCTCCAGCGGGCTCAATTTCTTCCCCACGCCAGTCCCAAGAAAGTCTGCCCGGGGCTGTATCCCCGCTGAGCGGACGGAGGCGGAGTCCCGGGCTGCTGGAGCGGAGGGGCTCCGGGACCTTGCTCCTGGACCACATCTCGCAAACGCGACCCGGTTTCTTGCCTCCCCTCAACGTCAGCCCCCACCCTCCCATCCCCGACATTCGCCCCCAAGCCGGAGGTCGGGCACCCTCACTGCCTGCCCCTCCTGGGGCACCAGGGTCTCCCAGGAGCAAGCGCAAGTTGGTGAGACGCCACTCCATGCAGACTGAGCAGATTCGCCTGCTAGGGGGTTTCCAGAGTCTAGGCGGGCCAGGGGAACCAGGGCGCTGAGTGGAAGTCAGAGAGTCACCGAGGAGGGGAAGGTCAGGACCCTGATGGCAGGAGAACCAGCTGATACCTCTGACACGGGATCTCTTGCATGTGCTCACGGCACTGTGCACGCACACATGGGTAAGCATGTGTCCACAAGCACAGTACACTTACTAGCGAGGAAGGATAAATACTGTGTTTACTGGGCGTATAGACCCACGCATTCGTGCCCTGGTCATTTCACACGCACACGGGATTACTTGGGTACCCCGAGGCACAACACACCAACAAACCGAGGACCACTTGTGCTAGGGTCCCAGGCTCCCTGGCCTTTGTTCGGAAGCAGCAGGGAGCCCCCACTTGAGGCTGGTCTCCTGGATCTTTGCTCTCCTGAAAAAGCAACCCCTTGCTTTCTATGTATGCCCGGAGACGTGGCCTATCATATTCTCGTATACTCTACTTTCTCTTCACGAGTATCTCACCCCGTTCTGCAGGTCTTGCTTCTCCATGCCTGGCTCCTTGCTCACACCCAGCTTCCATCCGCTTTTCAGGATGTCTTCTTCTCTTTCCTAAGGCTCCAGCAGCAGCTCCCGGGCTCGGGTCTGTTGCTGCCTCTCATGCCCTCAACTTCCGGCTTTGCCTTCCCACCCGCACCCCCTCACCCACCCAACACACACTACTAGGGACCGTCTTGTTGCCCCCAGGGGGTGGGCCATGGGCTCTAAGCTGCTCTTCTGTGTGTCTGAGCTTATGAACACCCCTACAGGTAGAAGAGGGAGGAAGCCCAAGTCAGTCCTCTTACCACTTGACATGTCAAATAAATGTGTTCCGAAGTCTCTGTTTAGTCTCTGCTGCCTGAAGGGGTGGGGTGGGGGTAAAGAGGAGAGGGATGGGGGTGTGTGTGTGATGCTAACTCACCATTGCAACCACCCAGGGAGGGTCTCCAAAGGTTACAGGACAACTGGCCGATCGTGGTTGTAGAAGGTTTTCAGGCATGTGATAGGCCTTCCCTACAGTCTCCCCATGCCTGGTCTTTACTGATTTAAGATTCTTACAGAAACACACCCCCCTTCTCCAAAAGCAGATACAACCCCCCCCCCTTCTTGACATTTTTTGTTTTGATTTTGTCTTGTATAAACACAGGGTTTAATTTCATTTCCCCAGGCGTGCCTCATCCATTTTCTTCTCACCTCCATGTTTAATCTCTGAGCCACCCTAGGAGAGAGGGCGGGGACTAGGAAGCTCACCCAAGAAGAAGTAAGGAAGGATAGTCAGCCAACAAAAGCGTGTTATAGTGTGTGTGCACGGGTGTCTGTGTGGTGTCAGCCTGAGGAGTTCCATGAACAAAGTGACCCTTTCCAACACAGGTCCTGAATTTCCCAGTGTAATAGGTTTCTGCATGTATTCTAGCTCTTTCTTTCTGTACAGTGATAAACACATTCTACTGTCTCTCACTCCCTTAGTAAATAGCTGAAATCTGAAAAACCACCCCTAAATGTAGCATAGTGAAAAGATGAAAACCTTTGGATCAGAACACTTATGCCTGCATTCCCCTTACCACCTAGCTATTTGATTTGGAGCAGTGTATCTAGCCTTCCTGAGCATCACTTTCCTTGTTCGTAAAATAATAAAAATCTGGTTTTTGCTTGCAGTTATTAGGCAAGACAGTGCACCAAAGTATACTACATAGCGTGTTCTCATTAAAGTCGGCATCGTACCCCGTTTTAGCTTCGCCACCAATTGTATATGAACTTAGAGACTAGTCACATGACCTCTCTGAACCAGACAAGTGATCTTGAAGGATCCTTTCCAGCTACAAGTCTACCCAGCCTCGCATCCAGGCCTAGTTTTCCTTCAAGCCCCGCCCCAGAGGTCTGTCCGGATTTCCAGCGTTTACCACAGGATTCCCAAAGATGTTCCGAAGCTCTCCCTCTTAGCCTGTGTCGCCTTTTCTCTTTGCAATTGGTTCCCGTAGCCTCCGCCTTCCTCAATCATTTGCCTAAACTGGCGCAGGGGCCCGCCCCTTCCCTCCCTCTCCACCAGTGATTGGCATGGCATCGGGCTCGTCCCCGCCCGCCCTTGACTGACAGCTGGATCCCGGCACCGCCCTCAGTCCCTCGGCTCGGGCTCACTGGGGTCGCTGGGACCGTTAGCTCGCCAGGCTGGCAAGCCGCGGGGCCCAGCTCTGCCGTCGGCCGGGATGGAGACGATACGAGCACAGCGGCTGCAGCCCGGCGTAGGGGCCGGCGGGAGGGGCACTCTGCGAGCGCTGCGGCCGGGGGTGACCGGGGCCCCGCCGAGCGCCGCCACACCCCCCGCGGGCCCGCCGCCCGCCCCGCCGCCGCCCGCCCCGCCCCCGCCGCCGCTGCTCCTGGCTGGGGCCCCCGGGCTGCCCCTGCCCCCCGGCGCCTCGGGGAGCCCTGCGGTGCTGCGCGAGGCCGTGGAGGCGGTGGTGAGGAGCTTCGCCAAGCACACGCAGGGCTACGGCCGAGGTGAGTGTGGGGGGCTGGCCTCCTGCGGGACGCACTCTGGGCAGGAGGCTGGCTCCCACTGTCCTCCCGGTGGCTCGGCCTGGCGTCCAGCCCTCGCATGCATTTCCTTTTGGGGAGTTTCCTTCTGGACACAGACACGGACACACGCACGCGCGCGCGCGCATGCACACACAGGCACACACACACACACACACACACACACACACACGCACGCACGGTGGGGGGGGGGGAAGAGAAGAGTTATTCATGTATTCTCCAGAGACTCCTTTTTTTTTTCAGATGCAATCCTCTTTTCTTTAACTTTTTCTCTGTCAGCAGCAGAACTCCTGTAGGCTTAAGGTTTTAACGTCCTTCTCCCTTGGAGAACCGGCCCCTATTGTGTGGAATCCTGCCCTTTATTCCTCATGCCTACCCTTCTTTCCTCTCTGATTTCAGCAATTCCTGTACTCGGGCTCCTTAACCCCGACTTTGTAATTCTTCACCCCACCCTACCCCCACCGTGAAATTTGCGTCCCGACTTCAGATCTGCTGGAGAATCGGGAGTGCTTTCCAAAGCCACTCACAATAATCGTTTCTTTGAATCTGGACCCACACCACTGAGGCCGAGCCAGCTTCCTGTGACTTGGGGCTCACTTCAGTGTCTCTCAGTTTGGAACCTCACAACTCGGGCCTCTGGCTGGCTGGCTCTGTGTTCCTGGCCCCTGCCCAGGAACTGAGGATAAATCGCAGGCCTTGGCTCTCTCAATGCTAAATTCTGTGGAAACGAGCCAGGCAGCAACCCGATTTTGCTTAGAAATCTCCAGCTTAAAGATGCCTAATTTCTGGGAAGAGGGATGTGAGGATTTTCTTTGTTGTTTTTGTTTAGGCAATGTTAACCAATTTCCTGTCAGAATTCTGGTTCCAAATGCAGGGGTTAAGCGACAAGGAACACACAGTGAAGGGCGTGTGAGCCAGACTTTAAGTCTGGAATCTTAAGTACGTCACTTCTGTTTGCTTGATCAGGTCCTCCTTGGTCTGAAAGCAACTGTATCCTTTCTATTTTAATAGGAAAAAAGTTGCACAGCTTTCCTCCTCCTCCTCCTCCCCCTCCCCTCCTCCCCTCCCCTCCTCCTCTGGCTCCCCCAACTGCTGCCCC
Organism: Onychomys torridus; assembly: GCF_903995425.1. NCBI lineage: Eukaryota > Metazoa > Chordata > Mammalia > Rodentia > Cricetidae > Onychomys > Onychomys torridus. The sequence goes on from NC_050448.1 coordinate 71,405,900, forward strand.
TCCTCCTCCCCCTCTCCTTTCCTCTTTCCTTCCTTCTTGAGGAAGCAGTACTGAAAACTGCATGAACAGGCTTTGGAGACCTGTCACTTGCCAGCTCTGTCTTTGGGGGTGCTTGGGGGTCGGGGGTACGGGGTACGGACTCAACTTCAGTGTGCAACAGTTTCTTCAGGAGCTGTGCTATGGATTAATTAAGATTCTGATAATTAAGATAATTTAAGACAACATAATGGGCACTTAAAATGATTGTTGGCTCAGATTTTCTGGTTAGCTCTTCCTTAAGAACATGTTTCATTTTCTCCTACTCTTAAATATTTGTAGCTTTGTAAAACCAGAGATTTCAATGAAAACAGATGTTCAGATCCACTTTGTTGCATGTCTGATGGTTCATTTCCTATTAATTTCTCTGCACTCTTTAACCAATTTGGATTCCAACCATGGCTAGGACTCTGTATGGCGCTGGGGATACAAGTGGCTAGGTTTCAGAAACTCGTGAGCAAACATAGCTACTTCCCAGATGGGTTCCTAGGTCTAATGAGACTGTATGATAGAACTGCTGTCAGCTATATCCTGCTGCCTCAGGTCTTTTACGTCAATTCCAAGGGAAACATTTGGCCTGGGGTGTCGTAGTAGCCAGTAGTCACCCTAATTCCTCTTGGAAATGTCCAGGTATTCGATGAACATTAGAGAGAAATGTACCCTCTTTTCTTGCCTGTGTTTCTCAGCCTCTGGTTGGGTGTCTAGAAAGGGCCAGGGAACAAAGGGTTCACACTGACAAAGAGCAGGCTGACTCTGTGGTGAGGCTCTCCTTCAGTCTCCCCACCTCTCACCACACTCTTATTATTCCTGAGTTTCTGGTTTCTAGTCTGGGTGTCCAGCTAGCGCTGGAGGAGAATTTGGCTCTCTGGTGATTTGGCTCAAAGTCCTTCACCACATGGAACTGCTTATTCTGCTTCAGTGAATGGGCAAGGCTTCTGCTGGCGTGTGCCCATATACCCTGGCCACTGATGGCATGATAGTCAGGGGTGGATCGACCGCCTGAGTATAAGTTACTTTTTTGAGTAGAAGAAGTTACTTTGGTCTCTGTCCAGATCAGCCTTTCCTCTGGCAGCACCTTACGCACCATCTTCAATTCACATCCTTCGTCTTCTTCCTGTCGACTCTAAGCTCACAAGCTCACTGTTTCCACCACTGACTTTTAGACTGACGTCCACCAGTGTTGGATCCTAGCAGCTACACACACACACACACACACACACACACACACACACACACACACACATTTATTATTGTTATTTCTCTACTCCCTATTCCCCTACCCATACATACTCAAAAGTCACACACATCATTGTGCTGGCTGTTTTGGTTTTTCAAGACAGGGCTTCTCTGTGTAACAGCCCTGGCTATCCTAGATCTCACTCTGTAGACCAGGCTGACCTCGAACTCACAGAGATCCACCTGCCTCTGCCTCCTGAGTACTGGGTGAGCCACCACCACCTGGCTTGTTTTTTTTGTTTTGTTTTGTTTTAGATTTATTTATTATGTATATAGTGAGTGTTCTGCGGGCCAGAAGAGGGCTCCAGATCTCATTACAGATGGTTGTGGGCCACCATGTGGTTGCTGGGAATTGAACTCAGGACCTCTGGAAGAACAGCCAGTGCTCTTAACCTCTGAGCCATCTCTCCAGCCCCTTGGTTTGGTTTTTGAGAGGTCTTGGTATATATCCCAGGTTGACATGGAACTCATCGTATAGTTCAGGCTTTCGAATTCATGGTGATCCCCCTGCCTCAGCTTCCCAACTGCTGGGACTACAGGCATGTGCCATCATGCTTGGCTTGCTGTTGGATCTCAAATCACCTCACAGTGTATAGAATTTGGATTGGGGCCCTGGCCCTGTCATGCAGTGGCCATGTGATCTCGGCGATATGGCTTACTCTCTTTATGCCTTACCTGGTTCATTTATTCTTTTAACAATATTTACTGTTCACCAGAAGCAGTGGTGAACAAGGCACATATTTAGTCTCTATCTTGATAGAGCTCAGTCTGCTTTAGAGCCTGTGTGAGGATTAATGGTGCAATAAAGCAAGATGGTGTAGTAGAAAGAGGCTTGTCTTGGAGCCAGATGAATAATAATTTCTTAATCCTGGTTCTGTTATTTCTGGTCTGTTCCTTAAATTGTGTACTTTGTGCAAAATGAGTATTATAGTACTTGTCTTGTTTAAATGTGTGTGTGTGTGTGTGTGTGTGTGTGTGTGTGTGTATGGGTGTTTTGCCTGCATGCATATCTATACTCCATGTTCATGCCTAGTACCCACAAAGACCAGAGCAGGGTATTGAATCCCCAGGGACTGGAGTTACAGATGGTTTTGAGCCACTATGTGGGTGCTGGGAATTGAACTTGGGTCCTCTGAAAGAGTAGTGTTTTAAACCAATAAGCCATCTCTCCAGCCCACAAATAAATGAATTTTATGTGATATTTTCTGCTTAGCTACTCTTTGTCATCAGTATCATATTCTTTTCCTAAAAATGTCACTGGAGGGGCTGGAGAGATGGCTCAGAGGTTAAGAGCATTGACTGTTCTTGCAGGGGTCCCGAGTTCAATTCCCAGCACCACATGGCGGCTCACAAGCATCTATAAAGAGATTTGGTGCCCTCTTCTGGCCTGCAAGCATACAAGCAGACAGAACAATGTATACGTAATAAACAAAACAAATCTTTAAAAAAAAATGTCACTGGAGCTATACTGGTATGGATATTTACAATTTTCGGAAATAATGAATCCACACCCCTGTGACTTTCGTATGGCTATCGTAACAAAGCATCACATATTGTGCTGCTTGAAACAACAGAAATGGAGTGGGTATGGTGGTGCACATCTGTAATCTTACTTGGGAGATGGAGGCAGAAGGTGAAATTCATTGGCTATATGGGGGGTTTGAAGCCAGCCTGGGCTATGTGAACCCTTGTTTCAAAAACTAAAACAAAATAGAGTGTGTTCTTTTACAGTTCTGCAGGCCAGACGTCAGCATCAGTATCACTGGGTCAAACGGGTGTTAGCAGGATCCTGCCAGAAAGTCTAATCCCTTGGCTTCCCAGCTTCTGGTGGCAGCGACATTCCTGACCCCCGATCATGACCACATCACTTCATGTCTGCCTCTGTGCCTTCTCCTCTTCTGTGTTTTGCCAACTCTGAGTGTCCCCTCACAGTTTCATTGTTTCTTTTTGTTTTTGGAGACTGGCTCTGGCCTGTGTAGCTCTAGCTGGCCTAGAACTTATAATGCAGATCAGGCTAGCCTTGAACTCATAGCGATCCTCTCGCCTCTGTCTCCTGGTGCCACCAGTATAATCTTTGATGATTTCCCCGAGTCAGATTCCTAAAACACACCTGCAAAGTCCTTGTCACATGAGGTGACACCCACAGGTTCCAGGGACTAAATAAACACATCTTGACGGTTGCACTATTTAGCTTCCTACATCCCTACCAAAGTCACTGCTCCTTCACAGTGCTGCTCTTGCAAACCTTCCGTACACCGTAGGCTAGTCATGGTCTTCTAAAGACTGGGAAAGGAAATCTTAGGTAAAATAATGTTGAGCAGCTTCCCTCTTTTCCATAATATGTTTGATGAGCCTCTGCCAGCTTATTCTTACAAACCTGTATGAACAGGGAAAACATCTGACCTTTCAATGTCATTACCTGTTTATTGTCTTTTAACTCCTTCATCCTTACCACAGTACTGTCTCTTTTCTTGCCTCTGTGTTTGTTTTGTTTTGTGAGGAATGCTCTTATGTCTGGCCTCAGACTTGAATCCTTTGGCTCAGCCTCCTCAGGGCTGGGATTATAGATGTCTGCTTCCTCCCTTGGCCCTGTAGTTATTCTTTTATTATTACTGTTGTTGTTCCTATATCCCTCCCCTCATCTGCCACAGTGCTTAGGAATTAAACCCAGAACTAGAACTAGCTTTGTGCATGTTAGGCCAGTACTCTACTACTGAACTACATCCTCAGCCCTTAGATTTATTCCCTTTTTTAGATCTATTTTATGAGGTAGGCGTGGTGTGGTGTGGTGTGGTGTGTGTGTGTGTGTGTCTGGCTGGGTCTACGTGCAGGTGTGTGCATGCCCCAGTTCACAAGGAAGCCAGAGGTAGAACTGGACCCCTCAGAGCTGAAGCTGTGGGTGTTTGGTAGACAGCTGGCTTGATCTGTAGGTGCTGGGATCCGAACTTTAGTCCTCCTGATTGCTTATCAAGTGCGCTTACCTGCTGAGCCATCTTCCCAGCCCCTCTTCTTATGCTCATGACTTCAGATGTTCTTTAGTTTCCTGGTTTCCTGGGGGAGCTAAGGGAAGGGGAGATTGGAGCTGGGCTTGCACCAAGGCTTCAATGATGCTAAGCACATATTCTTAACGACTGAGATACAATTCTAGCCCCATGGGTTATTTTAGTGTCTTTATCGATGTGGGTATGGTTTGTCACTGACATTTCATTTAGACAGCCATCTACTGTTTTACTTCCTACAGGTAAAACCCTGAACATCCCCTTTGTATCCTCACATCACAGTATAAGGATTTAACATTCTTCACTACTTTGAACTTTAGCTGAACCCGGCATTTTTCAGTAACTTCACAAAGCATTGCATCTGTCAAATATATATTCTGTTCAGCACCTCTTCACATATCCTACAGAAACCATTATGTCCTGATTCCTCACTGAAAATCTGATTACAAAAACAAAAACAGACAAACCCATTGTGCAGTGGTGGTGGCACAGGCCTGGAGTCCCAGGACAGACAGGGCTACACACACAGAAACCCTGTCTGGAAAAACAAACAAAAAACAACCAACTAACCACCACCAATAACAACAACAAAACAAAAAACCGATGGGCTCCTCACTTATAATGTACAGACTCACACAAATCACACGTACAGAATTTTCTGTACGTCTCAGGGGACTCGTGAGCCCTTTTGAAGCGCTGACATGGATTGGATCTCAGGTTAGGTCTCCCAAGCGGGAAAGAACATTGGCTTTAGGATACAGAGATTCATGCTGCAACTCCGCAGGCCTTGAGCCCTGGAGGAAGTCATCTGTCCTTCCTCAAGCCTGGCTGAGCTCCTCAGGCTCGGCTCTCCCCCACTCACAGCATTACTCTGAGCATTTTCAAGTGTAGGGCATAATGAATTGCTTTGAAACAAAACAAACAAAAACCCCTTTCCCTCTACTCTCATTTCACACTCAGTGTTTGTGGAATTAGCTCCCCATTTGACTTTGAATAATCATTTAAAAAACTGAGCCTGTGCTGGACGACTGTGCTTAGTTTAACTAGATCTGGGCCGAACATCGGCTTTTGAGCAGGCCCTTCCCCAGGGCGGCCTCCCCTTCCCTTTCACTCCCTGTCTTCCCTGTTGTTGGCCTGTTAGGGAAGCTGACACTTGTCTCAAAGAAGGGACAGGGACTGAAAAGATCTCAGGGGAAAGAACAAAGATAGCGAAGCTCTCTGGGCGGGAGTGACTTGAAGAGCCTCGCCGAGCCCAACGATGGCAAAGAAAGCCTTTCCTTTTGCTAGAAGAATGAACACTTTAACAAGTCAGTTACATGTAGGAGATGAGAAAAAGGCTTATGCCGCTTTCCCAACTTGCTGCCGTATGGGGGTCTTTGTTTTAGTTTGCAGAGCAGGTAAGAGCTGACTTAATGGCCCCTGGGCTTTGATCATCTTGCTGGCCAAGGTTGTGTGCTGTTCTTTCCCTCCTTGAAGACTAAGTTTTGCTTAATGAAAATGTTTGGGCCAGATTTCTCTTCAGAGGCAGAACTGGCTCACATCTTTGGCTCTGCCCTGGCGAGGTCCATCACCATGTTTGCACACAGGCCGTGGCTCCTGTTGCTGTCCCAGTCAATGACTGAGCACAAACAGGGAAGTTAACGCAGGCACATGGGATGAGATATGGAATTCCTTTGACATAAAGATTTCTTGGCTTGGCCAAACCTTTCTTGCAACTACATTGCCGCCTGAGCAATCCAACTCCAATCCAACTGAGTCTCTCTCCTTCCACATGTCAGATCTTCCTTCTCCTACTTCTCCAATAAATCTTTTGCATGGTTGTTTGTTTGTTTATTGGGGTTTTGTCGAGACAGGGTTTCTCTGTGTAACAGTCCTGGTTGTCCTGGAACTCACTCTGCAGACCAGGCTGGCCTTGAACTCAGAGATCTGACTGCCCCTGCCTCTTGAGTGGTGGGATCAAGTGTGCACCACCACCACCCAGCTATCTCTTGCATGTTTATCTTATCTTAGTATCGTCTCGACAGACCAAAACTAACACAATTTGAAAAATGGGTGCCTTTTTGTGGTAGCAGGAGTGGGAGAGTGGTCATGCTGTAAGGTGCTAGAAGGCACGTGTGATGATTTGTGGGGCTTCAGTAAAAGCCATTTGAAGTGTTTGGAGACCAAGTGATCCATTCCACTGCTGAACTGACCAGATCCCGCTTCCTATATAAAATCCATTGCTTTGAAGCTTGCCCTAGGCAAGGCCCTGCTCAGTCTCTTGGCTGCCATCTTTTGCATCTGCATCCTGAGTTTCACATCCCTTCATCTTCCTGCAGCCACAGTGTTTTCCTATTCCGCTGTTTGCTATGTGCCCCATCCTTGCTCACAGCCTTCATACCCACTGTTCTTTATACCGAATACTGCCCTCGCATCTTTTGCCTAAGGAGTCTCTGCGCATACTTCAGCCTAGTCATCACCTCCTCAAGGTGGCTTTTTCGATCTTAACCCTAGGTGAGAGCTGGGTGTGGTGGCTCACACACACACCTTTAATCCCAGCACGTGGGAGGCAGAGGCAGGTGTGTCTGTGAATCTGAGGACAGCCAGGGATATACAGTGAGACTCTATCTCAAAAAACAAAACCAGTCAACCAACCAACCCCTCAAAAACACTAGCCAGAAACGCCTACAGCAGTTCTCAGTGGCCGTCGCTCTATAGTACTTGTGGAGTTACAGTTGGCTCAGACACTTGAGATTGGCTAATGTCTTTCCCCTTCTTTACAATGTTGCCCAAAAGAAAAGGAGCCTTAGCTCAGCCTAGGGTCTAGTTCACAGTCAATCACAGAGCAGACACTTGGTAATATGTTTGTGGAATGAATGATCAAGGAATGGAAGGGGTGCTCTAGAATACTCTGTCATGTCTGGAGTTTGATGTTAGATGCTTACAACTAAGTTAGAAGCAGAAGGCTCAGCCGGGTATCATCATGAGAGAGGAACACTGAGCTCCAGAACCTTCCCTTTTATGATAAGCACTAAGCAAGCTTGTTCTTCTATTTGTTTTATCATCATCATCATCAACATCGATTTTGTGAGACAAGGTCTCACTTAGTAGCCCAGGCTTGCTTGGAACTTACTCTGTCTAATGTCTCCCAGGCTGGTCCCGATCTTGAGGAAGTCCTACCATCAGCCTTGTGAATGCTGGAAATAGAGGTGTGAGCCCCTATGCTGGCAACAAGCTTGCTCTTCTCATGGGAATCATGGCATCCCTCTTCCTGCAAACACAGTCCTGAGAAGTGGCCCATGGAAAAAGTAGGCAGAGCCTTGCAGGGTGTGGAGGAGCAGAAGAGACCCACAGGGATTATTGCCTAATAAAAGGTCCCTCAACAAACCATTGATACCAGACAAAGCCTCCGAAGAGCATCCACACCCTCCATTCTCTCTCACAATATACACATGCATCTAGAACAGAAAGGAACTTGATCACTGGTTTACTCCCTTGAAGCATAAGTTTGGTCTTAGTTCCTTGAATGGCAATGTTGTCTAAAGTTTTCAGAACACTGTGGGCATGGTTGGCTATGCCTGTGGTTCCAGAGTTTAGGAGACTGAAACAGAAATGTCTCCAGCTTTGGGCTAGCTTGGGTTACATAGTAGACTGTTTCTCAGAAACTAAGTGGCTGGAGAGATGGCTCAGCAGATCTGGGTTTGCTCCCCAGCCCCCACATGGTGGCTCTCCAACTCCAGGGGATCTGATACATGCTTCTGACCTCCATGGGTCCCTCCCACATGTGCTCAGGCATAACATCCAGGCAAAAGCACTCACATACATATAAGAAAATAAATAATCTAAAATTCTACTGCTCTAAATGAGCCATTTTTTTTCTCAGCCCCACAAAACAACTTTTAAAGGAAACATTGTAACACAATACAACCCAAAAATATACTAATCTTATAATTACATGCTGGGGAATAATGGGAAAATATTAAGTCTTTGTTTTCCGTAATTAAACGATTATGTTCCCATAAGATCCGGAAACTGTGGATGGCGTGCAAAGGAGGGTCTCCAGGCAGAGCAGAAGGGTTGCAGCCACCTTAGTGGCAGCATGAGGCACCAAGGCTGCAGTGTGGCTGAGACATCGCCTTTCGCTCTTCTGTCTTCTACTATCCCGTTTATTTACCTGACCCCATATAAGGTCCCCATATAAGGTCACCTAGGAGCTGCAGGACAGGGGAGGAGGGAAGCCCAACTTCGGTGTGCTGATCTACCGGTCTAGATAATAGTTAACTAATTTAAGTAATTACTAATTTAATTTTTAAAAATTTATTATGTATACAGTATGTGTGACTGCAGGCCAGAAGAGGGCACCAGATCTCACTACAGATGGTTGTGAACCACCATGTGGGTGCTGGGAATTGAACTCAGGACCTCTGGAAGAGCAGTCAGTGCTCATAACTTCTGAGCCATCTCTCCAGCCCTAACTTAGGTGTTTGAAGTGATGACCAGGAGCAAGAGACTTGGTCCAGGCACCTCCCCGCAGTCCCTGGAGCTGCTCTCCGGGCTGAGCTCCTGCTTCTCCTCTTGCAGTGAACGTGGTGGAGGCCCTTCAGGAATTCTGGCAGATGAAGCAGTCCCGGGGCGCCGACCTGAAGAATGGGGCTCTGGTGGTGTACGAGATGGTCCCTTCCAACAGTCCTCCCTACGTCTGCTACGTCACTCTGCCTGGGGGCAGCTGTTTTGGGAGTTTCCAGGTAAGGGTTACAGGGCATCGGCAGTAAGGGTAAGCGTGTACGTGCTAATAAGGACTTTATTACTTTGGCCGTTAATCTCTGCCTGAAGTCACATATTTGAGTCACCAACTCTGGGCACATCCGTGGCAAGCACCAGAGGCTCATGAGATCACCGAGGTGCCCTATCAGCAGGCTTCCTTTCTTCCTGCAAAAACTCAAACCCATCTCAACTTTGACTGTGCCCTCTCTTACTGTATCAGCCTCCCAGCACCCAGCCTTTGCATTAACCTACTCCCAGGATTGCACTCCCACTTCCTGTCATCCTCTTTGTTAAGTGTGTGTGGCTGTTTTGCTAGCTTGTATATCTGTGCATCACATGCGTGCGGTGCCCCAGTACCCTGGAACTGGGATCGCAGACGGTTGTGAGCTGCCATGTGGGTGCTGGGAATTGAACCTGCGTTCTCTGGAAGAGCAGCCGGTGCTCATAACCGCTGGGCCATCTCTCCAGCCCCTGATTTTATTTTTATCTTATTCATTCATTCATTTATTTTGCCGGAGCTGAGGACCGAACCCAGGGCCTTGTGCTTGCTAGGCAAGTGCTTTACCACTGAGCTAAATCCCCAACCCCCTGATTTTATTTTTAATTACATGTATATGTATGTGTCTGTGTGGGGAATGTGTGAGTGCTGGTGCCACTGAAGCCAGAAGATCATGGTTGATCCCCTAGGGCTGGTGTTACAAGTGGCTGGAAACCTTGTGATGTGGGTACTGAGAAGTGAACAAGTGAACTCAGGTCCTCTGGAAGAGCAAGAAGTCCTCTTAACTACTAAGCCATTTTTTCCCAGCCCTTCCTCCTCCTCCTCTTCATCCTTTTTTTTTTTTTTTTTGGTTTTTCAAGACAGGGTTTCTCTGTGTAGTTTTGCACCTTTCCTGGATCTTGCTCTGTAGACCAGGCTGGCCTTGAACTCACAAAGATCCGCCTGCCTCTGCCTCCCGAGTGCTGGATTAAAGGCCTGTGCCACCACCGCCCGGCTCCTCCTCCTTTTTTAAATACAGGCTTTCATGTAGCCCAGCCTGGTCTCAAACTATGTAGCTAAGGATGATCATGCTGAACTTCTGATCCTCCTGCCTCCATCTCCCAAGTGCTGGCGCACTCTGCATGGCACTATCACCCCTGTGTGTGCAGTGCTTGGGGGCTGACCCCAGCGCCTCCTCCATGCTACACTACAGATGAGTGCCGGCCCCAGCTCCCAGGGTACAGTGTTGTGAACGTTTCCTGTTGCTAACCTTCTATACAGATGCGAAGCACTGGCCATGGTGGAAGGAATAACTACTTTCATAGGACAGTAAGAAGTTACAGGACTGAAAAGATGGTCAGCCGTTACGACACTTGCTGCTCTTTCAGAGGACCAAGTTCACAAGTTCAAATTCCAGCACTCACATCAGACAGCCCCAAACCACTATAACTCCAGCTCCAGGGACCTGACACTCTCTAATGGCCTCTGCAGGCACTCACACCACACCCATCACACACACACACACACACACACACACACACACACACACACACACACACAACAAATTATAAAAACTTAAAATAAATTATTATAGATTGATATGAATATAATCAAGAATTGACTCCCCCCCCCCCAATTTCAGACAAGAAGGCAGTCTTCCACAATGTCAACTTAAGAGTCTGCATAGGAATTTAAAGAATCTAACCAATAGACACCTTTGGTTAGTTTTGATGTGGTTGTATCACCTTCAGATAAGGTAGGGACCCTTGCTGTTTCCATAGCTCCTTAGGTTTCCCCATCATATAACTTGCATCATTACTGATTATCTCTTCAAGGGTTCCAGAATATGCAGGGTTTTTTTCCTGGCTCTGTATATATGTATATGTGTGCGCATATACATAGGATTGAACCCAGGGCCTTGCAAACTGTCTTCTTTCTTGTTTAGTATTGAAAATCTGCCACCTGCTGGATGGCGGTGGCACACACCTTTAATCCCAGCACTAGGCAGGCAGATCTCTGTGAGTTCGAGGCCAGCCTGGGCTACAGAGTGAGTTCCAGGATTGCCAGAACTGTTTCACAGAGAAACCCTGTCTCAAACAAACAAACAAACAAAACCGTGGGCTGGAGAGATGGCTTAGTGGTTAAGAGCACTGGCTTTTCTTCCAGAGGTTCTGAGTTCAATTCCCAGCAACCACCTGGTGGCCCACAACTATCTGTAATGACATCTAGTGCTCTCTTCTGGCATCCAAGCATACAAGCAGGCAAAACACTGTATGTATAATAAGTAAATAAATAAATCTTTAAAAAACAAAAACAAAAAACAAACAAAACCAAAAGCATGCCACCCACTGAGACGCAAGCACACAGACAATTCATCTGTTGCATTTTGAATGAAAACCCCTGTAGCTCTCAATTCTTGTCTCCAGCAGGAAGCCCCAAGGAAACTTTGTTTAGTTAGTTAGTTTGTTTTTCTGGACAGGGTTTCTGTAGTCCTAGCTGTCCTTGAACTCACAATGTAGAGGAGGGCGGCTGGGAACCCCTGGAGATCTGCCTGCTTCTGCCTTGGAGTGCTGGGATTCAAGGCGTCACCACGACTGGCTTGGGAGCCTTGTTTTAAACCACATGACTAAGCTTTTTGGCTCAGCACTTGAGCCATTTCAGATAAATAAATATAAGCCCCAGGATGACGAATGTTTACATTTAGTTTTCCATTTTCATGTGTGTGGTGTGCAGGTAGTGAGTGCGTGCGGAATCCAACATCCTCGACCGCTCTTCCAACTTACTCAGGGAAGCAGTCTCTCATTCAACCCAGAGTTGCCAACATGGCTGGTCTCGCTAGCCAGCTTCCTTTAGGGATCCCATCTCTGGTGTTCCGAGACTGGAATTTCAGGCAGGCATTATGTGGGGTTCCAGAATCTGGGGTCTGAATTCTGGCTTTCACACTTCAACCACTGAGCCTTCTCACCCCCATGTTTCTTTACTAAAGAATACTATGGCTCCTTCTTCTCACCTCATCACACTCTGAAGGGCAGTTTGAATTTTACAGTGCTCATAAAGGAACCGTTATTGTTACTTTCTGAACGTGAAATGATCTCTTCCTGGCCTCTTCAACTCACTGTTTTACATGCACCTTGGCAAGTCAAACCCTCCCCAGCGGCTTTCTTCACAGCCCACTTTTCAGAAGCAGTGTTACAGGATAAAGCAGTTAACAGGCTGGCACTAAAGGAGAAAAGGGACTGAAGGAACAGGAAGCGTTAGTGTGGATGTATCAAGCTCCACATACCGTCTCAGCGGGGAATTAGGAGTTAACCGTGACAGATGAGTGACGAGCATCTCCCACTCTCCTTTTAAAAACTGAAACATCAAACCAGCACTGGGGAGGCAGGGGGATCGCTGTGTGTTCAAGGCCAGCCTGGTCTACACAGTGAGCTCCAGAACAGCCAGGGCCACACCATTCCTCTTAAACCCGAATGGCAGAGGGTCCAGAGGCCTCTTCAGTACCCGACAAGAAGACTGAGTATACCAGGGCAGAATGACGGCAAGGGGTCTGAAGTTGGGATGCGCCAAGCCCCTGAAAATCAGGCTTGCCCCACTGCCCGTGTTGGCTACAAACAAGTTGCTGTGTCCCCTGCTTTCCTCTGTCAGCCTTCCTTCCCTCAGCTACCTTTCTTCCTGCATCTACTGGGCGGGGGACATCTTCAGACTTAGACCCTGTGGAGGTAGCTCCCGTGGCCTGCCTGTTTACAGCTAAGCCTGAAGAGCAAGAATCCCAAATGGGTGCTTCTAATGGGACATGACGTGTTTTCATCTTGGGTTATCTAGAATTCAGACATCCTTGCCTGAGGAGCTGGCCAGAGTCTAGCTTTTGAGTAATTAGTTCTGTTGACAGTTTAAATAGAGGCATTTTTCATGTCTTATGGTTACACGCGGACTTCAGCAGCCTTCCCCACTCTGCATTCAATTTGGTATGAGCTAGTCATCTCCAGTTCTTTAATGACTTCAGGATGTTGAGTCAAAGTTATGTTTTCAAACACCCCAGCCATTTCACAGTAAAGCTTCGGAAAGTGTGGTGAACGCAGCTGATTCATCTACGTGTCCAAATGCCTTCCTCCTCAGTGCATCCTTCCCGCTGTTCCTGCTCCCTCGTAGATGCAGGAGCACATGCTCTCACTCTTTCTCCCCTGCCTAGTTTTGCCCCACAAAAGCTGAGGCCCGGCGAAGTGCTGCGAAGATCGCGCTAATGAACTCCGTGTTTAACGAACATCCATCCCGAAGAATTACTGATGAGTTCATTGAGAAGAGTGTCTCCGAGGCCCTGGCGTCTTTCAATGTAAATAACTTGGAAATGGGAGGAGGGAGAATGGGGGGAGGGAGAGCCAGGGAACCCATGTGTTTTTGTTCTTCTCTGTGTCTGCATTTCTATTCTGTTAGTCTATCAATTTTTGTGTGTCTGTCTTTAATTCTATGTCTGTTGTCTTTATGTTTAATGATTTGTCTCTTTGTGTTTCTTTATATCTAGATGCTTTTGTGTGTGTGTGTGTGGAGCTGAGGATCGAACCCAGGGCCTTACGCTTGCTAGGCAAGCGCTCTACCATTGAGCTAAATACCCAACCCTGTATCTAGGTACTTTTAATTCAAGATGCGTGGGATTCAAAAAATTCTATGATAGTCATGGTGATACATACATACCTTAAGTCCAGTATTCAACAGGCAGGCAGATCTCTGTGAGTTCCAGGATAGCCAGGGCCAGAGGGAGACCCTATCTCAAACAAAAACAACACTAAGACCTTTATCTCGTCTGTGTGCATGCCATGGTGCATATGTAGAGGTCAGAGGACAACTTCTGGAAGGCCATTCTGCTTCTCTCTTTCTACCCTGAAGGATCCAGTGTCAAACTCAGGTTTCCAGGCTTGGAGGAAGTATCTTTATCTGCTGAGCCATCTCACTGGTCCCAAATCATGGAATTTTAGAGCCATGAAAATAATGAAATAATCTCATGCTTGACTTTTACTTCTAAGTTTGGTTTAAAATCTCAGCTCCTGTTCCTTAAAAATAGGTAGCTCTGCAGCACGGGCGGGGGATCACCACCTCACGCAGGTGGGAGAGCTGGCCTGCCCCTCATCAGCTGCAGCGCTCAGCTCAGAAGAGTGGCCCTACACCTCACTGGGGCAACACAGTAGAGCTGGCCCTGAAGGGGTAGGTGTGGGAGATTCGACCCTGAGGACTTGAAAGCCAGAGAACTGGCCCGGCCCCTTGCTTGTGGCTGCAAGGGATGAACTAGCCAGAGCAACTCTGGAAAGTTCACACTGGTGGCAAAGACAGAGGAGAGCTGGCTGGCCAACCAACCCCACAACTACCCAGGCTCAGAACCAGGGTGATGTGTTGGCCCATCCCAACATCCACCCCATCTGTGATCTGCTGGATATGGGGGGATGTCAGTCTAGTGGACCCAGGGCTGCAGGATCTTTACAACACAAGCAGAGTCCCAGTGAGGGCCCAGTGTGGATGGTGTAGCAGAGACCAGGGGCCTTGAACCAGACCAATGGTTCTCTGCAGTGAATGCCTGCATGTAAAAATGTGGATAAAGGGTTTACTGTGTGACTCACTGTAGCACACTGCAGCTTTCATGACGAGATTTTCCCTTTCTTCCTTTTTTTCCTCCGCTTTACACTTAAATTTTATCTTGTTTTGTTTTGGGGTGGGGAGGGAGATGGGTAGGATTGGGAAGCATGATATAAAAAGAATTTTTAAAAAGGGGGGTAGCTTTGTGAGTGAAGACAGGCAGATCCCTAGAACTTGATGCCATCCTTCACTGTACCCAATCACAGAGCTGAGTTTCCTGAGAGACAGAGGAAGATGCCCAAAGCCGATCTCTGTCCTCCACGTTAGTGTGCACACAGAATATACTTCTAAACTGTTTATTTTTATTTCAATGTAGCAACTGAAAAATGTAAAATCAAATGGGGGAGCTGGAAGAACAGCTCAGCAGTTAAGAGCACTTGCTTTCTCAGGGGACCCAAGTTCAGTTCCTGTGTCAAGCGAACAGCCTGGAACTCCAGTTCTAGTGGGTCTGTGACCATCTTCTGGCCTCTGCTGGCATTTGCACACATGACACACGCATTTAAAAAAATCTTTAAAAAAGTAAATTTGGGGCTGGAGAGATGGCTCAGTGGTTAAGAGCACTGGCTGCTCTTCCAGAGGACCTGGGTTCGATTCTTAGCAACCACATAGCAGCTCACAGCTGTCTGTAACTCCAGTTCCAGGGGATCTGATGCCTTCATGCCAATGCACATAAAGTTAATTTTTTTTCTAAGTAAATAGATGGTTCATAAAGGGCTGGATGATGGGTTGGCATATAAAGCATTTGCCTGGCAAGCAGGAGGTCCTTAGATTGATCCCCAAAGCCCATTTAAAGTGCTAGTGTGGTGGCTCATGTGTGGAGTCCCAGAGTTGTGTATCCCTGGGGCTCTTTTGCCAGCCAGTCTAGCATAACTGGTGAGCCTCGGGCCAACAACACTCTGTCTCAAAGGAGGTGGTCAGTGTTCCCGAGGAATAACACTTGAAGCAATCTACTGGCCTCCAGATGAGTACACATACACTTGTGTGCACTGGTGCACACACTCATAAACATGCACAAACATGTTACTAATTTTCTGTTGGATAATGCTGGTCAAAATGATAATTCTGATGGAAAACCTACTTGTCTTTTTCTTTCTTATTACCAGGGTAACAGAGAGGAAGCAGACAACCCAAATACAGGGATTGGTGCGTTCCGATTCATGCTGGAATCTAATAAGGGCAAGTCAATGCTGGAGTTCCAGGTACTATGGCACCTACTTCCCTAGCTCTAATCACACAGGTCAGCCGGATACACCGCTAGTTATCTCTACCTCGTCATTCTGAAAAAAGGTGTAGAGAAGGTGGTCAGACTCTAAAATACGGTTACCTCTCTACCCCCAAGTTACACCAGAGTTGACTACATAGTAGATGCTTCCACAGATACGTTTTGAAAGAAGTTCCCCGTTTGATTCTGATGCGGTCTAACATAATATCGCTCTCCTGATTACATTAGCAGATTCTCTGGAGAAACAGAACAGACAGAACACGCATTCTCTCTCTAACAATTTCCTAGAATGGCATATAGGCTGTGGTCTGATTTTTCCAACAAAGGCTGTCTCTAGGAACCCAGTAGTTGTTCAGTCCTCCAGGCTGAATGTCTTAGCTGGTCTTCAGTATACACCAGAATCCCAAAGAAGTAGGCTGTAATACCAGTGAAGGAATGGACCTGCTGTGAAAGCGGGTTTCTGTCTTTCATGTCCTTTATAAGGGCTGCCACAAGCTTGGCCCAGATTTAAGGTGTGTGTGTGTGTGTGTGTGTGTGTGTGTGTGTGTGTGTGTGTGTGTGCGTGCGTGTGTCTTCCCACTTCAAATGATCCAGTCAAGAAAAGAACCTCACAGTGTACCCAACAGCTTGGGGTTTAGTTAATTCCAGGTTGTTATCAAGTCAGCAATCAAAATTAGCCATTACACTGGCATTTCCTGTCTTCTTCCCTCAGGAGCTCATGACAGTTTTTCAGCTGCTGCACTGGAACGGCAGCCTTAAGGCCATGAGGGAAAGACAGTGCTCTCGACAGGTAAGAGTCAGCCGAGGGAAAGGGTGGAAGAGCTGCCTTGGGCTGTGCCAACGGCTACCAGGCTGTAACTACTGAGGCCTTATTTCAGCATCCTCTCTGCTCTTTTATTCTTTTGCTTTTGTAGTTTTTTGAGACAGGGTTTCTCTGTGTAGCTTTGTGCCTTTCTTGGAACTCGCTTTGTAGACCAGGCTGGCCTCGAACTCACAGAGATCCGCCTGCCTCTGCCTCCCGAGTGCTGGGATGAACGGCCTGCGCCACCACCACCCGGCACTCTTATAACACAGAGGCAAACAAATCTTTGTAGGTCACATGCTAACTTCAGTTCAGGCTAAGTTTCATTGGGGTCACTGTGCTATATAATGTGTGTGACCTGTGCCTGTCTGCTGAGGTCACTGTGCTATATGGTATGTATGACTGACTCGTCTTTACCATTGGGGGCCCTGTTCTCTATGTTTTTTACCTTCTTAGTGATCTTTGCATTCCTCTCTCTGACCAGGAGGTGTTGGCTCATTATTCACACCGGGCCCTGGATGATGATATTCGCCACCAAATGGCTTTGGACTGGGTGAGCCGGGAGCAGAGCGTGCCAGGGGCACTGTCTAGGGAGTTGGCCTCCACTGAACGGGAGCTGGATGAAGCCCGGCTGGCCGGCAAGGAGCTGCGTTTCCACAAGGAGAAGAAAGACATTCTCATGCTGGCTGCAGGGCAGTTGGGCAATATGCATTCCTCCAGCTGCTGAGCATCTGCTGCCCTCAATCGCCATGCTCCTCAGCCCTTTTTTGTATGTCTCCTTTCTAAGACGTAGGACGATTTCTGTATATACTTTCTCAGTTTTATACTTTAAAATATAGAGATATATATGTATAAATTCTATACCTGGATTCCTGTTTGCTGAGATCCCTTTTCTAACTTCCAGTTTGGGATGTAGTTACCTCTGCAGTGTTACTGTTCATTTTAGCGCTTGGTTGGCTTTTAAACCTTCAGATTAAGATGTAATTCATTTCAGTAGTACAGTACAATTTACTAAGTGTTCATGCTCTTTTTCTTAAAATAGCAGTAGCTCATCAGGCGGTGGTCCAGGCACACACCTTTAATGGCAGCATTTGGGAAGCAGAGGCAGGTGGTTCTGAGTTTGAGGCCAGCCTGATCTACAGAGCAAGTTCTAAGACAGAGCGAGCTGTTAAAACAGAGAAACCCTGTCTCAAAAAGCCAAAAACTAAAACAAAACAAAGCAGTCAGGTATGACGACCCATTGCTATAATAATCTCTGCACTCAGCAGTCTGAGACAGTACTGCTGTGAATATGAGGCCAGCCTGGATGACACATCAGTTGCAGGTCAACATGGGCTACAGTGCCTCAGATGTTCTCAAAGCCTTCTCCTACATATCAAACAACAGCTGGAATAAGGAGTATGTGCCCACTTCATCCATGGCCCTGCTTTCTCTAAATTGAACCGGGGTCGGTGTGGAGCTTTTGGCTTGAGCCTTCTGATACTCCTTTCCTGACTACTCTCCTCCTTCCTTGCCTCCAAAGGGTCCTGTGTCTAGGGGCTTCCCTACCTTATCCAGAAGGAACAGGAGATCTGGCTTCTTTTCGGCTGGCCTGGAACTCATTCTGTAGACTAGGAGGTCTTCATACTTGCGGCAGTATTCCTGCTGAGAGTATAGGCACCGGTCACCATGCCTGACCTGGTTTTTATTCTGAAGTCACTCCTGAGAAAGTGCCCAAGAAAGAGAGAATTATAAAGCTAATCCGCATATCCACGTGGGGGGGGGGGGGGGCAGCCCTGAACTCCTTCTGGGCTTCTCGATACCCTTCCAGCAGTCAAGATTTCTGGATGTAAGAAGAGGGTGAGAGGGTCAGCAGACCTTTCCCCACCATTCCCTGCTCACCATACTTACTAAAGATACACACTTTTCCCATTTCATTTTGTTTATGTAGCCCAGGCAGGCCTCAAACTCTCCTTGTAGCCTAGAATGACCTGAACTCCTGAGCCTGCTGCATCCACCTCCCGTGTGCTAGGATTACAATGGAACACCACCTCAGCTGCATTGTGCTCTTTAGAAACTCTATCTGTTCTGTTTGGTGAGAACTCTTAAATGTTACACCTTAGCGTCTCACTTCCTGTGTCTTCCTTCTTTCCCTCCACACGGACTGTGAGAATACAAGTTGATGAAACTTGGATGAGAACATGGTTCCGTGGACCATGGAGTGAGCAGGAGAGGAAAGGAAACCAGGTACTTGTGTGTGAGAGAGAAATGACCAAGACCATAGGCAGAGTTCTGAACTTGGATAACTTTATGTAGTAAGCTCTACTTCCCCCTTGTTTCTGTGATCTCTGCTATACTGTATCACTGTCCAGTGCATTTTCTATCAATACACCGCTACCATAATTTGACTTCACACTTAACAATTGCAGTTTGCTTTTAGATTAGGAACTTGGCCTGATCTAGTGATGCAGGTCTGTAATCCCAGTTACTCTGGAGGCCAAGGTAAGAAGGTCAGAAATTCAAGGTCCATCCCAGGTAGAGTGAGTTCAGAGTCAACCTGGGTAACTTAGCAAGACTGTCTCAAAAATATGAAGTAAAAACAGGGCTGGGGGTATAGCTTAGTGGTAGAGTTGACTAGCATGTGAAGGCCCAATTTAATCTCTACTGCAGAAAGGGTGGTGGTTGGGGGGAGTGGGAGATTTGGAGGGAAGAGGGGAGAGGGAGTAGATTCCACCAGTTAGCTCACTTGGGAGGAGTAAGGTGAAAAGCAGCTTTCTTGCTTTTGAAAGCATCTTTGTGACAAGGACACATAGGATCAGGTTGTGAGTCCAGTTACAACAGTGTCAGTGCTTAAAAAAGGGCTCCTTGATTCTCTCAGCCCTGCCTCTTTATTTCATAAAGCACACTGGTTTGGAATAGAGGCTCCCACAGTGCATAGTAGGCATATCTGTTTTAAACTGGTATATGTAACCCAGAAGTGACAAGCCATCCCATTTCTCCTGGGCTCCTTTCTTTGTGTAAGGGGTATGAGCTTGGGGAAGAACTGTCCTTGTACCTCCTGGATTCACTGTCTTTCTCAAAAACTCATGACTTCAAAGAACATGAGAAAAATCGTTCTGTCCACTTTTGGTGTTGAAGATTTTAGTTAACGTCTTTGGTACTTTCTATGTATTTTATATGTAAAATTTTACACAATTAAAAATGGGTTGTTTAGTAAGCCAGAATGACTTTTTTTCCCTGTGATGGGACCACATGTAGTTCCAACCTGCTGTGTATCTGAAGCTAGCCTTGAATATTGACTGCTTCATCCCCCTACCTCCACTTCCCAATAATGAGATCAGGGCCATGCGCCACTCAGCCTGATGGTTGTTTTTTTGAGACAGGGTCTTACTGTGGAGCCAGAGATGGCCCCAGACTCACAACAGTTACCTTCCTGCCTCTGCTGCCAGAATCTGGAACTACAAGCACGTGTCACACCCTGCCAGAATGACTGAGGCAGTTAGTTCATCAAAGGTCCATCTAACTTGGCCTAGACACCCACACATACACCGACAGAGGTTTTGAGGCTGGTGGGAACAAGATCATGCTGCTGAGGGAAAGCAGCTGCCCCCCCTCCAAATAGTGAAGGAGCCTGGATTTTGCCCATGGCCCTTTCTCAAGCTCATTCCCACTATGGCAATTTAAACTCTCTATGTATGATTCTCAAATATATTTCTTCCATCTCAACTTGTTTGGAGCTTTGATGTGTATTTCTGCACACTGGCCATCACCATCCACACATGACAGAAACGCTGTGGACTCACATATCCAAGATGAAACCCATTTCTCCCCACTGGCTCCTCCTGGACGTCCTAGATCAACTGCAGAATTATTATTTCACCTAGTTCTTCAAGGTCCTCCTCAGCTCTTCCCTGTCATCATCCAATTAGTCACTGCCTGTTGAGGCTGCACTGTCTATGAACCCCAATCTGTCTCCTGCTTTATTCAGTCCTTCGTCACATCTGAACTAGACCACGGCAGTAGCTTCCCTCTGCCTTCACTCCTGTTCTAATCCTTCTGTCATTGAAGCTGTCCCACCTATAACAGCATTTCCCAGGTAATATGTGAGCCTGAGGTAGAATAAGGTAGGAAAACAACTGTTAGATACTGACTCATTAGTGGCTTACTCACAGCACTGCTTGTACTGCCTCTTTGCCAATCATGACTTCATTTGCTACCTGAACAGAATGACCTGGAGAAATAGCCAGAACAATGGGTCATTGCCCTAACAACCTGCTGACTGCCTGTACACTTCTGAAAAGTCTTGCTTGCTTGGCTGCCCCATTTGTGGCTTTAGAGTATAAAATGAGAGTACAACCCGGACCCGGGATAGAAGCCTTTCGGGAGCTGTGCTGGCTTCAGTCCATCGCTGGCATCTCCTCTCTCCCACTCTCACTGGTGTTGAAATGCTTATTCCATAAAGATTCAACATCGCATTCTTCAACAAGCTCTTGACGTCAGCCGAGATGATTTTAGTGGTAGATGGACCAACACATTAAAAAAACCAACAAGCCGGGTGGTGGTGGCGCACGCCTTTAATCCCAGCACTCGGGAGGCAGAGCAAGGCCGATCTTTGTGAGTTCGAGGCCAGCCTGGGCTACCAAGTAAGACCCAGGAAAGGCACAAAGCTACACAGAGAAACCCTGTCTTGAAAAACCAAAATAAATAAATAAATATATAGACCAACAAACAAACAAATAAATAACAGGGTTTCATGCCAGGTATCGGTGGAGCAGGCCTTTAATCCCAGCACTCAGGAGGCAGAGTCAGGCGGATCTCTGTGAGTTCAAGGCCAGCCTGGACTACAGAGTGAGATCCAGGACAGGCACCAAAACCACACAGAGAAACCCTGTCTCGAAAAACAAGCAAACAAAAAAATCATAAATATAGGGCTGGAGGAAAGATTGCTCAGAGGTTCAGAACCCTTGCTGCTCTTGTGGAAGACCTGAGTTGGGTTCCTCTACTGGGCAGTTCACAACAGCCTGAAACTCCAGCTCCAGGTGATCTGATATCTTCCTCTGGCCTCTTCAGGCAACTGTACTCAGGTTCCACCACCACACAGACACAAATAAGGCAGGTTGAGGTGGTTCATGCAGAGGCAGGCAGACCTTTGTGGGTTCAAGGCCAGCCTAGTTCCATATTGATTTCCCAGTAAGTCAGGACTACATAATAAGACTTGTCTTAGATAAATAAATAAATCTTTAAAAAAAAAAAAAAAAGAAGAAAAAGAAAAATCATGAACACTCAAAATATTTCAGGAGAAATTTCTTATTTTAGAATTAAACTGCAAAAATCCTTAGCATGACAATATGATCCTAAGCTACCATTTATACATTTACTTCCCAGTCACATAACTTGAAGCATACAGAATTCCTTTTCATTCTGAAATTCATCAATTTCTTCTTTACCAGTTATAGTTTTGAAGATAATTAAATACAAAGAAGCATCTTTACTACTTTTTTTTTTGGAAGCTGAGAACCGAACCCAGGGCCTTGTGCTTGCTAGGCAAGCGCTCTACCACTGAGCTAAATCCCCAACCCTGCATCTTTACTATTAAAGATTACATTATAATGGGGGAAAAACAGTCCATAAACAAGTTAGAAACAAAACAAGGCAATTGAGCATCCTTTTTTAAATTCTAAGAGGGAAAGAAACAGGAAAGGATGATCAGTATTGAACCCTAAAGGATGAGGCTGAACTAAAGACCTGGAGGAACAGCATCAGAATGGAAGGAGGCCAATTGAGTGCTCTACATTGTCAGACTGCAGCATTCCAATACATTCCCATATAGATAGATGCGAGTTCCCATCTATCTACCTATCTGTATATAGAAGAGGGTGGTCCATGACCAGCTAAGGATACATAGTGAAACCCTGGGTTTTTTTTTTTTTTTTTTGGTTTTTCAAGACAGGGTTTCTCTGTGTGGTTTTGGTGCCTGTCCTGGATCTCACTCTGTAGACCAGGCTGGCATCAAACTCACAGAGATCCACCTGGCTCTGCCTCCTGAGTGCTGGGATTAAAGGCATGTGCCACCAATGCCTGGCATGAAACCTGTTTTTATTTATTTTGGTTTTTCAAGACAGGGTTTCTCTGTGTAGCTTTGCGCCTTTCCTGGATCTGTAGAGCAGGCTGGCCTCAAACTGACAAAGATCTGCCTGCCTCTGCCTCCCAAGTGCTGGAATCAAAGGCGTAGGCCACCTCCGCCTGGCTGAAACCCTGTTTTTAATAGAACAGAGATTCATTCCATAAGTTCTGTGACTCTAGAGAACTCTTGACAATTCTGAAATGGAGGGCACACTTGTGAGAGATTCTCTGCTTGGTTTGAAGTGGGTGAATCCACTTCTAGTCCAGACCATTGAGGAAGGACACACAGCTTTGAATCCCTATCATGAGGTGGGAAGACACACCTTTAATCTGGTCCATACCTTCTGCTGGAAGTCTATATAAGGACATAGACAAAGGAAGCTTGTGCTCTTTACCTGCTCGCACATCCATTCCTTCACTGGCATTACAGCCAATTGCTTCGGAATTCCAGCATATACAGAAGACCAGCTGAGACACCCAGCCTTCCGGGACTGAGCAGCTACTAGATTCTTGGACTTCTTATTTACAGCTAGTCATTGTTGGATTGGCTGGACAGCAGCCTGTGAGTCATTCCAATAAATCGCGGGCGGGTGTGTGTGTGTGTGTGTGTGTGTGTGTGTGTGAGAGAGAGAGAGAGAGAGATGAGAGATTGAGGTTCATTCAGTGTGACTCTAGAGAACCCTAACACACCATACAACCTTCGAGGATGTTAAAGCTGCTGTTTCTGGGGCTCTGATGCCTCCTTCCCTTCTTGTCTATCTCTGATTTGTGCCATGCTGGGGAGGAAACCCCAGGTCTCATCCCTACTACTATAAACACACTTATCAATTAAGCTATGCTCTCAGCTCCAGGAGACTTACCTTTAAAAAGAATTGAAGCCAGGTATGGTGGGGCACACCTTTAATCCCACCACTCCAGAGGCTGAAGCAGATAGACCTGTGTGTGTCTGAAGCCAGCCAGGTCTACAATGAGACTTTGAAAACAACAAAAATTTGCATCTGCCTGGTCAATCAAATTTCAACTGTCCTCATCTACTAGTTTTCTTTTTCTTTTCAGTTTTTCAAGACAGGGTTTCTGTAGATGTAATTCTTAAAAAACAAAAAAAAAAAACAAAAAAAAAAACCCAGCTGCTTGCCTGTGGCCTTGTGGGCCCAGCTACACTTGGCCAGTTGTGGTGTCACACACACACCTTTAATCCTAGCATTCTGGAGGCAGAGATTCATCCGGATATCAAAGCCACACTGGAAACAGCCAGGCATGGTGACACTGATGGCCTTTAATCCCAGGAAGCAGAAAGGTATATAAGGCATGAGGAGCAGGAACTAGAGCCTGTTAAGCTTAAAGGCTTTTGAGCAGCAGTTTGGCTAAGATCCTTTTGGATGAGGACACAGAGGCTTCTAGTCTGAGGAAACAGGATCAGCTGAGGAATTGTCGAGGTGAGGAAGCTGTGGCTTGTTCTGCTTCTCTGATCTCCCAGCTTTAACCCAATTCCTGGCTCCCAGTTTGATTTTTATTAATAAGACCTTTAAGATTCGAGCTCCAGGTTTCTCTATGTAGCCCAGGCTGGTCTCAAACTCAGAGATTCACCTGCCTCTGCCTCCCAAGTGCTGAGAATAAAGGTATGGCTTGTCTACTAGTTTTCCTAAGTTTCTGTGCCAGGGGCAGCTTTTGAATCGATAAGGTGGTTTTAACTTTTTTTTAAAAATGCTTCCTATAAAGACTGGATTTTGTTTTCTTATGCTTCAAGCCACTTTTTAGTCTTAATTTTTCTTAAACAACATTTACTTATTTGTATATATGCGTGTGTTTGTTATGTGCGAAGGCAGGCATGTAGAGGTCACAGGACAACTTGCAAAAGTCGTTTCTTTCCTTCCACCGTGTGGGTGCCCGGGACTGTACTCAGGGTGTCAGACTTAGTAGCAACAGCTTTTTCCTGCTGAGCCATCTCATCGGTACCAACCCTCGTTGTTTGAGATTAAAAACAAAAATTTAATTCGACTTCCATTTCCTAGCATGGAGTGAGAAGAAGGAAAGCAAGCTTTTAATAAGGAAATCAACACGGCTTTATAAGGATTTCTTGTTAGTTGAAGGTTTTGAGAGAAAGCCAATGACTTCACTCACCTTTGAATTTGTTTGTCCCTGTGTGCTTTTTGAGATAGGGTCTCACTCTGTAGCCTTAGAGCTCGGCTCGGTGGCACACACCTTTAATCCCAGCAAGTGGAAGTCGGAGGCAGGTGGATCTCTGTGACTTCGAGGCCAGCCAGGGCTACTTAGACTCTGTCTCAAAACAAAACACGCCAAACTATGTTGCCTTGGCTGGCCTGGAACTCACCATGTAGACTGTGATGGCCTCGAACTCAAAGTGATCCGCCCGTGCTCCCGAACTGGGATTAAAAGCTCGCAGGCACACCAGATTTCCAGTTCCACTTTTTTTTCCGAGACAGGATTCCTCTGTGTAACTTTGCGCCTTTCCTGAAACTCGCTCTGTAGACCAGGCTGGCAGAGATCCGCCTGGCTCTGCCTCCGAGGGCTGGGATTAAAGGCGTGCGCCACCACCGCCAGGCTCCAGTTCCACTTTAAAGTAGGTCCTCCCGCCTCAGAATTTTCACCACGCCGAGGGCGGGACTGGGAGCCAATCTTTGATTGGTTAGCCTGACTGGTGCCGTCTCCCCCTCCTTTGATTGGTTAGCCTGACTAGTGACGTTTCCCCTCCTTTGATTGGTTAGCCTGACTGGTGACGTTTCCCCTCTTTTGATTGGTTAGCCTGACTGGTGACGTTTCCACTCTGCGACAATTTCCCGAGGTGCCTAGCTCTTAGCGGCACAGACGAGAGCTCTGAGAGAAGCAAGATGGCGGACGTGCTGGATCTTCACGAGGCTGGGGGCGAGGATTTCGCCATGGATGAGGATGGGGACGGTGAGGAGAGTGGAGGCGGCTGCGGGAAGAGGGGAAGGAGCGAAAGAAGAATGCAGTAGGAGAAAATTTCCTGGGATGCGGGCCCACGAACTGGGTCTCGGGCCACGAACTGGGTCTCCACTAGAGAGACTCCGCCCCCTTGGGGGAAGGCATTAGGGGCGGAGCCGGGAAGGGACTGAAGCCAAGTCCCTGTTTCATGCTTCCAGGTAGTCTTGGGAACGAGACAGTTTTTAAAAATGACTCTTATTTTTGTTGCTTATTTTCTCATCTGGAACGCTAGAAAGCATCCATAAACTAAAAGAAAAAGCGAAGAAACGGAAGGGCCGCGGCTTTGGCTCCGGTGAGTGTGGGGAACAGGATAGAATGGTCTAATTGGGGTCCGATGGGAACGTATTTGGAGAACAGTTTTCGGTGATCTGGTATGTGTTCTTTTAGAAGAGGGTTCCCGAGCGCGGATGCGAGAGGATTATGACAGTGTCGAGCAGGATGGCGATGAACCTGGACCACAACGCTGTGAGTAATTAGGACTTGTGGGAGCCTGTGTGTATTGACACTTAAATGGAAATAAAGTAAAGTGAGAGATGCGCTCATCTCAGGAGTCCAGTCATTAACTACTGTAATTTTGCTTGGAGTTCTTTTTTTCTTAACCCCCCCCCCCCCCCCAGCTGTACTAGAACTCTTTTTAGACCAGGCTGGCCTGGAACTCCTGGAGATCCGCCTGCCTCTGCCTCCCAAGAGTGCTGGGAATAAAGGTTCCTGCCACCATCCCTGACCTTTTTTAGTTTTTTGATAGTCTTACTGTGTAGCCCTAGCTGACCTGGAACTTGCTCTGTAGACCAGGCAGGCCTGGAACTCAGATCTGCCTGCCTCTGCCTCCTGAGTGCCGGGCTTTTTATCTTAGGTCCTCATACAACACCCTCCCTTACCCAACAGCTGTTGAAGGTTGGATTCTCTTTGTCACTGGAGTCCATGAAGAAGCCACTGAAGAAGATATCCATGACAAATTCGCTGAATATGGGGAAATAAAAAATATTCACCTTAACTTGGACAGGCGTACAGGATACTTGAAGGTAGATTTTTCTGCTTCCTTCATGCATGACTCTTAGATGCATTGGTGATTGTTTTGTATTTGCTGTGGCTAGCCAAGAACAGGGATTAAGTGAATGATATTGGAAGTTGATTTTGTTACCCACAAAAAAGAAACGGAAACAAAATGGGCATGTTGTGTGTATAGTGGAGATGTGTGGTTTACTTTTCACTGTATGGAGCTGGTACGGTTTTTTCTGCTTAAACATGCAGTTCAGGTTTCAGGAAAAGGGTACTTGATGGTTGTCGAGGTAAACTTTTGATACTTTGATGTTTTCCCCAGGGGTATACTCTGGTGGAGTATGAAACATACAAAGAAGCCCAGGCTGCCATGGAGGGACTCAATGGTCAAGATTTGATGGGCCAGCCAATCAGTGTCGACTGGTGTTTTGTTCGGGGTCCACCAAAGGGCAAGAGGAGGTAAAATGGAAGGGGGCAAACCTTTATTTTGGTGAAGGGAGCATGAGAAGGTAAATAAGGATTTTGTGGGCTGGATGGTGGCGGTGGCGCACGCCTTTAATCCCAGCACTCGGGAGGCAGAGGCAGGCGGATCTCTGTGAGTTTGAGGCCAGCCTGGTCTACCAAGTGAGTTCCAGGAAAGGTGCAAAGCTACACAGAGAAACCCTGTCTCGAAAAACAAAAACAACAACAAAAAAATAATAAGGATTTTGTATTGTCTCTCTGATGGATCTCCCTTCTTCATTTCCTTAGAGGTGGCCGAAGGCGAAGCAGAAGTCCAGACCGGAGACGTCGTTGATAGATCCTCTGATGACCAGGTGGTCTCTCCATGAGTCCATTTGGTTGTGCTGCCTTGCATAAATAGGGTTAGGGTAGAACTTGTGTTTATATTTAATTTCTTACCCTATCTACTTAATAATTGCTTTGAGTTAAAAAAAAATAAATGTTTCATTTTGTTTTCTACATTTAAAATTATTTTACTGTTCTGAAGACTGAAACTATTTAGGGTAGGTATTCTGAGTCATTGGGAAATAACTTCTGTCTGGAGTCGAATTCTGAGTTCCTAGAAAGGCTCAGGTAGAGACCCTGTTCATTATTTCTTTTTTTTAGAAGACAAGAGAGCAGGGGTAGGGAGATTTTTTTATGGCATTAGGGAATGATTCCTCCATACTCTTGTGAGCAGGTATTATATTAGTGCTTCTTGTACTTCTCTGTCAGACAGTCTTGTGTGGCCCAGGATGGCCTTGAATTTCCGATACTTTGCCTCTGTCTTCCAGGTACTGGGAGATTCCAGGCATGGGCCGCTGTATCCAGTTTATGTGGTCCCTAGAATTAATGGGGCCTTTGAGCATGCTCAGCCAGATCCACCTTGAATATGGTGCTGAACACAAACCCAGCTTGAGTACTTTATCATGGCCTTTTTTTCTTTTTGGTTTTTCAAGACAGGGTTTCTCTGTGTATCCCTGGCTGCCCTGTAACTCACTCTGTAGCCCAGGCTGACCTCGAACTCACAGAGATCCACCTGGCTCTGGTTTGTTTGTTTTGAAGTCTATGTGGGTCACTGTGTTACTGGTTCACATTGGCCTTAGACTTGAGATATTCCCCAGTGCATAATGGAAAATATTAAACTTAACATTTTTTCAAATGTTACTGACTGCTTTTCCCTTCCTTTTGGTAAATTGCTGGGGGTTTCGGATTGAATTGGTTAAGAATATATTTTAGTAGCTGGGTGGTGGTGGGCACCCCTTTAATCCCACCACTTGGAGAGGTGCCTGGGGGTGAGCTGCCATGTGGGTGCCCAGATTGAATCTATATCCTCAGAAGAGTAGCCAGTGCTCTTAACCACTGAGCCAACTCTCCAGCCCTAGGTGTCTTTCTAATAATAGGTGGTAGAGATCTTATTTATAACACTGTATTTTTTGTTTGTTTGTTTGCCTTAGAACTATAGTCAGGGTTTTTTGCTGCACCTGCTGCTATGTTTCAGGCAGGGTCTTAAAACTAATTACATCAGGTTAACCTGGATCTTACTACATTTCCCTCCAGTGCTCGGTTGTTGAGGTAACGGGTGCAAACCAGCTGGCCAGGCTTGTTTTACATTTATGATTGGAGGATGACATCTTTTGTAAAGACAGGGTCTTGCTATGTCACCCTGCTTGACCCAAAACTCATGACATAGACTAGGCTGGCCATGAACTTGTGATCCTCCTGCCTCTGTCTCCAGAGTGCTGGGATTACAGGCTTATAACACAATGCCCAACTAACCTCAGTAGCTATAAGTCAGAGTGAACATCACAGGCTGTCTGGCTCTCCACCTTTCAGTGTGTCTCCCCTCTTACATTAGTTAACACAAACTCTGACCTAGCCCGCCTTTCCTCTCTTTACACATTATCCTTTTTCTAGTCCTCAACTTCAGAAGTAACTTCTGAAACCCACATTTACTTGTCTTAACACCTTTCTGTCTTTCAAGAATCAAATTTTACCTCATTTTCTCTGATTTCAAGAGTGGGTTACATACACATTCCATTCTTTAACTCCTAATGTGGCTGGGCATACCAGACAGGAAGTTCCCATAAGTACCTGGAGCATTTTAGTAAACTCAGAGTTGATGGACATTATTTCTTGAATGGAGTGAAACCCATAAAATTTAACCCAAAACACCAGACTTTTTTTTAAAAAAAGAAAATTTATGTGTATGTGTTTTGCTTTACATGTTTGCCTGTGTATGTGTGCATACCTGGTACCTACTGAGATTAAAGGAGGTGTCAGATCCCCTGGAACTGGAGTTATAGATGGTTGGGAGCCACCATGTGTGTCCTGGGAATTGAACCTGGGACATCTCCAAGAGCCAGTGCTCTTTAAGTCGGCTCTAGCCAGACTTCATTCTTTATTTTTTGGTGACAGGGTTTCTCTGTATCCCTGGCTATCCTGGAACCTGCTCTGTAGACCAGACTGGCCTTGAACTCAAAGATCTGCCTGCTTCTGTCTCCTGAGTGCTGGGATTAAAGGTGTGCCACCACTGCCCGGCGACTTCATTCTTAATAGACCTGTAAAATGTCTTTCCCAGTCCTGGAGTCTTCCTGTACCAGTATCCTAGAAAGGTGGGACAGGAGGCATGCAAAGAGGTGGAAATCAAGCATTCAAAGCCAGCCTGAGGAAAGAGATCCAGATGCAGATACTAGGGTACTGCTTTTAAATAATTGTATTTTACATGTATGAATGTCAGCTTGAAGTTTATGTGAACCACGTGCATTCCTAGTACCCATGGGGGCCAGAAGAGAGCATCTCTTGGAGCTGGAGTTAGAGACAGTTATGAGCAGCCATGTGCATGCTGGGAATTGAACCCCAGTGCATGGCAAGAGCAGTAAGCACTCTTAACCACCAAGCGAGTGCCCCTTCCTTCACTTAAAAAAAAGTCAGGGTCTCAAAAAAAAAAAAAAAGTAATTTAAATAAAAGGAAAAAAAAAAGTCTCAATATGTAGATCTGGCTGGACTGAATGGAGCTCTGTAGATAAATTAAGATGGCTTTAAACCCATTGACCTGCCTCCTAAGTGTTGGATTTACAGGTATTTGCCATCACATCCAGCAAGATGTGGGTCTCTAGCATGTAAATGGTCTTTCCAGGAGATAGAGGCTCGCTCCCTGAGGATCCAAGGCTAGTGACCTGCAAAGCATGCTGTGCAGTAACTTCCTAGTGTGCAGCCCTGACAACTCACCGGAGTGAGGCAAGCAAGGTTTCCCCCTTAGGGCTCATTTACACTTGTTCACACTTTGCACTTGAGCGCTAGGTTAAAGGGTTGAGTACTGCTCCATGGCAGGAAAACTACCCACATGGCAATTAGTTTCTAGAGGCATGGGTGTCTACACGACGTCTCCAACCGGACACTGGACAAGAAAATTTCAAATAGCATCTAGCATAACCGCAGAAGTGACCGTTAAGTCGGCAACGGTTAAATGAGTCGAGACGGGATGGAGCTGGCCGCGTTACTGCGGTGCCTCTGACCACAGCGCGGCCAGGTTTCTCCCAGCAAAGTCACGCAGAGCACAATGGTCACTCCCATTCGGACCTTGCTGCCCCTGAGAAGGTGGGCATCTCTGACCCATTTCCCCTCGTCATTTCGCCCAGACCGTCCTTCACCACTGCTGACCCCGAAGGTGTGCCGGGGCCTGCAGATGTGGTAGACTGTAGCCTGGGAATTTCGTCCCTGGACTGTTCATCTGTTCGGGAGGAGGTTGCCAAGCGGGATCTCATCACACCCTCTTTCCCTTAGACCGTTAGTCTGGGCTACAGGCTTCTGCTGCCCCGGGCTGGTCAGCACCCGCAGCGGCATGGGGCGGGAGGCTGTAGCCTCGGCGGGCATCCTGCAGCACCTCCGGCTCCCGCAGGCCCCGCCCCTTGCTGCCCAGGCTTTAGAGCAGAATGTGCCCCCGGGGGCGTGCTGAGACGCTGGAGCCCGTCCCAGGAGGGTGCTCCGCCGGAAATGCACCCACGATCTCGCTTCGCGTCCTGAAATTCCGCCGCAGGGCCGGCTCCGGCGGGTTGGCTTTCCTGCCGCCGTTTGTCCCTCGCGAAGCCCCGTTGCTCGCCCGGGAGGCGTGACTAGGGGCTGGAAGCAGGCGGGCTGCGGCGCCGTGGGCCCGGGCTGCCGCTGTCATGGATGCCTGGGTCCGCTTCAGTGCTCAGAGCCAAGCCCGGGAGCGGCTGTGTAGGTGCGGCCGACGGAGGAGCGCGGGCGGGAGGGCAGAGCAGGTGCCCGCGAGGCGACGGGCGCGCTACGGGGTCCCTAAGGGTCCGCCGTGGCTACGGGGGCCCGCGCGGCCCGGGAGGCGCACTCTGCAGCCGGTTGTGAGATGACTCTTTCCTGCTCGCGGGAAAGATGGGGAAACTGAGGCATGAGTGGGCCAGTGGGGAGGCCGCCCAGGGTTACCGTGTCCTCACAGCGACAGTTTCCTCACCGCTGTGGTGGCCTGGGGGGCGATCCTTCCGGTTCTGCGCCCTCTCTCCCGCTGTCACCCGGGAGCAGCGCTGTCTCGCCTCTCCTCTGGGTTCCGTACCGTTCGAGGACCTTAACCTCTTAGTTCACCTATCCGGAATAATCTGCCCTGCAACGAGATCGCCCTCTGCCGCGTTTCCTATATAAACTCGCTGGTGGACGGATCCCGGCTGCTCTCTGACCCCTTTAGGCCTCACCCCTTGAAACTTACTCTCTTAACTCCAGATAGTGCTCTCCACCCACTCATAGGCTTTATTTTCCCCTCAAGTCTTTCCCTACCCCTGGCCTTGGAGGAAAAACAGAAAGATATTGGTGTGAAAAGGGAGGAAATGTCCCCGGGGGGGGACATTTTCAGATTTGTTATTATTTGTCTGAGTGTTTTGTCTGCAAGTATGAGGTGCACCACGTGTGTGTCTGGTGCCTGCAGAGGTCAGAAGAGGGTGACGGATGTTCTGGACCTGGACTTACGGACAGTTGTGAGCCACCATGTGGGTTCTGGGAATGGAATCCCGGTCCTCTGCAAGAACAAGTGCTCTTAACCGCCTCACCAGCCCGCTGGAGGACGTATTTGGCAGAGAGGTCAGGGAGGCCTGTCCCTCACGTCTCCTGTCCTCCCCTCCAGGGCTGCCCAGTATGCCTGTTCCCTTCTTGGCCATGCTTTGCAGAGACATGGCGCCAGTCCTGAGTTGCAGAAGCAGATTCGACAGCTGGAGGGTCATCTGAGCCTTGGAAGAAAGCGTAAGTAAACCAAACCTTTCTGTTATCATTCTCAGCTGTGAGCCCATTGCCTCTCCTTCTTGTATTTTCCTTTTCTGCCTGTTTTCATCCTTTGGCTCTTCTGCATGCCTCCAATTGAGATAAGAACACAGGCATAAGAAAGTTAGCATGGGGTTGGGGATTTAGCTCAGTGGTAGAGCGTTTGCCTAGCAAGCACAAGGCCCTGGGTTCGATCCTCAGCTCAAAAAAAGAAGAGAAAAAGAAAATTAGCATGTATTGGAGAGAATGGGGCAGGTCAAAACTAAACCAGGACCAAAATTAATTACAATTTCAAGTTTAAAAAAAGAACGGCCGGGCGGCGGCGGTGGTGGCGCACGCCTTTAGTACTAGCACTCGGGAGGCAGAGCCAGGTAGATCTCTGAAACAAACGAAGAATAAACTATGTTTCCTCTTTCTTATTGTATGGTATTGCTTACTCAACTTTTCCTTTTTTTCTCTCTTCCCCGCCCCCGCCTCTGCCCCTCTGCTCCAAATCCCTTGCTTTCCCTTGTTCTTCTCCGCAAGTGCTACGCTTGGGTAACTCGGCGGATGCTCTGGAGTCAGCCAAAAGAGCTGTGCACCTATCAGATGTCGTCCTGAGATTCTGCATCACTGTTAGCCATCTTAATCGAGCTTTGTACTTCGCCTGTGACAATGTTCTGTGGGCTGGAAAGTCAGGACTGGCTCCCCGTGTGGACCAGGAAAAGTGGGCGCAGCGGTCATTCAGGTGCGGTTCTCTTTTCTCCTACACGACTATTCGTGGCCTTCATCCTTCATGGCTTGCACATGCACACGTGCGCACATACACACGCACACACGTACACACACACTTATAATAGTTCACTTTATGTGTATGGATGTTTTGCCTGCATGAATGTCTGTGCACCATTTGTGTGCCTGGTGCTGGCAGAGGCCAAGAGAGGGCACCAGAATTGGAATTACAGATGGTTGTGAGCTGTCATGTGGGTTCTGGGGATCCGAACCCAGGTCCTAGGGCTACTGCACATTAAACCATCACTCTCGCCCCGTATACACACGTTTTTTAAAAAGTGTTATCACAGGAGAGGGAGTGCACCACGCACACATCTGTGGGTCACAGGGCAGCGTGCTTTCTCCTTCCACCGTGAGTTCCAGGCACCAAACTCAGGCCATCAGGCTTGCAAGGTAGGTGCTTCCTTCTGCCCTCTGAGCCGTCTCCCTGGCCTGTGCCTTGCCATTTACGAGACAGAGGCAGCTCAGGCTTCTCGGAGTACACAGTTGTCTCTTCATTTCCTCCTCTTCATTCATGCAACCACAGACGGAAAATGTCAGGGGAAAAGCGCATCTGAATTGAACATGTGGAAGTGTTTTGTGTCCTTATTCCTTAACAATACAGCATGACATTTCTTTGCTTTGCATATATGTTGTATTAGATATTATAAACAGTCTGGAGGTGGATACAGAGGATTGTGTAGGTTATATATACATGCAATACCATTTTACCTAAGGGATTTGAGCAGCTGTGGATTTGGGTGGGCGGGCAGGATGCAGGATCCTGGAATTAATCCTCCAGGGCTGCCAGACTATATATTATTCATTTCTTTGTCTGCTTTTGAGACAGGGTCTTACTATATAGCCCTGGCTGACTCACTATATAGACTATCCTGGCTTTGAACTCACAGAGATCCGCCTGCCTCTGCCTCCACTGCCCAGCCTTCATTCATACCTTCAACCATAAAAAAGTAATAATATCAGATGGAAGTTGGATTTGCTATGCCATAGCTGACTGAGATTGGAGATGATAAATATTATATTACTTTAATTATACCTAAACCATAGATAGTCTACCTCATTGCCTTCCTACACATTTATTCCATTTTCCCTTTTTAAAAATGTTATTTATTATTAGTGTTGGGGGCAGGTGGCATTGCCACACTGTATGTGGAGGTCAGTTTGCAAGAGTTGGTCTCTCCTCTCACTGTGTGGATCTCAAGCTTGAACTCAGGTGGTCACATTTGGTGACAGAGCCTTTACTCTGCTGAGTCAGCTTGCCTGGTGTTTATTTATTTTGTTGTTGTTATTGTTATTGCTGCTGAGATAGGTCTCACCTCATAGCCTAATTTAGCCTTGAACTCAGGATTCTCCTGCTTTAGACCTCTCCCCTCCCAGTTCTAGGACAGGATTACAGGCATGTGATACTGTGTCTAGTTTCTTTTTCTTCCATGATATAGGGGTCTCATAGGGCTGAATTAACACAGTCTTCTACAAGCATGAAGGCCTGAGTTTCATCCCCAGAATCCCCTGAAATACAGACACACACACACAAACACAAACCAGAGATGTGATACAATCTTGTAATCCCAGCAATATGGAGATTAATCCGGAGGGTTCCTAAGGCTCTTTGGCCAGCCAGCCTAGAGCAATAATGAGCAATTTTCAGGCCAAGTGAGAAACCCTGTCTCAAAGAGCAAGGAGGATAGCACCCAAGGAGTGATCCCAAGGTCCAGGCTTCACATGCATGTGCACATGTGTGCACACATACCCACAAATATGTGCACCTGCACACATGAAAGAGATGGGAGTCTTGGATGTTGCTCAGGCTGGCACAGAATTCCTGGGTTCAAACAATCCTACCATATATCTGGGAATCCATGAGCATGTACCACTGCTGCTGTGCTTGGCTTTTCAAAAACTATTTTATAGTTTCTTACTACTGGCCAGGGGATTAAGCAGAAGCCAAACAAACGTGGTGCCTGACCTTGAACCTTAAGGTCTGCACTGAGGTGGCTCAGTGAGGAAAAGCCAGCAGACCTGATAGTCTGAATTCCATCCCTGGGGCCCAGGTAACGGTGCAAGAAAAGACCCACTCCACAAAGATGTTCTTTGACTTCCATAAGGATACCATTGCCCTTGTGCCTCCCCCACATATATACTACTACACATAGTAGTAATAAATAAAACCAATACATTTAAAAATAGAAAAACCAAGGCTCATTACAGTGTAGGAAGCCAGCTACTAAAACAGTTAATTATACCTATGAGATGGTTGAGTAGGTTTAAAGTGCTTACAGGGTGAACCTGATGGCCTGAGTTCAGTCCCTAGGGCCTATGATGGGAAGAGAGAATTGAATCCTGCAAGTGAGCCTTCCAACCTATACACACACACACACTTAAAAAAAATGAAAGGGGGTGGGGTGGGGTGGGGTGGTGGTGGTGGTGGTGGTGGTGGTGGTGGTGGTGGGGTGGTGGTGGTGGTGATGGTGGTGGTGGTGGTGGGGTGGTGGTGGTGGTGGGTGGTGGTGGGGTGGTGGTGGTGGTGGTGGTGGTGGGGTGGTGGTGGTAGTGGTGGTGGGTGGGGTGGTGGTGGGTGGTGGTGGTGGTGGTGGTGGTGGTGGTGGGTGGTGGTGGTAGTGGTGGGGTGGTGGTGGGTGGTGGTGGTGGTGGTGGTGGTGGGGTGGTGGTGGTGGTGGTGGTGGTGGTGGTGGGGTGGGTGGTGGTGGTGGTGGTGGTGGGGTGGTGGTGGTGGTGGTGGTGGTGGTGGTGGGGTGGTTCAGTGGTTAAGAGCACTGGCTGCTCTTCTGGAGGACCTGGGTTGGATTTCCAGCACCCACATGGCAGCTCAGAACCATCTGTACCTCCAGGTCCAGGAGAATCTGATGCCATCTTCTGGCTTCCACTGGCACTGCATGCACATGGTGTGCAGACATGTATATAGGCAAAACAACTATATACATAAAAAAAAAAAACAAAGAAATATATACATAAAACAAAAACAAAAAAATCTTAAAACAACAACAACAACAACAACAACAAAAAACCTGCAAAAGTAAATAGCCATTCACAACAAACAGCAAGCTCTGGACCAATGGGAGACCATGACTCCAGAAACAAGGTAGGAAGTACCTGAGAACAGGGCTAGAGGTTGTCCTTTGGTCTCTCAGACACATGCATGTGCACCTGCCCACACTTCCACCTACACACACACACACACACACACACACACAGGTATAGCAATTATGGAGGAATGATACAAGGTAAATTAAGAGGGTCTGAGAACGTAGCTCATTGGGAGAGTGCTGTACTGTCTAAGGTATTTAGGTTTCACTGTAATTCGATAAGAAGAAAACAAGTGGATACTTTAAGAGCAGATGTAATGATATGATTTACACTCATACTACTAGCTACTTTATCAAACTCAATGGTTAGGGTAGGGACAAGAATGGCCACAGAGAAACTAGTTAAAAGACCAAATTGCGGTCTAGATAAGAGATGATGTGGCCAACAGTTGGAACACTAGGGAAATATATCTTTTCCCAGGGGGATAACACAAAATCCCAGTCTTTTGAAAGATGTATTTATATTCATTTTAGTTGGTATGTATCTGTGTTGGCATGTGTACATATGAGTGCAGGTGCCTACAGGTGCTAGAGGTGTTGGCTCCCATGGAG
Organism: Onychomys torridus; assembly: GCF_903995425.1. Taxonomy (NCBI): domain Eukaryota; kingdom Metazoa; phylum Chordata; class Mammalia; order Rodentia; family Cricetidae; genus Onychomys; species Onychomys torridus. Next base: position 71,442,774 of record NC_050448.1, read on the forward strand.
ACAGAGTTATAGATGGTTGTGAGAGCCGCCTGACGTAGGCGCTGGAAACCAAACCCAAGTCCTCTTAAAGGACAAGCTATCTCTCCAGCCTCTCAGGATATGTTTTAAAACTAGGATGATGTATTGAGTGTAGATCACTGTTACTAGGGTAATTAAAAACAAAACATAGGCTGCAGAGATGTCTAAGTCAAGTGAAGTGGTTGTTGCATATAAGCATGGGGACCTGAGTTTGGGTCCCCAGCACCCACATAAAAAGCCAGGTGGAGTGGTTCATGCCTGTGACCCCGGTGCTGGGAGGGTCCCCGGGTCTTGTTCAGCTAGCTAGTCTAGCCAAGGGGAGAGCTCCAGGTTCAGTAAAAGACCCTGCCTCAAGACATAAGGTGGAGAGCAGTAGAAGATATCTGGAGTCTACCTCTGACCTCTGCATGTGTAGACCTTGTAACACACACACACACACACACACACACACACACACACACACACACACACACAGCGCCAATATAACAAGAACAAAAAAACCTCATAGGCTTTTGTATTTAAGACTTAGCTAATGTATGCCTGTAAATCCAACACTAGGAAGGTTTAGGCAGGATGGAGAAGTCATAGCCATCCTGGACTACTTAGTGAAATAAATCCTGTCTCAAAACACAACAAAAATGAGCCAGGTATAGTGATGCTTGCCTTTAATCCCAGTGCTTGGGAAGCAGAGGCAGGCAGATCTCTGAGTCTACAGAGTGAGTTCCAAGATAGCCAGAGCTACACAGAGAAAGCCTGTCCTTGAAAAAAAAAAAAAAAAAAAAAGATTTTTTTTTTTTTTTTTTGCTGGGCTGGGTATGGTGGTATATGCCTTTAATTCTAGCACTTGGAGACAAAGGCAGGGGGTCTCTAAGTCTGAGCTATGGCTAGCCTACATAGTGAGTTCCATCAGCCAATGCTACAAGGCAAATATATATAGATATAGATATAGATATATATACACACACATGTATATATATGTATTTTTGTGCTTAAGGAATTTATAATCTAACATCTTTAGCAGTCACTTAATATCTCTGGACCTTTTGGGGAGTGGTCTTTGTATTTTTTCTTAAAGATTGGGTTTAAATGCTGAAAATATATATAAATCTTTTTTCTTTTCTCTTTCTTGAGACAGGATTTCATGTAACCCAGGTTGTCCTTGAACTCCTGATCCTAAGTGTTGGGATTATAGGCATGTATCACCACTTCAGGCTGTATGTGTCTCTTGAACATCTAAATTTGTTCTCTCAAAATAGTTTGCATTATTAGGGTCAATTTAAGTGTATCACCCCCCCCCCCATGTGTGTGTGTGTGTGTGTGTGTGTGTGTGTGTCTGTGTGTCTGTGTGTCTGTGTGAATGCCTGGGCATGTGTACGCACCTGAGGCCCAAGCTTAGCTTTGGAAGGCTGTCTCCACCATATTCACTGAAGCAGGTCTTTAAATTGACTCCAGAGTTTACCTGTACAAGGCGAGTCTGACTAGCCATCTTGTTCTGAGAGAGTCCCTATCTTCATGCCTACCAGCATTTACACAGGTTCTGGGGATCTGAACTTGGCTCCTCACACTTGAATGGTGAGCACATGACCACTGCCATCCTTCCAGCTCAGTGTGGTGTGTTATATTGATTGTCTCAAAAATGAAATTTGAAGTCAATCTTGGCAGATTTCATGACACTTATGAATTTTAAGCCAGGATCTTAAGGTACACATAAACACATACTAATTATAAAATAGTAGGAGAGTTCTTTTTTCTTTATTATTTCTGGGGTATAACTATATATATTTAAGTGTACAGTGTGATATTTGAATATGTGTATTATGAAATAATCACTATAAGCAGGATTGTCAACATACTTACAATGGGGCTGGGGAGATGACAGCACCTAGAGCTCTGTCTGTCTGTCTGTCTGTCTGTCTGTCTTAATTAGGGTCCTATTGCTGGGAAGCAAAATCATGACCACAGCAGCTCTTAATAAAGGAAAACAGTTAATAGGGCTGGCTTACAGTTTCAGAGGTTTAGTCCGTTACATCACGGCAGGACATGGCGGCATGCAGGCAGACATGAAGAAGGAGCTGGGAGTTTACATCTTGATCCATATGCAGCAGAAGGAATCTGTGTGCTGGGCGTGGCTTGGGCATATATGAGACCTCAAAGCCCAACCCCACAGAGGCATGCTTCCTCCAATGAGACCACACCTATTCAACAAGGCCACACCTCCTAATAGTGCCACTCCCTATGAACCAAGCATTCAGACACATGAATCTACAGGGGCCATTCCTATTCAAACCACCACACTCTTCCTCCAGAGGACATGGGTTCAACTCCCAGCACCCACATGGCATCTCACAACCACCAGTAACTCTGGTTCCAGGGGATCTCACACCCTCTCTGGCCTTCTTGGGTGCCAGGCTTGCACATTGTACACAGACATATGTGCAGGTGAAGCACTCATTTATGTACAATAAGTGCTTTTAAAACGACCATAACCTTATGATAACATCTTTGTAATTAAGAACACCTGAGCCCAGATCTACTCATTTCGCTCCTGACACTCTAATGTGGAGTCAAGCCCTCTGCAGGGCATGAGCAAAGTGTTTCAGTTTGTGTAGGGCTTGCTGGACGGATTGTGTGCCTTTCCTAACGTGAGTGTCTGCCTGTGCATCCCAGGTACTATCTGTTTTCCCTCATCATGAATCTGAGCCGCGACGCTTATGAGATTCGGTTTACTGATGGAACAGGAGACTTCGGCTTACGGCAGGCGAATGAAGATTTCTGGAGTCCCGGGAGGAGTCGAGGCTGGGGGACCTGGAGGAGCGGAGACTCCAGGGGGCTGCCTGCCACAACTGGTCCTGAAGTTTCGGCTCCGAATCCTGCTCCTGGCTCGTGTCCTCCGAGGTCACCCCCCTCTTCTGCTGGACGTGCTCAGAAACGCCTGTGACCTCTTCATCCCACTGGACAAACTAGGCCTCTGGCGCTGTGGCCCTGGGGTTGTGGGCCTTTGTGGCCTCATATCCTCCATTCTGTCTATTCTCACCCTAATCTGTCCCTGGCTACGACTCAAACCCTGACATTATGATACAAGATAAGGAGGGAGCCTGAATTGGTGAGATGGAATCTTAGACAGTCCCCCATGTGCCAGCCTCTTTCTAATTCAACTCCGTGATTGAGGTTACAATCCAGATACTTAGAGGTGAGGGGAAGACCCTTGCCAAAGAAGAGGTCAGGAAGGCGATGTCAGTGGAAGACCCAGCACACCTTTCGAGAGGCGTTTGGGCCTCTCTGTTGTTGCCAGAATCTCTTTGCTCTCTTCCCTTTTTCTGTCTGGAGTCTGGTTAAGGATTTGTCACCATGCAACAGAATTGTCTTTCTTAGTCCCCTGTCCAGACACTTACACAGAATTGCCTTTTGTAGGAGAAGCAGAAGTTTCGAATGGTAAAGTGCTAATTGTATTCTTTTTCTGAAGCAGCAGGTAGCATATTTTTCCCTTCATAGTCCATAATTTTTGAGACTTTATTTCATGTCCCAGCAGACTCTTCCCTCACGTCTCCACACCGAAGGCCATGACCCTTCTCCCCTGCGTCTTCCTCGCCAGCCGCCTCCTGATTTGGCGCTGACCCTTCTCTCCTCCACGCCTTCCGGTGTCTGCTCACACTTGGGTATTAGAGCTTCCTTCCCCACTGGCTCTTGCCCTTTCTTTAACTCTCCAGAGCGATGCTGTGTCTGCCCTCTCGCTGTAAATACTGTACAGTGAATCTGTGTAAATAACTGTGGTCCATGTCCACAGTGCAAGCAAGCCTTCCAGGCCAGCAAATTAAAGATCAGTTTCCTCACTGATTGATTTATTCAGTTTCAAGATGGGGGTCTCACTCTGTTACCCAAGCTAGCCTGGAACTCTGGAAAACTCAGGCTTTGGAGTAGCTAGGAGAACAGGTGTGTGCCACTAGCCAGCTGCTCGTTGACATCTGGTCTGGCCTCTCATGTGCTGGCCATTTTAAGCCTTAGTTCCTGTGACTATGGATGGGTTTCCATGGCATTGGCAACTAACATCATTACCTACAGGTTTTCATTGAAAACTTAAGTGTTGGGGAAAGCAGTAGGTAGTGGGCTAAAAGTCCTAAGATGTTTCTACCATTCTTGTGACATTTATGGCCTCCTTACATTGGGGTGGGATAGTCTAAACCAAAGCAATTATGTTGACACTACAAAGCACACCTGTCTACAGACAGACTCTCCAAAAGCTATTAAGCACATAACCATGACCAGAGCTCAGTGAACTGGCAAGTTCACACAGTGGGGCTGCCCTTCACACAGCAGGCAGGAGAAGACTGCGGTCAGCTTTTAGTTTGCATATCTCAGGTTGAGATTAGTACGACAAAAACAATTCGTCCCTAACTTTTACTTTCCGTTCCAAACGGGAGGAAATCCCGTACACCAAATACATTGGGAAAGCAGCCTCACAAAGGGTCCAAAGCTCTTCTCGCTGAATCTCACCTGCGGCCTCCAGGGGGCAGCACCAAGGCAGAGGCCTGGACTGAGATCCCTCTGTCCTCTCGGTCTAGGGCTCCCCATGGTTCCCCTCCCGCCACCCCTCCCATTCCGTCCAACTTTATTTTTAGCTGCCAGTGGGAGGGGGCAGGATTGGAGGGAAAGTAAAGAAAACAGCGAAGGAGAGGGACAGAGGCGCAGAGGGCTTCTTGGACAAGACCGGACGAGCGGGCATGGCGCGCCTCTCTGTTCCTCACCTGTTCGTGCCCCTGGCGTTGCTGACAGGTGAGGGAGAAGAACTTGGTTTCTGGTGGGAACGGATGCGATGCGGATTGTTTAGAATTGGGACCATTATGGTTAAAATTATTTGGGAGTTCGGGTCAGAGGTTAATACTGATACTTGTATTTCACGTGTGTGCTCATACTCGTGTGTGCTCATACTCGTGTGTGCTCATACTCGTGTGTGCTCATACTTTTAGATTCCCAAATGGCAGCGGTTGAAGTTACCTAGGGCTTGAGTAAGATTTGCACCTCGTTATCTAAAACCTTTGCTCTAAACTCCACAGAAAGGAGGATACAGAATAGAAACATGTCTCCTCTACAGAATAGAAACAAGTTTCCTCTTCCATGCAGCTAGTCTGATCCCTACTATTACACCCCCACCCCACCCCACCCCACCCCGGGCTTCTCCCTACCACTGGTACTCCCTGGCATAACTGCCTTACTATGTGGTCAGAACTCTGGGTTCATCTAACGAATTCCTGGCCTTATAACCCTGCCAATTTCCTGGATGCAGAAAGGCTCACATGCAAAATACCTTTCTGAAAGCGAGCACAGTTCGAGTTGAGTTACAGATACTGGACGGGGGAGTGGGCCAGAGAGTGTGGCTTGAACAGAAGGCGGGAGACAGTGGAGAAGAGAGGACGGGAGGACAAGAGGCTTGGAAGATTTCCCTGCTGGTACCCTGTAATCTTCGTTTCCTAAAATACGAGCTCTGATTTTATGGGAATCGGGGTCAGAAGAAAGGACTCAGCAGGACACCGTGGGGGACCCTGAGAATGGGCTAAAGTTGGAGGAAACTGTGGGCGTGGGCAAGGGGTAGTTGGGAGGTGGAGGAGATAAGCCGCAGATTATGGGGGAGTTTTTTGGGGTGGTAGGACCCCTAACAAGGATAGATGGCAAACTCTGTGTGTGGGCCGGCCGGTGGCTCCACCCAGTTAATTAGCACTGGCTGGAAGCAACCAACGTCCTAGACCTTGGAGAAAGCGTGACAATGTCAAGCAGGAATGGAGAGGAGACACCCAGACACGGGGCTCCTCACCCGCCTCTCCTCCACATGGCCCCGGGTTTGGGAAGAATTTGAAAGGGTGGTTATTCTGTGGCTGCAGAAGGGCGAGCTCCTTTTGAGTCTCATGGCTTAGGAGGGTGTGTAGGAGGAATGATGTGGAAAGAGGAACTTGACCTTTCCAGACGTGTCTGTGAAGGAGATTTCAGGAGTGAGAATGGAAATGCAGCTGTGCTCCGGCATGGCAGAGGGCCCTGGGACCCCCACGCAGGAAGAGAACCGTCCCATCATCCCAGCTGGGGCTCTGAGCACATGACATTGACCAGGCAGACACACTGAGATGGAAATGCGCCCTCTTGTCTTGAGCATTACTTGGCTTCTCCAGCCCTTCTTCAACTGACCGGCCAGTTGATGCTAATTATGATCCTGGCCTCCCAGGTCTCTGCTCCCCCTTTAATCTGGATGAGCATCACCCACGCCTATTCACAGGGCCACCGGAGGCCGAATTTGGATACAGCGTCTTACAGCATGTTGGGGGTGGACAGCGCTGGTGAGGAGACCACAGGACCGTGGGGTTGGGACCGTGGTGGCTCTAGTGAGAAGGGAGGCAGAGATAAGTGGGTCTCTAAGCTGATCCCTGAAAGTGCCCAGGGCTCTCAACTTCTCACCTCCATGCTCCTTCCCTCTCTCCTATATTAAGGGTCATGTTCACCTGATGCTTATGTCCCTATTTCCCTCCCAGGATGCTGGTGGGCGCCCCTTGGGATGGGCCTTCAGGTGACCGCCGGGGGGATGTTTATCGCTGCTCTATAGGGGGATCCCACAATGCCCCATGTGCCAAGGGCCACCTGGGTAAGAAGATGCCTGACTCTTCCCCTGCTAATCCCTGATTTTGACACCCAGTAACTGAGTCCTTGTACATCAGCTTCTTTGCTGCCCCCATAACCTATCCAGACCTGGCCTTCAACACGATACTGACGCCTTCATGCTCTTCCCAAACTACACGCAACTGCAGCACCCGGTCTTTGACCCCATGACATCATTCCCTTCTACCCCTCCTCCAACTAGGTGACTACCAACTGGGAAATTCCTCTCAGCCTGCTGTGAACATGCACCTAGGCATGTCTCTGCTGGAGACAGACGGTGATGGGGGATTCATGGTGAGCTCAAGGGACTCAGAAGGTTCGCGGCGGGGGAAAAGAGCATTATGGTAAGGGAAATTAGTCCATATAGAAGAGTCGAGGAATTCCAAATCCCTAGAGAGCAAGACAGGGTACCCCATGGAGTAATCTCAACGTCTCTTTGAACTGGATGCATGTTCTGAGGGGCCTCTCTCAGGTCTGGGAGTAACTATTTCCCTACCCACCCAGGCCTGTGCCCCGCTCTGGTCTCGCGCCTGTGGCAGCTCTGTCTTCAGTTCTGGAATTTGTGCCCGTGTGGATGCTTCATTCCGGCCCCAGGGAAGCCTGGCACCCACTGCCCAACGTGAGCCAGTGCAGGGGCCTGAGAACTCAGTTCTCAGACCGGGGGCTGGGTGGGGGAGACAGGACAAAAGACTTGGCGGAGGGTCTGCGTGGCTGTCCTCAGCATTCCCAATAGTGCATGCAGCAGCCCGCTGTTTGCTAATGTTAGAATTCAGACTCCTTACCGGAGCGTCAAGACACCAAGATCGGGCTTAACCAATTTGAAAACCACGGCTTATCCTCAGCACGTCTACGCGGTTATTCCTCTGTGCACTGTTTATTTTGGACCTGTATTTCCCTTTGTTTACAATGTTCTCTACCCCAGTGCATTTTCTCAGAATCTTCAATGTCTCATTTTTGTGGGTCTCATGCATGCCAAGTGAGCACTCAGCTACTGAGGTCTCCCCCAGTCCTCTCATATACCTTCATATTTGCCACCTTTTTGGAGATGGTTTTATCATGTAGTTCAGGATGCTCTTGAACGTGAGATTTGCCTGCCTCGGCCTCTCAAGAACCGGGATAATAGACATGTACTGTCATGCCTGGCCTCTGCTGCCTCTTTGGTTTACCACTATCAGAAGCCACCCTCAGGGGGCTGGAGAAATGGCTCAGAAGTTAAGAATACTAGCTGCTCTTCCAGAGGCCCTGAGTTCAAATCCCAGCAACCACATGGTGGCTCACAACCATCTGTAATGAGATCTGGTGCCCTCTTCTGGCCTGAAGGGATATATACAGGCAGAATACTGTATATAAAATAAATAAATAAATCTTTAAAAAAAAAAAAAAAAGTTAAAAAAAAAAGAAAAGAAAAGAAACGACCCTCGGAGCTGGGCCTACCCCTCAGGGCACATTGTAGAGCATGAGTAGCCCTTAGTTCAGTTCCCACACAGACACACACAGACAGAAGTGATGCCTCCTCAGTCTGCCATACACACACTGGTGTAGGTTTCTACCTAGGGCATATTTCATTCTTCACACTTGTCCTTCTCTTCTTTTGTTCATTTCCTGGCGTGGTCCTTTCCTTGCATGTAAGAAGGAAGTCCTAGCTTACACTGAGCACCCTCCTGTGACGTTTTCCATTGCTGGCTCCACCCCATCCTCCTTCCATGTCTGTTTCCCATCACTATGTGCCCTTTCTAGGCTGTCCTACATACATGGACGTTGTCATTGTTCTGGATGGCTCCAATAGTATCTATCCCTGGTCTGAAGTTCAGACTTTCCTTCGGAGGCTGGTCGGGAGACTGTTTATTGATCCGGAGCAGATACAGGTAAGAGATGGATTCATGGATGGGCTTGGAGGGAAAGAGAGAAATGGTTGTGATCCCTTTAGTGTAATCAGGCATGCCCAACATCTCGAATAGCACCAGGACGTTGTCATCTGCAGAACTTGTGATTAAGAAATATGCAATTAAGTTACCAAAAAGTCACAAAAAAATCTCATAATGTTTGAAGTAAGTTTAGGATAGCTGTCCTTTGCTGTACACGGTTGCTTGGGGCCCATGGGCTACAGGCTGGACACGCCTGAGGGGTATTCATTTCCTCTCCATCCTTTCTTCTCCTTCATCCTCTGCAGATGTCCCATTTGGGAACATGGCTTATTATTTTCAGGTAGGGCTGGTACAGTATGGGGAGAGCCCTGTGCACGAGTGGTCCCTGGGAGATTTCCGAACCAAGGAAGAAGTTGTGAGAGCAGCCAGGAACCTCAGTCGGCGGGAAGGACGAGAAACAAGAACTGCCCAAGCAATAATGGTGGCGTGGTGAGGCATAGGGAAGGGGGTGTGGGAGGATGAAGGTGGCAGGGCGAGGAGAGGGGCTGGGGTGTAACGTGGCCATCACATGATGCTCTGTATGCTTATCTTTGTGTGCCGGAAGTTCATGGAGGAAGGCGAGCCATTGGCTGCTGTCACTGGACTCTCTCTTACTGTGTTTTACAGTGTCTCTGTGTGTCTCTCTCCTTGTCTGTTCTTGTGACCAGAGCCCCATCTCTTCTGTGTCAGTTAGGATCCTTAGCTTTTCAACCGTTCATGTCCTGGCTTTCTTTCCAAACAGGACCCTAAACTAACCAACCTCTGGGAAGACTGCCTGGGCCCAGCCTGGCCCCACGACTGGTGTCTATTCTCCATGCCCTTGATCTTGTCAACCCAAACACAACATCTGCTGAATGAATCTGTGAATGACTCAAGCCTGTACTTATTTACACTGATGATAGGTTATTCTATGTGTTCCGTGGCACCCAAGCATTCAAACCGTGACTTTGTGCCAGTTTACATGTTAAATACTGTTGGGGAATGGCCTAGAAGATACAACATCTGTCCTCAGTGAACTGCTGACAGTGTTAAATATGTGTGTGTGTGTGTACACTCACATGCGCACTCATACACATGACGTATCCCATTCTTTTTTCTTCTTAGCACAGAAGGGTTCAGTGAGTCCCGGGGGGGCAGACCCGAGGCTGCAAGGCTGCTGGTGGTTGTCACTGATGGAGAATCCCATGATGGAGAGGATCTTCCAGCAGCACTAAAGGCCTGTGAGGCTGGGAGGGTGACACGTTATGGGATTGCGGTGAGACTTGACCCTGATGCTTTTGCTTTTGATCTGTGTTGTATTGCGTGTGTTTGTATGATGTGTGTGTGTGCATATACCATTATATATATGTATATATACATACATACATATATCCATTCTATATATCTATATCTATATCTATATGCAGGTCAGAGAACAACCTCAGATAGTGGTCCTCACCTTCCACCTTGTTTGAGACTGGGTCTCTTGTTCAGCTGTATGCAATAGGCCAGGCTAGCTGGCCCACAGTCTTTGGGCAAGTCTCCTGGTAGGAGCCTGCTGGGATTGCAGATGAGCTTGTGCTATTGTCCAGTATTTTATGTGGGTCTGGGGATCTGAACTCAGGTTGTCAGGCTTGCGTGGCGAGCACTCTGCTCACTGAGTTATTTTCCCACATCAAGAATAGACTCTGGCCGGGTGTTGGTGGTGCACGCCTCTAATCCCAGGACTCGGGAGGCAGAGGCAGGTGGATCTCTGTGAGTTCGAGGCCAGCCTAGTCTACAGAGCTAGTCCAGGACAGGCTCCAAAGCTACAGATAAACCCTGTCTCGAAGAAAAACAAAAAACAAAAAAAGAATAGACTCTGGATCTAAAAAGAGAGGTGGAGAAAGGTTTTCAGGATGTGAAAACATAGAGGAAATAGTATTAGCAACTCCCTGGACTTCAATTGTTATGTCCTTCCTCTTTCTTTAACTGGCTATGTTCTCTATTGGTTCTGACAACTTACTTCACACAGCTAATAGACCCCTGTCTTGAACTCAGGTCCTTGGTCACTATCTCCGGCGACAGAGAGACCCTAGCTCTTTTCTTCGGGAAATCAGAGACATCGCTAGTGACCCAGATGAGCGATTCTTCTTCAATGTCACAGACGAGGCCGCACTGACGGACATTGTGGATGCACTGGGAGACCGGATTTTTGGCCTTGAAGGTAATGATTATCCTGGCGAAATGGAAGACCAGGTTGGGGGCATTCTAGAGTGAGTTCAGTAGAGCGAGCTCCCCTGATAGCGCTTTGCAATTTTCTTGTGCCCAAGGGTCCCGTGGAGAAAATGAAAGCTCCTTTGGGCTAGAAATGTCTGAGATTGGCTTCTCCACCCACCGGTTACAGGTTGGACAGACCTTGACCCTCTGCAACATCCCCAGCCCTTGATCTCATCATAATCCCCTCCAGCCTCTGACTCAGATAACTTCAACATTTAAGCCCTGTCCAGATTTCTCCTTTAACCAGACTGCATCCTGACCTTGCACGCTTTTCCGACCCCAGTGTACCCTTACATGAGCATCTTATCCCGGGGAGTTGTTGTTCTCCTATTCCCCACTGTCTTCTCAGTGTCCTCATCTGGTTGTGCCCCTCAGGATGGGATTCTCTTTGGGATGGTGGGGGCCTATGACTGGGGGGGCTCAGTACTATGGCTTGAAGAAGGTCGCCACCTTTTCCCCCCACGAACGGCCCTGGAAGATGAGTTTCCCCCTGCATTGCAGAACCATGCAGCCTACCTGGGTGAGTAACAGAGTTGCAGGGCGCTGGGAGGGTGAGGGGAGCCAGTAGGGGGTAGGAGGCACTGCTCTTAACTCAGGCAGTTTTTCACTGATCTCTCTTGAGAACTCACCTGATGCCCTTAGCACGCCCTCCACTCCTACCTCATCTCTTCCTTTTACATCTGATCCCTCCCCACTTCTAGGTTACTCTGTTTCCTCCATAAATCTGCCGGGTGGACGCCGCCTCTTTCTCTCGGGGGCACCGAGGTTTAGACATCGAGGAAAGGTCATAGCCTTCCATCTAAAGAAAGATGGGGCTCTGAGGGTCACCCAGAGCCTCCAGGGGGATCAGGTATGACATCAAGGGAGGGTAGGACCCTTGGGTCCCCAGGACGTCCAGGCTGAAGGAGAAAAGTGGCAAGGGAAAGGGCAAGGCTGGGAAGTCCAGGCTGAATTCTGGTAGACGGTCTGTCAGGGGTGTGAGGACCAGATTGACAGAGTGGTGAGTGCTTCCTGCTCAGTCCAGCTGTCCACAATCGCCTTTCCTTCTCCCTGGGCTCCTCACCACCCACCTGGCCCAGATTGGCTCGTACTTTGGCAGTGAGCTGTGCCCGTTGGATACAGACGGTGACGGCATAACGGATGTCTTACTTGTGGCGGCCCCCATGTTCCTGGGTCCCCAGAACAAAGAGACCGGACGTGTTTACGTGTATGTGGTGGGCCAGGTGAGATCGGTGGGACCCCCTAGGATGTGTGTGGGGTGATGGTGGAAGAAGGGGAGAGAGACACATCTATCTGAGGGCTGGCTGAGAGGTGAGGGTCACTGGATAAGCGATTTCTTCTGTCTCCTCACCACCACAAGCAAATTTTGCTGATGCTCCAAGGAACTCTTCAGCCAGAACGCTCCCAGGATTCTCGATTTGGCTTTGCCATGGCTGCTCTTCCTGATCTGAACCAAGATGGTTTCGCGGATGTGGCTGTGGGGGCACCCCTGGAGGATGGGCACCAGGGAGCACTCTACCTGTATCATGGAACCCAGAATGGCATCAGGCCCCATCCTACCCAGGTTAGCAGTGCTGGGATAAAAGTGTGGTGGCACATGCCTTTCACCCCAGAAGGTGAATCTCTGTGAGTTCAAGGCCAACCTGGCCCATGTAAGTGAGTTCCGGGCTAGGCAGGACTACATGGTGAGATGTCTCAAAATCAAAATAAAAACCAACAATTGAAAATGGGACTCAGTGGTAGGAATGGAAGGGAGTCATTTTCTCTGCTTATTTATTATCCACTTGGCTTAAGAGTTGATCCAAGCTGGTGCCTGTATTCATAGGTTGAGAAGTAAGGTGAGGGAGTCAGTCCTGAGATAGGCGAATTTTTCTTATTCTCTTGATGGACGGGAATGTTAGAAAGAGCCTCACAGGAGGACAGAAAAACAAATGGAGCCCTTCCTCAGTCTCCCCCCTCTCCTCCCAGCGGATCGCTGCTAGATCCATGCCACAGGCCCTCCGATACTTTGGCCGAAGCGTGGATGGCCGGTTAGATCTGGATGGAGATGATCTCGTGGACATTGCTGTGGGTGCCCATGGGGCAGCCATCCTGCTCAGGTGAGGGGGGTGTCAGCTTGGGTAGTGGTGCACAGGATGGCACAGCGTATAAGAACAAAAGTCACAGATTTAGATTTGGGTTTCTTTGTTAACTAATCTGATGCCTAAGTTCCTAGTTCATAGAATAAAAGTAACTGTCACTGTCTTACTGGTTTGTTGCAGATATCAAATGAGATAGTCCACATAAAGGTTTCTAACAGTGCTTATTTATGTATGTGCACCTGTATGTGATGTGTGCAGTACCTGTGGCAACCAGAAGGGGGCATCAGATCTCCTGGAACTGGAGTTTTACAGCTGGCCTTAAGCTGCTTTGTGGGTGCTAAGAATCAAACCTGAGTCCTCTGGAAGAGCAACCAGCGCTTTTAACCACTGGTCTATCTCTCCAGCTCTGACATTAGTGCTTATCAAATTGAATGTATTGTTATGTGACTTCTGTCATAGGCTTCTGGGAAGGGTGAACTATTCAGACCTTAATTTTTTTTTTCCTTCTTAATCATGGGGAAGCAAGTTCTAAGGTTGCAATTCTTTTTTTGTTTGTTTGTTTGTTTTTGTTTTTGTTTTTGTTTTTCAAGACATGGTTTCTCTGTAGCTTTGGAGCCTGTCCTGGAACTCACTTTGTAGACCAGGCTGGCCTCGAACTCACAGAGATCCACCTGCCTCTGCCTCCTGAGTGCTGGGATTGCAGGCATGCACCACCACCGCCCAGCTAAGGTTGCAATTCTTACCTTTCCCTTTTCTTCTGGTTCTGAAGTGCAAGCTCAGATCCTGAAGAGCTCTACCACTGAGCTCCATCCTCAGCCTAGGGTTGTACTTTTGGGGGTGGAGGGCAGGACTTACCTGCTCCTTCTAGAATTTCTTTCCCACCCTGTTCCCAGCTCCCAGCCCATCATACACCTGCTTCCAAGCCTGGATGTGATGCCACCGCACATCAGCGTGGTTCAGAAGGACTGTAGGCGAAGAGGCCAGGAAGCGGCCTGTCTGACGGCAGCCCTGTGCTTCCAAGTCACCTCTCACACTCCCGGGCGTTGGGACCGCAGGTTCTGTGAGTGACTGCAGGGTATCCAAGACAACTCTGAAGTCCTGGCCCACCCTGGTGTGGGTACCTGTCTCTATTCTCATGCTGCCTCTCCCGTTCAGACATACGCTTCTCAGCATCCCTGGATGAGTGGACAGCTGGGGCTCGTGCAGCATTTGACGGCTCTGGCCAGCGGCTGTCCCCGAGACAGCTCCAGCTCAGTGTAGGGAACGTTACCTGTGAACGGCTGCACTTCCATGTGCTGGTGAGAATGGGGTAGGCACTGCTTTGCACTGAAGCCTGGGTCCCGGGGCGTTTCAACCAGATCAGCCACAAAATTGAAGCAGAGAGGCTGAGACAATTCAGATCAGGGGTCAGGATGATAGACTGGAACCCTGGCTCTCTAATTTGTCACTGTGAACTCTGCCCAGTCACTTTGCTGCCGCATCTCAGGATCCTTGACTGAAAGGGATGATACACAGGGATAACCGTATCAAAGGGTTGTGTTTGAGTGACAGTCCATCGTATTGTGACAACCGTGGGACACGGAGCCCATGACATAGAAAGGGCTCCCTGGATGGTCACACTTGGCCTCTTCTGCAGAGGCCTGGCTTCTGCTCTGATCCTGGTTCCCCACGATCTGTCCTTCATTCTGCTTTTCCTCAGGATACATCGGATTACCTCCGGCCAGTGGCCTTGACTGTGACTTTTGCCTTGGACAACACCACCAAATCAGGGCCTGTGCTGGATGAGGGATCGTCCACCTCTATCCAAAAACTGGTTAGCAGTGCCGTGCCCTGCGCAGTCTGGGGTCCCAGGGCTGCTCTCCCAGTGAACTTAAAAGAAAGGGGAGGCCACACACAAATGGTGAAATCTGATCCAGGCTCTGGTGATCAAAATACAGCCTCTCTTCTCTTCATTTTCCCCCAATTCCAGTCCTTTCTCCCTGCCTTCCTCCCAGCCCTCCGACCCTCACCTCTCTTCTAGGTCCCCTTCTCAAAAGACTGTGGCCCTGACAATGAATGCATCACAGATCTGGTGCTTCAAGCTGATATGAACATCAGAGGCTCCAGGTTAGATAGAGACAAGCTAAGCAAGCCAGAAGGGACTCAAGGGGGCTAGAGAGTTGTTTTTGAGACAGGTTCTCCCTACGTAGCCCTGGCTTGCCTGGAGCTTGCTATATAGACCAGGCTAGCCTTGACCTCACGGAGATTTGCCTGCTTCTGCCTCCCCAGGGCTGGGATTAAAGGCATGTGCCACCATGTTGGAAGTGAGACTTCAGATTTCTTTTACCTCTCAGTCTTTCCTTTTTTCTCGTTCTTAGGAAGTCTCCATTTGTGGTTCACGGCAGCCGACAGAAACTGCTGGTGTCAGCGACCCTGGAGAACAAGAAGGAAAATGCCTACAACACTAGCCTGAGTCTCAGGTTCTCGAGAAACCTCCACCTGGCCAGTCTTACTCCTCAGGTACCCTTGGGGGAAGGGTCTGAAGTGAAGGAGGAGGAGGAGGAGGAGATGATCAGCTTTGGCCATGGGGTGCTCTGAAGGAAGGCTCCGCGTTCAGCATCTTAGTGAGTGGAAGGGCAGCCCCAGCTCTGACTTCCGCCTCCATTCCTTTGCCTTCAGAGGGCCAAATCAGTGAAGGTGGAATGCTCGGTCCCTTCTCCCCACGCCCGGGTGTGCATCGTGGGCCACCCAGTCTTACAGGCCGGGGCCAAGGTGAGTTTGGGCCCACGATGAGGAAAGGTGTCGGAAATGGGGGGGTCTGGGATCCACGGGTCATGGAAGTTCCGGGGAGGAGGTAGACAGGGCTCTTGTTCCTCTGTGGTTTTCCCACAAGGAAGAATTTCTCATTATTCCACCCACGTCCCTTACCCCCAGGTGGTCTTTCTGCTAGAGTTTGAATTTAGCTGCACCTTGCTCCTGAGCCAGGTCTTGGTGAGGCTGACTGCCAGTAGGTGAGCAAAAGGAGCTTCCTCCAGCCCTCTCCAACCCCTCTCGGGGGTCTTGACTGAAAGTCGGAGAAGTGGATAGCTGGAAGAAACAGCCCTGATTCCTCTAGTAGCAGAGAGGGTCCCTGAGGAGGGACCGGGATGTGACACTCCCTTCCTTGACCCTACAGCAGTAGCCTGGAGAAGAACGAGACCCTTCAAGATAACACAGTTCAGACCTCTGCCTATGTCCGGTACGAGCCTCAGCTCCTGTTCTCTAGGTATGGCTGGGCTCCGGGGGCCTGTTCTGACCCTGACTCACATCCTTTGGTTCCTCCCTGGCCTTCCTTAAGCTTCAGTGTTCCCAGGAGCACCGGTCCTTGGGCTGCTCAGTCTCTTCTTGGTCCTCGCCCACTCACAGTTAACTTTTGCTCTTAAGCACCTTACTTTCCTGGCCTTGTCAGGTCCTGAGCATTGGCACTGGGGTGAAGAAGTATGGGGTATGGCCACACATTGTTTTTTAAATCAAGTTCGCGTTATATTCAATTTCCTTCTTTGTCCCACATTCCTATCTCATTACCCACGTGCTGACCCTACCTTCCCGGAATCCATGTCTGTATGCCGATCATGTGCCCTGTGTCATTGTCACGGCCATGACTTTACACCTCCTGGCTTGGTGTCTCCACAGTGAGTCCACACTGCATCGATATGAGGTTCACCCTTACAGGACTCTCCCAGTGGGTCCTGGCCCTGAATTCAAAACCACTCTTAGGGTGAGAAGCTGGTGGTGGGGAGCGGTCTTGGCATGCTAGGGGTGGGATTGGGGAGGGGCAATAGCTGTGTGTGGGAAGGCTGAGAAGAATCATGTCTGAAGGGGAACAGATGGAGCAGCTCCTCTGTCTCTCGCCCCCTCCCAAATTAAATTCTTCTCCAGGTTCAGAACCTTGGCTGTCACGTGGTCAGTGGCCTCATCATCTCAGCCCTCCTTCCAGCGGTAACCCGTGGGGGCGATTACTTCCTGTCACTGTCTCAGATCATCAGTAACAATGTGAGTCTGGACTAGAGCATTGCAGTCTTGAACTGGTGTCTGCTGGCCCACTGCCCCCGGAGTGCCGCCTCCTGGGACCGACCATTCTTTCCCAGGTGGCTTGGGAGGAAGGAAATGGGTTATGCATCGAAGGGCTATAGGAGTGGCTGGTCTGAGAGGCTCTTTCAAGTTGGATCTTCCTTTAGGCAAGCTGCACAGTGCAGAACCTGACTGAGCCCCCGGGGTCCCCTGTGCACCCAGAGGAACTTCAGCACACAAACAGACTGGTAGGAGTCCCCGGGAGGTGGCTGGGACAGGAATGCAAGCAGAGATTGGTGTCTGGTGAAAGGTGGGTGGGAAGTGGAGATTAGGGGAGCTCCCTACTCCAGGGTCCTGATCTGTCTCTCTTCTGACAGAACGAGAGTAACACCCGGTGTCAGGTCGTGAGGTGCCACCTTGGACACCTGGCAAAGGGGACTGAGATCTCTGTTGGACTGCTGAGCCTGGTTCACAATGAGTTCTTCCGGAGGGTAAATCTGCTCTTTTCTTCCTCTCCGCTTCTATCAGAAATGTTAACACAAGATTAGGAGGTCGATAGATGCCAGTTGAAGTTCAGCCTCCCTCTGACCATGAGCAAGTGATTTCATCTCTCTGGACTTTCTTCCTGATCTTTTTGGTTTGTTGGAGACAGGGTTTCTCTGTGTAGCCCTGGCTGTCCTGGAACTCACTCTGCAGACCAGGCTGGCCTCGAACTCACAGAGATCCACTTGCCTCTGCTTCCCAAGCTCTGGGATTAAAGGCGTGCGCCACCATGCCCGGCTTTTGCCTGATCCTTAAATGAGAATGGTACCTAGCTTGTGGAATTGTTACAAGGAGGTAATGGACATACGGCAAGCCCTCAACAGAACATAGCAACCACCCTTGTATTTCCTTCTACTTAGCATCCCTTAGTTCTATCATATGAATCAGTTAATAGAATGCTCACATTGAATCAATAATTCATCCAGGCCAGGGGTGGTGATGTATATCCTTAATCTCAGCACTCAAGAGGCAGAGGCAGATAGATCTGTGAGTTCAAAGTTCCCGGCTAGCCCGGTCTATATAGCAAGCCCCACGCCAGCCAGCCACTCTTGTGAGTGCATGTACACACATACACACATGAGCGCACACATGAGTACACACATGTGCACACACATGCTCATACTCCATCAAGTGCATGTTGTAGGAATGATTCCGTGGTAAGTCAACAGTGGGGAGGTTAAGACCTATCATGTATCATGTTTAACTCATTGCAGGTTTTAATACTTTTTTTTGTTAAGCCAGTGAATACAGTAATTGATATCATTCACAGGATTTTATGAGGCAGTGGGAAGTAAAATTGCACAGGTGAGAGGGATGTGGATTATGAAAGTCTCTGGAGCCGGGGAGATGAAATTGAATTTACTATGATGGAGGGCACTCAGAAGTCAGTGTGAGCAGGGAACTGGCATCTTAATTGTAAATGGCCATTTAGCACTTTTGGGTCTACGGTGGGCACTTGTACTTGGGTATATCCAATCGTACCCAAGCCTTCTTTCAAAGCCATCAGGATTCAGTCCCGAGGTTCCCCTGAGTGACTTTCATCCTGAGCACTTCCCAAAGGCTCACTGCTAAACACAACAGCTGGATAAAGTGTCCCCTCCTAACATCTTGCAGCAGACACCAAGATTGGACACATGAAGGCTTAAGGACACTTGACCCGCACTTAGATCCTGGCATCAGGGTTAGTGGGAGTTGGCAGGAAACATGTCCCTAGTCTCAGCCCCACCGGTGTCCCTGACAGGAAAGGGGAGTTGGATGCCCCGTGGACAGTATTTTCAGAGCAGGCTTCTGTCTGCAGTTCTCCACTCTTTCCCCATCATTTCTAACACCCCTGGCCTTCAGAGCCCTGGTAGTGTGCCGCTGAGCTTCAGCTTTGTTCTTGGCGTCCACACCACCAGATGATGGCTCAGTTTCCATGTTTTCCCACCTGCTTGTCTCACAGGCCAAGTTCAAGTCGCTGACGGTGGTCAGCACCTTCAAGTTAGGAACCGAGAATGGCAGCGTCCTGCATCTGCCAGAGGCCTCCTCCTGGAGTGAGGTAGGGCGATGGGGTGGGTGAAGGCTGCCCTTTTTCCTTTTCCAATGTAGTTTTTAACATCTTATGAGTATCAGGGTTTTGTCTGCCTGTGAGTGTACCATGTGAGTGGAGTTTGGGATGCCCCCCAAACTGAGATGGTTTTGAGCTACCCTGTGGGTACTAGGAACCAAACCCAGATCCTTTGCAAAAACAAATGCTTTTAGCCACTGAGCCATCTCTCCAGCCCCACAATGGGGTTTTTCAGAGCATAACTATATCCATTAGGCAGCAGTCCACCATTCAGGGGTGGCACTTCCGCTGCCTGGCGTCAGTGTTTTTAAGTAGGTTGTTGTTGTTGTTGTTTTGTTCTCTGTTTGGGGGCTGGCTTCCTTATCATGTCGAGTGAGGCTACCCGGGTCAAAGGACACAAATAAAGCACAAGTCAGGTGTGGTGATGCATGCCTGTAATTCTAGCACTGGCAGGCTCAGAGAGGAGGCTTGCCATGAGTTGAAAGGGCATTCTGGGACATATAACGAAACTCTGCCTCAAAAACAAGCAAACAAACAAACCCACAGAAGCCCGTCTCAAAAAGCAAAGCATGGCAAATCCAATCAAAACAAACTCTCCTTGACACGCAGAGCCTGTTGGAGGTGATTCAGACCCGCACCACCCTCATCTCCCTGTGGATCCTCGTGGGCAGTGTCCTGGGAGGGCTGCTCCTGCTTGCTCTCCTCGTCTTCTGCCTCTGGAAGGTGAGCCCAGCTCTTGTGGGTGGTGGGAGCCTTGTGCCCACAGTTTGGAGCATCTTACTGTCGAGAAAAACAGGCTGTGTGCTGGGCAGGTAAACAGGCCGGGGGTGTTATGTTTGGACTTCCTTCACTCCAGTCCACAAATGTTGCTTGATTCAAACTAAGCCAAAGAAAATAAATTTGAATCCCATTTTTGGGAGCAGAACAAACGCAAAGACCTCAGATAAGCAGAGGGCTATTAGCAAGGCCCTCAGTCGGGGCATCTGGCAATGACTTGAATCTTCCCCTCTCCAGCTTGGCTTCTTTGCCCGTAAGAAAATCCCCAAGGAAGAGCAGACGGATGAGAAGTCGGTGCAGTGACTGCAGCCGACGGACGACTCCCAAAGTCCTCTTTGGCAGCCTTTTCTAGAGACTCATGTCAAAAAGCGAGGCTTGGAGGCTCAGAGGGAAAAGAAGCTTCTGGAAAATGTCTCCAGACCTGCAGCCTGACTTGACTTTTGAGCCATGGGTATGCTGCTGGCAAGAGATGAGGCTTTGCCTCAGACACGAAGGGCTGGCACCCAAACACATAATGCCCCCACCCTGTGCTTTCCTCCTCGCCCTGACGGGTTCTACCGCCAACATTGGGTCTTTGTTTTGGGGCCCCATCTCCCCCATTACCAGGGGTCCAAAGATTTCTTCCCCCCCCCCCGATTCCTTTTAGAATCCCCTTGTCCTTCCTCACAATTCCAAAGAGAAGGTTCTCCTCCATCGCCCACCCACCTACCCCGAAACACATTCTCACCTTCCTGCCTGCTCCCCACGCCGCAGGAGAGCTGACGTTGACTTAAAAGAAGTAAAGTCAACATCTGCTGCTTCCCTGTGGAGTCCAGTGATTCATAGAGCCGGATGGGGAGAGTCAACAGGAAAGGAGGGAGGAGGAAAAGCCACAAGAGACATTCTGTACAATTCCAAGGCACAGAGAAGCGTTCAGACAGGCAACTGCCAGCCCCCTTGAAACCCGAGACTTCGCGGGGCGCCCGCCCTCAGGTGCTGGGGAAACCCAGCTGGCCCTGGGCTCTCTGGGCCCGGGCGTCCCAACCTTCATCCTTCTTTAGGAGCAAAGCCAGGACCCGGCGCTCAATTTTCTGGAACCAGGGGCCCCCTGGTGGTTCAAACTGGGATAGCAGGGGAGCGCGTTGGCAGCTTAGAGAAAGCGGCTTGAAGGCAGTGGGAACCCCTTTCACCACACCAGCTTTGGGAAACAGCAGCACCCCTCCACACACACACACACACACACACACACACACACACACACACACACACACACACACACAGGAGATCCGAACAAGGGGCATCTGCATCAGAAAGCCCAAGTAGTTGGCGTGAGATCTCCGGGGAGTAAGCCCTTACCTGTCCTGCTTCAGCTGTCTCTGTAGAGTTATCTCCCAGGAAGATGTTTCCGGGGCTCCTGTCGTGTGTCATAGGTTTCTCTGTTGGAGTGAGCTTTTCCAGCCCTCACTTGATGTTTACTGGAAATCTCAAGTTAACTCTGAATTCCCTCCCTCTTGTCCCATGTTTTGGTTCATGGGCGACTGGAATTCTCATAGCCACCGGGAAACGTTTTTTTAATTGTAATTAAGACTTGGAACAGCTCTGATAGATACCCTCTAAGACGGAGAAGAGAGGAGACCTGACTGGGCAGCTGCTGCAGAACCTGTCTTCCCAGGCCGTTTATTTTGGTGTCTCTGGTTTTCCCGCAGAGCCTCCATCCTGGGCACTGTCGTTTCTACCACGGTGATCAGATGGTCAGAACAAATAAATTCCAGTATCAAATGACTTCTGGCTCTGTTTGAGTTTCCTAGGATATAGGCTGCTCAGAAACGGAAGTGTTGTGAATGAATGTTTCTGTGGTTCTTCCACAGGCGATCTGCTCCAGCATCCTGCAATTCTCACCTACTTTGGGACCATATAAAGTCTGGGAAATGCATAGGCCAGATCGAATCTGGGTCTGTCTGTCTTTTTCTTTCTTTCTTTCTTTCTTTCTTTCTTTCTTTCTTTCTTTCTTTCTTTCTCTCTTTCTCTCTCTCTCTCTCTCCCTCCCTCCCTCCCTCCCTCCCTCCCTTCCTTCCTTCCTTCCTTCCTTCCTTCCTTTTTTTTGAGACAGGGTTTCTCTGTGTAGCCCTGGCTGGCCTTGAATTCACACAGATCCTCCTGCCTCTGTGTCCCCTCCCCCCCACCCCCCCCCCCCCAGAGCTGGGATTAAAGGCCAGTAGCACCTCCAGGCTTGAGTCTTTCATTTTTGCCATATCTTCTTGAACAAGTCAGAATTTCTCGGAGGTTCAGATAACAAGAGATTTTGTGGACAGGATTAGAAATGAAGACAGATTTGGGTGTACAGGCTATCCTTTTTCAAACACATATGACCTGGGACAGATTTAACTTCTGTGTTAGCTTTCTCGTGTTTAAACTAGAGGTTCTGAGAACTAGATGAGAGAGTCCAGGAAAAGTGAACATGTAGTAAATGCTTAATAAATAGTAGCCATATTACAAAATATATTCTGTTATGAAATAATCTACCATTCCAGTGTGCTGCGAGGACCAAGTAGGAGGTATACCCGGATTTGATCCCTCTTTGTGCTGCTGGCCCCCTCCAGTAACTCTCATCCTGTGCCTGGTGCCCTTGAAGCAGACTCTCCAAATACATGAATGAATCTTGAAAGGCAGGGGGTGGGGTGGGGAGGGTGGGGAGGAGGGGGGGGGGTGTGGGGTGGTGGAGAGAGAGAGATTCATTCCATAAGTTCTGTGACTCTAGGGAACCTGACTAATATTACCGTCATCCGGAAGAGCAGGAAGTACTCTTGACGCTGAGCATCCCTCCAGCCCTTCTTTATTCACAGAATTAAAAGACCACTTTGAGGCTGGCAGATAGCTCAGCAGGTGAAGGAGCTGGTCACCATGCCTGACCACCTGAGCTCGATCCCTGGGATGCAATCATCCCAGGTTACATATGATGGAGGAGCAACCCCTGTGAATTGTCCTCTGCTGTCCCCAGCTGTGCATGGCAACAGACCCCACATATGCATGTACACAGAAATCAAGACATGTAATCAATTTTTGAAAGAAACCTTTTATTTGTCCTTTGTGTCATCATTTCTTAGCCTCTTGGCTAATATCAAATGTATCATTTGTGTCCTCCTAGCAAGGACCTACCTGCCTTCAATCCACCCCCAGCTCTGGAGCAGGGCTTTCTCTAACAGCAGCCCAGTCCGCAGAAAGCCCATTAGTCTCCCAAAGCAAAACCAGTGTAGAAGCAACTGTAGAAACAATGCTCTCTCAAGGCTGGGGGGATGGCTCAGAGGTTAAGAGCATCGACTGCTCTTCCAAAGGTCCTGAGTTCAATTCCCAGCAACCACATGGTGGCTCACAACCATCTGTAGTGAGAACTGGTGCCCTCTTCTGGCCTGTAGGGATACATGCAGGCAGAATACTGTGTAGATAATAAATAAATCAATCTTTAAAAGAAAGAAAGAAAGGTCTCTTCATCTGCACTAGACTGTTCCTGTCTTGTTGCTTCTTTGCTCATTCATTCATTCATTCACTTAACAGACATTAAAGACCTAAAATGTGCCAAGTGAGGGGACTAATAAAAACCATAACTGGCCAGGCAGTAGTGGCACACGCCTTTAATCCCAGCACTCGGGAAGCAGAGGCAGGCAGATCTTTGTGAGTTCAAGGCCAGCCTGGTCTACAGAGAGAGATCCAGGAAAGGCACCAAGCTACACAGAGAAAACCTGTCTCGAAAAACCAAACCAAACAAACAAAAAAACCCACAAAACACAAAACAACAACAAAACAACCCATAACTGCTGCCACCAGAGAACCCGATAGGAAAACCAAAGATGTAAACACACAGCAGGTAGGTGGTGGCTGTATGGGAGACAGTAAGCACTGCCAGGAAGAGGCTAGAGAGTCAGTCTTCTAGAGGACCCAGGTTCAATTCCCAGCACCCACATGGTAGCTCATAAGTGTCTGTAATTCCAAGATCTGACAACCTCACACAGATATACATGTAGGCAAAACACCAATGCAAATAAAAAGAAATACATTTAAAAAAAAGAACTGCTGGTAAGTCACACACCAAGATGCACTCTCTGATGGTCAGGTTGTCAGGGTTTTAAGGGGAAATACAGGGCAACAACAAAAACAAAAACAATGAGAATACACCAGCTGCAAAGAGATTTATATGGTCTGCTACAACAGTCCGTTTGTTTTGTTTTTGAGACACCGTTTCTTTGTGTAGCCCTGGCTGTCCTAGAACTCACTCAGTAGCAGTAGGCTGGCCTCGAACTCACAGAGATCCAGATCCGCTTGCTTCTGTTTCCGGAGTGCTGGGATGAAAGGCATGCACCACCAAGCCTTCAGGCTTCTGTTTCAGAAGAGCCTTGTAAACCATGTTCAGAACATCGGGCTTGGAATATCTTAGAGGGATTACCTGCTGCCAAGCCTCACGGCCTGAATCAATTCCTGGACCCACATGGTGGCCGGAGAGAGCAGGTTTTCCTCTGACCTCTCCAGGAGTGTGCCTGTAGTACACTCACACCCCCTCCCCCTGATAAATGAATTAATGTAAAACTCCGGGCTCTATTCCATAGAATTCCACGCGTATTTGGGTGGGCTTGCTGGGGTTAAGGGGAGAAGAAGGGAGGGGAGGGAAGACCAGCCCGGCTGGCTGTAACCAACACCGGTCAAACAAGAATGACAAAGAACTGAATCCAAAGGACAGTCATGTGAAAGGGAGTGTTTTTTGCTTGTTTGGATGGGCAAACATACAGTTTAAAAAAAAAAAAAAAAAGTCCCCTTGCTCCTTTCTAAGAGCTGCGCTCAACCCTCAGCCCGATCCTGTCTCGGGTTTTCTTCCTCGGGTCTCAGTGGGCCGCACATCACACATTGGTGCTCAAGTCTGCTTAGCGTTCCAGGCGCCTCCGGCTTCCCAAGTCTTCTCCTTTAGCAATCTTCAGGACTTGGGTTTTCGTCGGGGAGGAGGGGGATGAAGCACAGGTCACAGCTAAAGGCCCCATCCCAGGTAAAGGGACAGGTTGGTGACACCGAAGCTGAGGAGGTCCTGGGGCGGGCTGGGCGCCGGAAGAGCGGGGTGGGGCGGAATTTGGGGCGGAGCTCCACGCAGAAAGGCTGGAAGGTAGGGCCTGGCAGGCGCCCGGGCCAGGCTGCGAGCACCCTTCTCAGACCGAGTCCGTAGGTGCGGGGGGCGGGACTCGGGCCGGAGGGCGGGGCTCGGGGCGGGGCTGGGGCGGGACTCGGGCGGAGGGCGGGGCTCGGGCGGGGCTCGGGGCGGGGCGGGCTTGGGCCGGGGGCGGGGCTCGGGCCGAGGGCGGGGCTCGGGGCCCAGCCCCGGTGGCCGCCGAAGACTGCGGGCTTTTGGCCTCTGCAGGGGCGGGGTAGGGCAGGGCCAGGGGCGGGGTTTTAAGCCCAGCCTTTGGGTTCACGTCTCTGATTGAGCAGGGTGGGATCTGGGGCGGGGCCTAGGGCGGGACCCACTCTGCTTTTTGACAGCTGTCTCTCCGACAGCCGCAGCCGAGTGGGTTTGAGAACCTGTGGCCCGGCTCTCTGCGCGTCCCCGTCCCCCCGTGGCCCTAGCCCCGGCCATGAAGCGCATCTTCTCCTGCTCCAGTTCACAAGTGGCGGTAGGTGCCAAATGTGTGGGAGAAGGGCTGGGGCTGGGATCAAAGTCCTGTGTTGACAGAAGTCCTGAGTCCCATCTCCATGGATGATCGCAGTAAGCCTGCACCAGTCTTCAGTGCGCTGCTGCGGCCGCCAGCTCTGCTAACTGAACTTATGTCCAGAACCTGTCCCTCGACCCTCCTAACCTTTTCCTTCCCAAGGCCTTTCCGCTTGGCTCCCTGTCCTCCCAACATTGATGACTTCCAGTTTCTGGTACGCTTTCTGAAGGCCGTCCTCTTCCCATAACCCTGCTGTCTACTTCAGCTCTGGCTCCCAGTTCCAACCCGCCTCAGACATCTGCCCTACCCCCACCCCTAGATTTTACTTCCATTCTTACGTCCACCCCTAATTCCTGCCCTGCAGCTTCATTTTCCATCCCTGCCTTCGCCCCACAACTTCCTCTCCCACAGGGCTCCATTTTTGCTGTTTGCTTTTTCTGCCCCCAAGGTACTCTCAGCCTAGCGCCTTCTCCCGGCCCCTCATCACAGCCTCCTCCACTCTTGCCCTCTGTTCCACTCCAAGATACTCCCTCTCCCATTCTTCCAAGCACCACTTCAAACCTCTTGCCAACTGGCCATCCAACATGGAGCCTCTGTTTTCTCTTTGATTTCCGGCCACCTTTCCCCTCAATATTACTCCTGCTACCTTTTGCCTGGACCTCTTGCCTGCTCACTGTGCTCACTGTGGCTTAATCTTGCAAATCTGCTAAGTGGGCAGGCACTGTGGGAGGACATGCAGCCACCTGGCTGAGCCCCAAGAGGCTGGGTGAGTTGCCTGCAGAATCGATCACTGCAGTGTCTGGTGCTCAGACTGGTTCTTGGGACCTGTCACGTCTCCCTGCCTGGCTCTCTCTCTAACTACTGCTTTGGTTCAGGGTTTGTGTCCCTTTTCTTTGACTCCGTTAGGGAGATGTGATGGTGAGGGGTAAGAAGACAGAGATGCTGGCAGAGGTTTCTCTCTTCTCCGTGCCCCCCACTCGAGAGCAAAGCAATGATTTCAGAAGACAGTGGCTCGGGGAGGGTGCAGCCTGCCTTCCCTAAGGAGCTTTTCTGGAGTGACCCCCGGGAAGGGATGGCATCTCTTGTGGAGATGGGGATGTGGGTTACTTGGTACTGATATTGCTTAGCTGCCTTGTCACTCATGAGCAAACATGAGAAGTGTTCGGTTATCTCACTGTGCACAGGCAGGCCACAGAAACCTGGCAGAAAGCTGTGAAGCAAGAGCAGGAACTGTTGAGGCCTGTCCCTGTCCCATTTACATTTGCTTCTACACAGTTTCCACACACTGACCAACCAGGCAACAGAAACTGTGGCTACCTGGATTCTGTCTTAACTTCCAGTGATTTTTTTAAATCCACGTCTACTTTTCCCTAAATATGGAAAGACCCCAGGATTCTTCCTTTTCAGATTTATGGCGTCTGCTGTCTCCTTGGTACGGGGACTATGTCATTCTTTTTTGAGTCTCCTACCCAGGCCCGACCCTGTCTAGCTTCTGAAATCAAGCCAGTTCAAGGTGATGTGGCGGTAGGCTCTTTCTGACTCTCTCATCCTTGGGCAGTGCATCCTTTCCTAGACACTGGAATGAGCAGTGGGCTACATCTTGGGATCTAGAACCTTCCCTCTTTCCTTTATGACCCCAGTTCTTCACATGTTTGACCACGAGGAATGTCTACTCATTTAAATAGACTCTTAGTGTCACAGATCTTAGCATATTAAGAGTGTGGGACACAAGGGCACACTCAGAGCTACATACTTAGGATGAAAACTTTTTCCCTCTCAGATCAAGCTTGCCAAAGACTTTAAAATAGGTTGGCTTCAGCTATAAGTTATTTCCTCGGGGTTGGGGATTTAGCTCAGTGGTAGAGCGCTGGCAAGTGCAAGGCCCTGGGTTCAATCCTCAGCTCCACAAAAAAAAAAAAAAAAAAAAGAGTTATTTCCTCAAGAAAGTCCCCCATAATAAGCCCCCAGATAATGTCCTTCACTTACCACACTAAACCTATTTGCAGACAGGCGACAGATTTCCAGGACATTCAGAAACCTGACTTCTCAGTTATGCCAGCAGATCATCTCTCTTTAACCCCATTCAAGTCCTTGCATGAGGACCCTTCGTTGGAGACAAGGACTGAGTGATCTGTGACCCTTTAACTGTTAATCTGCATCAGGCTGGAGATGTAGCTCAGTTGAGAGAGTGCTTGCCTAGGGATGCGAGGAGCCCTGGTCAGTCCTCAGCTCCATTGTAAACTGGGCACAGTGGCACATTCCTGTAATCCCAGCACTCAGGCAGAAGATCAGAACTTCAAGGGCATCCTCTGTTACAGATGGAATTTGGGGACAGTCTGGGATACATGAGATCTGTCTAAAAAAAATGTAAATCAACAAAATCTAATATACATCACCTACTGTCAAGGAAAACAACAAAACCAGCTCCTCTAGTCTCAGGTTATTTTTTCCCCCCAGAGCTGAGGACCGAACCCAGGGCCTTGCTCTTGCTAGGCAAGCACTCTCCCACTGAGCTAAATCTCCAACCCCTAGTCTCGGGTTATTTGATTCAAAGTCGATGATGTCTTCAAGGGTGGCATAAACCTGAGTTTACTCTGCCTGGGCAGGACATAGACCAAGAAGAGATGGGCCGTAAATAGCGTTCAACCTATGGCTTCAGCTCAGCATAGAGGATTTCTATTGCATTTCAGATGTGTATCGGGCCCTCATCCCTAAGGCACCTTTCCATTTCCATCCACCTAATCTTCAGCAGAAGCCACTGGCTCCTGCCCTACCTGTTGGTATCTTGCAATCTAGATAGGAAGCCTGGGAGTTCAAGATAGGAGAAGGTAAGATTACTTCTCCGGGAGTTCCCTAATCTCAGCTGTAGAAATAACAAAGGCT
Organism: Onychomys torridus; assembly: GCF_903995425.1. Classification (NCBI taxonomy): domain Eukaryota; kingdom Metazoa; phylum Chordata; class Mammalia; order Rodentia; family Cricetidae; genus Onychomys; species Onychomys torridus. The sequence goes on from NC_050448.1 coordinate 71,471,092, forward strand.
GTCCTTGATAGGGAGTCTACTGGTTAATTGGGTGATTATCCCCTGAGGCTGTGTCTCCTTCCAAGATGTTGAGGTGAGCCATGGACTGAGTCTTGGACTTTGGAAGGAAGCACTCTTCTGTGGTTTCCTCATGAAGACCGTCTACCTGCTCTAAACTCATCTTGGTATCATGAGACCATAGGAGGTAAACCAGGCAGAGGTGGAAGGACCTAGCTGGAAAGATACAGCCACATTGCTAAAACACACTTTACTACCTACCTAGCTTGGCTAATTCGTTGACTGGTATAAGCAAGAGCCTTCCACTTGCTCAGCTGGAGAATTATAAGCTCTGAAACATCCAAAATGTTCCCAAGCAAGTCCAAGAGGGATGATGACTGGAACTGCTGTTTATTGTGTGTCCGCTACGTGACACACACAAAGCTGTGTGCTCTCACATCATTAGGAAAATGAGTTTTGGGGCTGTTTGTACCTGCCTGACACTCACAGAGACAAGCCGGGCATGGCGAGCCACACTTGAGATCCCAGCACTCCCGAGGCAGGGGGAGTGCGAGGCTGGTCAAGGATGAATAAGGAGGACAAGAATGCTGTAGGAAGAGGGAAGAGAGTTTAGTTTCCGAACGGAGAACTTGAGGTGAAGGTCGGCTGGTGGCAGTGGTGTACGGTGGAGGCATCGTTCCAGCTGATTTCTATCAGGTGACCTGGTTCCCAAGGGGCACTGAAAAGCATGCCCTTGCATGTCAGGACCTACCTGTTAGGATGTGGAGGAGTGATTTTGCTTGCTTTGCCATTTGAGAATAAACCTGTTTGGAGACTCTCCCATGCAGGGAGTGATGTCCGAGATCAAGCAGCTCTGCCCTGGAGGTGTTCTCAAACTTTACCTGGAAATAACTAATCCTTTTCCCATAGCTCTGTAACAGTGTGGTCTGATGTGGGAGTTAGATCTGAATGCAAGAGGCCCGAGCAATTTCTAAAGGCAACGCTGTTATTCTTTCATGTGATCCTGGACAGATGTTTAACATATGTGTACTTCCACCTTTTTCTCTAGAAAGACATAAGCTAATCATTCCTAACTATTTTTCAGGGCTATTTGAGGCTAATTGGAAGGACTAGGAGAAGTTAACGAGTGTTTTACAGGAGTGTTACCTCAGAATCCCAGGCAATTTTATGGCTTGGACCTTTAAATCTTTCCTGTGTTGGTGATTAACAATTTGTCCTGGCTATATAAACAGTACTTGAAAATGAATTACTGGGCTTCCACAGACTCTATTTTTTTTTTTTCACCCTTTCCTATAACCTCTTTCTTGTTGAGATCATACCTCATAAAACGCAATGGGCCACCCCCCGATTTCTCACTACTTCCTGTTTTGTTGTGAAGATGCCATACATTTATGTGGTTCTGTCTACATTAACTTGTTTAATGCGTTGTGGTGAGGTGGTTATTATTGCCTGTGTTTTATGTGCAAGGAACCAGGTTGGAGTGTTTAATGGCTTCCTCTAGGTCACATAGCTGAGAACATTGCTGAACCAGACTCAGTCCCGAAGACAAAATGCCCATCTCGAGGACTTTTCCTCCATACCAATGGTCTTCGCGTTCCTCCTTCGTGTTCCCCTCTCTGGACCAAAGCGGGCTCTTCTGTACTTACAGCCTAGGTGTTTTCATACAGCTCTCTCCTTTGTGCCCGGTAATGCTTCAATTATTTTTAATTACTCCTCCACCCTCAAAACCTGAGCTGGAAGGATGGAACAATGTATGCTGAGGCAATGTATGCTGAGGCGTGGCTGCTGTCTGGGACAGCTGCTCCCTGCCCGGGGAGGAGAAGGAGGAATCTCTGACTCTTCTTCTTGCTGCCTCCCCAAGCACAGCTAGAAACTGGCTTGCCTTTGCTGGTTGTTAGCAGTGAAGGGCTAAGAGACTAATGGGAGAGAGGCATAGCCAGTTATGGTATAGGAAAGCAGAAACTCAATAATTGACCCCCACCCACTGTGCCTCCAATGTGGGGCCCGACCTCAATAGCTAGAGGTGTTTAGTTGCCTGTGACCTGAAGCTAGGGACCTTGATGTGCTTTGCAAACCACTAAAGACAAAAAGCAGAATGGGGTAGGGAGTGGTATAGAGAGGTGTTGTGAACCAATCAGGAGAGGTCAGGTTGGTTCAATTTGTTCTAGAAGGACCTAGGGAGTACCAAGGAAGGGGTTTTCTAGGATCGCCCTCAGGCTGAGCGTCTAACAACAGTAGTCATGGTGATGATTACAAAGAGTCTTGCTGGGTATGGTGGTTTAATCCTAGCACCAGGAGACAGAGCAGGTGGATCTCTGTGAGTTCAAGGCCAGCCTGGGCCACATAGTGAGTTCTAGGCTAGCCAAAGCTACATAGACTCTGTTTCATAAATAAATAAATAAATAAATAAATAAAGCCTAAAAATGCTAGACATTTGCTATTATTAATCACTTTGAAGCTATGTGTGGTGGAGAACTCCTGACATTCCAGCATTCAAGAGGCTGAAGCAAGAGGGTTTTGAGTTTGAGGCTAGTCGGGCTACATAGAGACTCTGAGCTAGCCTGGGCTAGCTTGACTCTGTTTCAATAAAACAAAACAATTTTTTTTTTTTTTTTTTTTTTGAGACAGGGCTTCTCTGTGTAGCTCTGGCTGTCCTGGAGCTCACTCTGTAGACCAGGCTGGCCTCGAACTCACAGAGATCCACCTGCCTCTGCCTCCCAAGTGCTGGGATTAAAGGCGTGCGCCACCATCGCCACCTGCACAAAACAAAAGAATTTCAAAATAATAAAAGTAATAGTATTTTTGATGTTGTTTATTGAGAGAGTCTTGGTTGGCCTCAAACTCCCAAGTGTTGAGATTACTGGCGTATACCATCATGCCTGGTGCATGTGTGTGTACACAAACACACACACACACACACACACACACACACACACACACACACACACACACGGTTGAGCCTGGGCTTGAACTCCTGATCTTCCTGCCTCTACCTCCTGGGGTGTATTATATAATAAGTATGAGCCAACCCACCAAGCTTCATAAGTTTTAATTCAGTGGTCCCCTGGGCACCTTTAGCTTTGTGGTGGACAGTTGCTGTCGATAACTCTTGGTGACATATGGAGTGGTCAGGATTTTACTGGCTCACTTAAGAAAGATCTGCTGCTCTGGGCCTAGAGACCATGAGCAGGGGGAGCCTCCGGGAGGCTCCCTTCCTCTTGCGGGGCATCTAATCTCGCCTTTCTTTCCCCATACCATTGGCGTCAACATTCACACGATCTGTAACTCCTGACTAGGTGGAGAAATGGAACCGTCGCGATCAGAAGCTGCTGGAGGCCGTGCAGCGGGGGGATGTGGGACGCGTGGCTGCCTTGGCCTCTAGGAAGTCAGCGCGACCCACCAAGCTAGACTCAAATGGCCAGTCCCCGTAAGTAAGTCTTCTTGACCCCGCCCTGGCGTGTAGTTCTTTTTGAAAACTTCAAACCTCAGCATGATCAGGGCAGGCCTACCACTTCCGAGCCCTTTCATTGTTTGAACTGGCGGGCAGATGGGCAAGCCTTTGCCGCCTGTCAAGCACAGAACACATGAGAGAGGAGGACACTGTCCCCAGTGCCAACCGCCCCACAAGCCACAGTGACTTGAAGAGGATGTAAAGCTCATTAAACCAACAGAGAACTAACTGCTGAATAAAGTTTCCTCATCGCAAAAGTAGGCGGGTGTGTGCTGGGGAAGTTAGGGATGAAGGAGTAAGTCAGGGGAGTCCTGGGGCGCGATGGGGTGATTGGGAGGATGGCTGTACCCCGGCCAGCCTCCTGCTCAGTTCTGGCTCCTCTTTCTATGTCACTTCCAGCTCTCTGAGGGTTCTGTGCTGGGAGAGGCAGGTGGTCATGTGTCGTGGTCACCACCCCCCCCCCCACCTCCCGAACATCCCAGCAACAATCTGCCACCCCCTGGGATTTGTGGCTCTGCCAGCTTTTCCAGTAGCACCCTCTGACTTGGGGACCGTAGGTCCTGGAGGCAGGCTTCTTTCTTAGCAAGACAGCCTGGGAGAGCTTCCCGCTCTGCTTCGGGCTATGGAGCAGAGGAAGCAGGGCTTATTAAAGCCCCCTTCGTTAGCTGTGCTGGTACCTGCTTATAATCCCAGAATTTGGGAGGGCAAGTCAGGAGGATCAAGCATTCAAGGCCAGCCAGGCCTATGTAGTGAGACTTTATCTCAAAACAAACAAAAACCAATTGATCAGAATAATTTAGAATATTAAACATGATTTAAAAAGAATAAGCGCCTCCCTGTTTTGTTCCCCCGGTCTTTCATCCTTTTCTGTCTTGGCATTGACATTGGCAGGTTTCATCTGGCAGCCTCCAAAGGCCTGACCGAGTGTCTGACAATACTGCTTGCAAACGGGGCTGACATCAACAGCAGGAATGAGGATGGTGAGTCAGCCACGCCGCCACCGCCACCGCCACCGCCACCGCCACCGCAGCCCATTGAGCTGCTGTGAGAGACTGTCTCTGTGGCTGCCAAGGGGCCAGGGCTGGGCTCTGATGAAGGTCCCAGCTGTGGGCCTTTGCCTCTGTGCTCAGTGAATTTGGCCAGCGTCTCTCCTGGGGTTCCCCACCCTGTAAGCTAGGCACACCTCCCCCTTACTCTCGCCTCCACTGAAGGTCCCAGCTGCTTGGGGAACAGGAATTTCTGGCCCGATGTGGCCCAGAGCTGCTTCTTCTAATCTCCCTCTGATTATCTGTGCGTCTCCTGCCTTCCCTCCCAATGAGTCACAGACATTCATGGGGCCACCCACCCACCCTCTCTCTTTCTCTCTCTTTCCAGGAAGCACCGCCCTGCACTTGGCCACCATCTCCTGCCAGCCACAGTGTGTTAAGGTCTTGCTGCAGGTAAACACAGTCCTCTGATATCCCTGTGCAGGCAAGAAATAGATGCTGCGTGCCCCTGCTTTGTCTTGTAGTAACTAACAGTAGTCAGCTGTCTCATTCCCAGTAACATGGCTGCTGGTCACTCATCAGTATATTCACAAACATTTGTGTGACGTCTACTCTACATGTACCATGCTTCAGGCTGTCTTTGGGGGCAGGTCAGAAAGCAGGGTACCCAAGGACTATTGAACTCTGCCAATGGCAGAGCCGCTGCAGAGACTTAACTGCTATGTGTATGGGCAGGTAGAAGAAAAGCAGGAGTGTTCAGATACACAACGTCTTTGGGGGAGGGGCTAGTGAGAGGGCTCAGCAGTTAAAAGAACTCGCTGCCAAGTCTCCCGGCCCAGTCTGAGCCCCAGAACCCACGCGGTGGAAGGAGAGACTCCTGCGAGCTGTCCTCTGACCTCCACACGCATATCCGCACCCCTTCCCCAAGTAAAATTAATTAATAAATTAATTAAAATGTGGAGGAGAGCCATGACCAGGTAGCACAAAGAAAAATATACACATGCAAATGAGACACACACTGACTGGTCTATATTTTTTGTTTGTTTCTTTGTTTTTTCAAGACAGGGTTTCTCTTGTAGCTTTGGAGCCTGTCCTGGAACTCACTCTGTAGCCCAGGCTGGCCTTGAACTCACAGAGATCCGCCTGCCTCTGCCTCCCTAGTGCCAGGATTAAAGGTGTGCGTCACCGCCGCCCAGCTTGACTGTTTTACTTTTATTGCTCGTCATCTTTTCCAAATTTCACACAGTGGTCCCCAAACCCCCGTCAGCTCAGCTGTCATTTCCTTTCATGTGCTTATTTACAGACCACCTGTCTTTTCCTTTGGCCTTAGTTAGGAAGTAGGTCTGAATTTCCGGGCTGCCCATGATCTGCAGGGAGTGGACTGAGCTTGCATGGCAGTTGGCTTCCCCTCACAGCCATGGTCCTCTCATTCCTTTTCATATTACCATGGAAACTGGCAACTCAATCTGGGATGAGGATGCTAATACCAAGCTCCACTGCTGCTTCTCTTTGTGGCTATTTACAGCACGGTGCTAATGAAGACGCTGTGGATGCAGAAAACCGCAGTCCCTTACACTGGGCAGGTGCGTGCGTGTGCCTGGGGCCTCCTGGGAAGAAGGCTGAGAAACAGACAGCCACTGCCGTGTTGGGAGCTGCTGGGTTATAGCCCAAGTAGGTATTCTTCAATCCTCTCCTTAACCAGCCATCTTTCAATCCTTCCAGCCTCCTCTGGCTGTGCCTCAAGTGTCCTCCTGCTGTGTGACCACGAAGCCTTCCTGGACGTGCTGGACAACGTGAGTATCAGACAGGCCAGTAGGCAGTGAGTGTCTCTCACCAAGCGGGAAGCCAGGAGTTTGACTGGCCGGATTCTGGGATCCCTCCTCCATTTCTCCTCTTCTCCTCCTCATTTGGGAGCTCCTGACTCTTTGCCCAAGACTGTTTAGTCCCAGGACCCGAGTTTGTCTCGGCAGGGGTCGGGGAGAGGGGGGAGTTGGTGTAAGGTTGAATCACTAAGTTCTCCCTGACTCCTCATGGCCTCTCTCTTTCCCATAATCTCTGCAGGATGGACGCACACCCCTGATGATTGCATCGCTGGGCGGTCATGCGGCTATCTGCTCACAACTGCTGCAGAGAGGTGCCCGAGTTAATGTCACAGACAAGGATGACAAGTGAGGCGGCCTGTCTTCCACCCCAATCTCCAGTTCTTTACCAATCTAGAAAGGAGCCCGCGGGCACAGTGCATGCACTGGAAAGAACAGGCTAGTCTCTGTTCCTGGGGTCTCCTTCCTTTCCACGAATGGCTCAAAAAAAAGCTTTGCCTGGGGCACTGACTGGCTAGCCATGCTGGCACAGATGATTCCAGAAGTAGAAAGGCAGCCTCTGGGATCATGGCTTTAATTGATTAGTTTTCAAGTTATTTCCTAAACAGTGGGGTCCTTTTCTTTCCGGTTTATGCAGAAGAAGAAGAGTGTTGGTGTAGACTTGTAGTCCAGTGCTCAGAAGGTTGAGGCAGGAGGACCAAGAGCATATATCCTGCTGCTGCTGCTGCTGGTGGTGGTGGTGGTGGTGGTGGTGTGTGTGTGTGTATGTGTGTATGCCCTCGTGTAGAACTTTAGCATCCTAAAAAGCAGACAAAAATGGAGCCCTCCCAGGGGTCCTGCTCTCTGATGCTGCTTGCAGCTCCAAGGACTGACATTGGAAAAGCCATGCTCTGGCCTAATGCTTCATCACGGCTGGTGTTGGTGTGCTGTTCTGACTCCACTGAGTGAGGGCTTACTTACCCTGTGTGGAGTTTCTGAGACTATGAGGGAAAGCTGGTGTTCCAGATTTGTCTCCACCCACAGATCAGCCTTGATCCTGGCCTGTGAGAAAGGCAGCGCTGAGGTGGCCGAGCTGCTCCTGAGCCACGGAGCAGATGCAGGAGCAGTGGACAGCTTGGGGCACAATGCTCTGCATTATGCATTGCACACACAAGACAAGGAGCTGTGGACACTGCTACAGCAGGCCCTGAACCGGCGGCGGAGAGGCGGTAAAAGTCCTTCTGTGCCTTCAAGATTCTCTTCAATAGCCAAGGAATTGAAGATGCTTCTCAGTACCCCACTGCCCATGGAGGCAGTCTGTCTGAAAAATGGCCTGCCACCTTAGTCCAGGGTTTACTAATTTAGTGCTGCTACATCACAAGATTCCCCAGCAAAGCCTTTGCTCATTGAGTGCAACTCTGGCTATTGTTGTGATTTATTTATTTAATTAATTTTTTGCTGCTTTTTTTTTTTTTTCTTTCTGAGACAGGGTTTCTCTGTGTATTCCTGGCTGTCCTCGAACTCACTCTGTAGCCCAGGTTGGCCTCGAACTCAGAGATCTGTCTGCCTCTGCCTCCCGAGTGCTGAGATTAAATGGTTACTGCCATTATTGTCATCCATGAGATTTCTGGTTTTGCCCACCATTGATTGATGTCCCAGTGCCTTCACGGTACCAGCACAATGATCAATAAAAGAAATGTGTGTACAAAATAAAGGAACACTCCACCTCTGGGATAGGAAATTGAAGTTGCTGGACAGTTAGGGATTCGGGGGACAAGAGTGTCACCAGGAAGACTTGTGTGAGGATTATCATAACGAGCGGCCACTTTTCTCTAGCAAATCTGGAAACTGGGTGAGAGCTGAATTCTCATTTGTTCCGTGTCTTCTCTCATAGGTCACGGACTGGTTCAACACCCAGATCATGCTTCTCAGGTATGAGCCTAAGTGTTTCCCCTTTTTGTTTCTGACCTACTCCCAAGCTGTTCCAGTAGTCCGTGTGGGCATCAGGACATTCACAAAAGCAAGGCCCTAGCAGGGACTGGACTGGTTCACAGCCTCACACCACTGGTTTCCTCCCCACACAGGCTTCTCCCCCTGAGCCTCAGGTGGGATCTCCACCTAGGGACTCATGGAGAGGAGAGCCCGAGGAAGAGGAGGAGGAAGAGCGGGGCTCAGAATGGAAGCGGAAGTATGAAGAGGAGCAGAGGAAAGTGAGTCAGTTGGAGCAGGAGCTGGTGCGGAAGACGGAGGAGTGTAAGGCTCAAGCGGCAGCCTTCGTAGGCCTGGAGAACCAGATTCGAGAGCAAGTGCAAGAACTGGGGTGTCTCCTATTGCAAGACCCGGGGGCTGCCGGAAGACAGGGCCCCGGTCTCCGGCCTGGAGGAGATGGTATGGAGCAGGGTTGTCCCCTGAATCTGCTGGCTGAGCGAATCCAAGAGCTAAAGAAGCAGCAGATAGCCGCGGCCACAGTAAATCCAACAGTAGCTCCCAGGGGAGCTGAAGAGTTAGCCCCAGCAGAGATCCAGTACGAAGTCCATAGAAAGACCCAACCAGAACAGGGGCCGCCCCAGAGCACAAGGCCTGAGGCCATCGAGAAAGCCACAGGACAGCGACTCAACACCAGTGGGGGACAGAACCTTGGCTTCGATAACAAAGACCAGGTGTGTGCTGGCCGGAAGGAGAGGTCCCTGGCTCCAGGGATTGAACAAGCGGGCCCAGTGGGAGAACCGGCGGGCATAGCAGCCGTGAACCAACTCCTCCTCCAGCTAAGGGAAGAGCTGGCTGCGGTGTGGCGAGAAAAGGATGCTGCCAGAGGGGCTTTGTCAAGACCAGTTCTGGAGGGAGCCCTGGGGACTCCCAGGGCTGAGGCTGCAGCCGCTGCCTGGGAGAAGATGGAAGCCAGGCTGGAGAGGGTGCTGGTGAGGTTGGATCGAGCGAAAGCGGGACTGCAGGTGAAACCCGAGGGCCTTGCGCAGGGGACCAGAGAGGGAGCCCCCAAAGCAGTCCCAGGATGCACTAAAGAGCACGAAGAAAAGAAGGCTCCTGGAGCCAGAGGAGAACCCCTTGGCGCCCCTGGAGGAGAACAGGCCTCAGGAGGAGGACAGGCCAAAGGGCACCTGGAGAAAGAGGTGTCGGCGCTGAGACTGAGCAACAGCAACTTGATGGAGGAACTGGGGGAGCTGGGGCGCGAGAGGCAACGCTTGCAAGGGGAACTGCAGTCCTTGACCCAGAGACTTCATCGGGAGTTTGTGCCCAAGCCGGAGGCGCAGGACCAGCTACAGCAGTTGCGGAGGAGCGTCGGGTTGTTGACAGAGGAACTGGCCATGGAGAAGGAGGCTACGGAGAAGCTGCGCAGGCGACTGGCTTCCCAGAGCAGCAGCCTCCAAGGACTGTGGAACTGCCTGCCCCCGGACCTCGTGGGCAAGGGGAGTGCACGGAGTACAGCTGCAGAACCCCTGGAGGAGCTGCAGACCTGCATCAGCACCCTGGTGGATAGGCACCTGGAGACCCAGCAGACGCTGGCTCGGTTGGAGGAGGAAAACCAGCGGCTGAGAGGATCCTTGTCCCACTATGGGGAGCCAGAGGCCTCCCTGAAGGCTACCGCATCCCCCCAAGTGGCCGCCCTGGAGCAAGATCTGGGGAAGCTGGAGGAAGAGCTGCGGGCGGTGCAAGCCACGATGAGCGGGAAGAGTCAGGAGATCTGCAAGCTGAAGCAGTTGCTCTACCAGGCCACAGAGGAAGTGGCCGAGCTGAGGGCCCGGGAAGCAGCCAGCCTGCGGCAGCACGAGAAAACGCGAGGCTCGCTGGTGGCCCAGGCGCAGGCTTGGGGCCAGGAGCTCAAAGTTGTGCTGGAGAAGTACAACACAGCCTGCCGGGAAATGACTCGGCTGCGGGACGCCGCGGCGGAGGAGCGTCGCCGCAGCGAGGACCTAGCGGCTCGGGCCGCCGAGCAGGAGCGCCAGGCGGGCGAGATGCGTGGGCGCTCGGAGCAGTTCGAGAAAACCGCCGAGCTGCTGAAAGAGAAGGCAGACCACCTCATCGGGGCTTGCCGGGACAAGGAGGCCAAGGTGAGCTGCGAGGTAGCCTAGAGAGCCTGGCCGGGAGTGGCGTGTGTTTGCGGGGTTGCAAACCCAAGGTCAGATGAATACTAAACAGAGTGCCTGGCGCCTGCAAGGACCGCTCTTTGCTCGCCTAGGGCGAGAGAAGTTTGGGGTTGAGATTGGAGCTCAGGTGGCATACAGATAGAAGAAAGAGATAAAAAAAAATAAGCAACGTAGAACAAGAGGTGTAGGTACTAAAAGTGTTCAGAAGCCGTGTATGCCCCTAGGGCTACACCAGGGAACCCACGGCCAATTAACATTTTATCTTAATCCTGCCTTAGTCCAGCCTAGTGGTGTAATGTGTTCTGTGGTTTTCCTGAGGTTCTGCACTGACTCAGAGACTGATGGGTTAATTGTAGCTGCTCTTTCCTCCTGCTCCACTCAGAATGGGTCCCTCAAACGATCTCTATTGGCCAAAAAGACCCCAAAGCAAAACAAACAAATCAACAACTAAACAGTTTGAAGAACTCTTCTGGCAGGCACTCAGGGAGTAGGTTCAGGCTCGTCTTCAGCTACAGAGCTGGTTCCAAGCCACCCTGGGCTCATGAGACCCTGACTCAGGACGCCAAGCAAAACCAAGCCACAACAGAGTTTGAAAGCCACTATTTTCTTAGTGCTATTGGGAAATGAGACATATTCATTCCATCAATTTACAAGTGGATTTAGTAGTTGTAAATGAATGAATTTGGATTTCTTGTTAGAACTTGTACAGAAGTTCGAATTTAGAACCACGGAAGAATATAAACAGCATTTACCTAGTGTACAATGCATAGAGGGAAGAAATGCTGCCCAAAATAGGCATCATCATGGAAGGGAGTTAAAGGAGGCATTTTGACAATAAATGGCAAAATGTCAGTCAATAAATGGTTAAATAAAATTTGGTCTAGTGGGTGAGTAGTTAGGGTAGTTATGGTCTCTGGAGGGAGACTCTCTGAATTTGAATTTCAAGATTTACACTGGGAGCCAAGTGTGGTAGCACATGCCTGTAATATTAGCAACACACACACACACACACACACACACACACACACACACACACACACACACGGTGGGGGTTGACAACTTGGGTTGAGGGATATAGCTCAGTGGCAGAAGTCTTGCCAAGTCTTAGGCTCCGTTCCCAGAATTGATAACAAAACAACACATAAACCTTAATAACTGACTGATTTTGGACAACTTTTTGTTTTGTTTTATTTTGGGACAGGGTCTCATTATGTAATGTTGGCTGGCTTGGAGAAGTACACCAGGCTAGCCTTTAACTCATAGAGGTCAGCCTGTTTCTGAGGGAGTACTGGTGTTAAAGGCTTGTGTCATCACATCTTAGCCTTTTCAAAACCCAGTTTTCTCTTCAGTAAGGTTAATTTATTGGGCTGGAGAGATGGGTCAATGGTTAAGAACAATGGGTCCTCTTCCAGAGGCCTTGGGTTCCCAGAACCCATGTGGTAGCTCACAGCTGTCTGTAATTCCAGTCCAAGGGGATTGAGTGCCCTTTTCTGGTCTCCACAGGCACCAAACACACACATAGTGTACAGACATGTGTGCAGGCAAAACACTCATACACAAAAAATAAAAATTAAACAACTAATGTGGTGGTGGTTGTAAAGATTTTATTAGATATTAAATTTATTTTGGGGTGTGGGAATGTAGTTTACTCGGTAGAATGCTTGCTTAGCATGTATGAGGCTCTAGGTTGGCTCCCCTACACCACATACTGAGGTGCAGGCATAGAGATGGAGAAATGACTCAGCAGTTAAGAACTTTTTTTTTTTTTTTTTGAGCTGAGGATCGAACCCAGGGCCTTGTGCTTGCTAGGCAAGCGCTCTACCACTGAGCTAAATCCCCAACCCCCAGTTAAGAACTTTTACTGACCTTGCAGAGGACCTGAGTTGGGTTCTCAGAACCCTTGGGCAGCTCAGTCTCCTCTAACTGCAGCCTCAGGAGATCCAAAGACTTCTTCTGGGCTCTTTGAGCATTGCACTTCTTGGACCCACCCATATGTAGACACACACATAAATAATTAACTAAAAAAAAAAAATCCGTATTAAAATTCAAAGGGCTAGAGAGATGGCTCAGTGGTAAAGAGCTCTGGTTACTCTTCCAGAGGACTCAAGTTTAATTCCCAGCACCCACCCATCTGTAACTTCAATTCCAGGGTCTCTGAGGACACCAGGCATGCACAGGGTACACAGACATACATGCAGGCAAAACACCCATACACATAAAAATTAAGTAAAAAAAAATTTTAAAAGAGGTTGATGTAGGAGAATCAGGTGGTCAAGGTTATTCCTTATATTTGAGACCAGTTTGATTTTTATGAAGCCCTGTTTAAATAAATTATTATAGATACTTAGAATAGAAGTTTGCTGATACAGAAGCCAGGCATGGTGGCACATGTCTTTAATCCCAGCACACCAGAGGCAGAAGCAGGCAAATCTCTGTGAGTTCAAGGCCAGCCTGGTCTATAGATCAAGTTCTAGGACAGCCAGGGCTGCACAGAGAAACTGTCCCTGGGGAAAAAATTTTTGAGGATATGGCTTAGTGTCAGAGCATTTGCCTAGCATTCCCCCAGCACCACTGGAAAGAACGAAAGAGAGAGAGAAAGAAAATGAATTGCTTTATTGGACCCAGAGAAACCACTCAACAGTTAAAAACACTGGCTGCCCTTGCAAAGGACCCTAGTTCAGTTCCCAGCACCCACATGGTGACTCACAACTACCTCTGACTCCAATTGTAGAGGATCTGAAGTCCTCTTCTGGTGTGCACAGACACCAGCTACACAAGTGGTACACTTATATACATGCAGGCAAAACACTCACACACGCCAGGTGTGGTGGTTGGAGCCTTTGAATCCCAGCACTCTGCAGGGAGAGGCAGGGGGATCTCTGTAAGTTTGAGGCCAGCCTGGTCTACAGATTGAGTTCCAGGACAGCCAGGGCTACACAGAGAAATCTAGTCTAAAAAAAAACAGAACCCCCCTCTACACACACATACACACAACAAACAAACAAAACAAACACACCCTCATACACATAAAAAATAAAATACTCAGGATAATTTTGAGTACATGTTAAGTACTCAGTAAAAAGTTGCTATAGCTGGTTGTGGTGGCGTACACCTTTAATCTCAGTACTCTGGAGGCAGAGGCAGAAGGATCTTTGTGAGTTTGAGGCCAGCCTGGTCTATGTAGTGAGGTCCAGGCCGTTCAGGCCTACACAGTGAGGCCCTGTCTATAACAAAAGATCATAACTATAGAGCCAAAGAGATATTGGTTTAAACCATTATTTATTAGCTGTATGGTTTTGTTTTTTTGTTTTGTTTTGAGACAGTCTCACTGCATAGCTCTGGCTGTCCTGGAACTCACTATGTGGACAAAGTGGCCTCAAACCCACAGAGCTCTGCCTGCCTCTGTCTTCCAGCTGCTGGGATAGAAGGTATACACCACCATACTGGTATAGCTACATGGTGTAGTAGAATATTATTTTAAGGTGTGTTACTTTTGTTGATGTTGCATTTGTTTAACTCTGTGAAGCTGTGTTACTGTGCCTGTCTAAAACACCTGATGGTCTAATAAAGAACTGAACGGCCAATAGCAAGACAGGAGAAAGGATAGGCGGGGCTGGCAGGCAGAGAGAATATACAGAGGGAGAAATCTGGAAAGGGAGATCTAGAAGGAGCCAGAGAAGAGGAGGACATCAGGGACCAGCCCAGCAAGGCGTGGAGTAAGATTTATGGAAGTACAAGAATGGGAAAAGCCCAGAGGCAAAAGGTAGACTGGGCTAATTCTAACAAAGGCTATTAGGGTCCAGCCTGTAATAGTCTTTTCCCAAGGTTTCCAGAAGAGACGCTACCAACGGTGAGAAATAATCTGTGGGAATGAACCCGAGCACACAGAGGTCTTTAGTCCAGTCCCTTCATTCTTCTAAGACAAAATGCTATCGACTCAGCTTTAGTTCTGTTCTCATCCTCAGCTCCTCTCTGTCCCTTCTCCTCCTGTCGAGTTCTCTCCATCTCGTCCTCATCTTCGTCTTCATCTTCTTTCCTCTCTCCATCCTTGATCCTTCCTCTCCTCTTCCCGTGACCGTCTCCACACCTACAATCAGCAATACTCTGGCCCTGCCGCTTTCTGCTTGGGCGGGGAAAGTCTGCTGGGAGCTAGGAAAGCTGCCTCACAGCTTGAGGCACCTGAGATGAAAAAAGCCCTTATTTTCTAAGTAAGCTGCTGGATGGGAAGTCTAGAGGTGCCACTTAAGCTGTGAGAGAAAGGAGGGCCTGAGTTTAATTTGCACAAGAAGCAAAGCTATGTACCTAATGTCTACCTAGCCTAGGCAGTGTCTCTGTATTGATATTTACCTTAATTCAGGAGACCAGCAGGTGGTCTGGAATTCTATTTTGGTCTGCCATTTGTTTTTGGATGTTTGAGGTAACTTGATGTAGATAGAAGATAGAAGAACTAGATAACAAGAAGCCCGGCTAGCTCAGTCAGTAGAGCATGGGACTCTTAATCCCAGGGTTGTGGCTTCAAGCTCCACATTGGGTGCCATTTGTAGCTACAGTTTTCCTGCCTGGCCCACTGTCAAGACAAATCTCTCTCACCTGCCAGTCCTGCAGCTGCTCAGACCCAACCAAGTAAACACACAGAGACTTATATTGTTTACAATCTGTATGGCTGTGGCAGGCTTCTTGTTATCTAGTTCTTATATCTTAAATTAACCCATTTCTATTAATCTATAAGTTGCCACGTAGCTCGTGGCTTACCGGTATCTTAACATGTTGCTTCTCATCACTGCAGCTGGCATCGTCTCCCTGCCTCAGCCTTCCACTTCTCAGAATTCTCTCTCTTTGTCCCACCTATCCTTCCTGCTTGGAATCAGTGTTTTATGTATTAACCAATCAGAGCAACACATTTAACATACAGAACATCCCACAGCAGTAACTCAGATAAAATACACTGAAGAAGTTCTTAGAAGAAGAATTAATTGAGAAAGCTATCATAGAGCACAAGAAAATCATTGCAGGAACTGGGCAATTTATATTTAAAAGCTAATATCATCAAGACTCCTGGCTTTTTCCTCTGGAAGAACCCTGCTTCTTCCAGGTATTAGCTTTTGCTATAGTCAGCTGAATTCCTGATTCATATTTCTGTGGCCTGCAACATAATTTAAAGTTAAAGAAATAAGACAAGCTGAGGCTGGGCATACATAAGTAAGAATAAGTCTTCATGTGTGATTTATTTGGGAGCTGGGTGACGGTCCCCCCAAAGGAGTAAGAAACAAACAACAGCATGGTTTTGAAAACTTATGAGGCCGGGCGGTGGTGGTGCACGCCTGTAATCCCAGCACTTGGGAGGCAGAGGTGGATCTCTGTGAGTTCGAGGCCAGCCTGGTCTACAGAGCTAGTCCAGGAAAGGCACAAAGCTACACAGAGAAACCCTGTCTCGAAAAACCAAAAAAACCAAAAACAAACCAAAACAAACCAAAACAAAAAAACAAAAAAAAAAAAAAAAAAAGGGAAAACTTATGACTCAGGCTTCTACCCATAAAATGTGGATAATAGTTTTTTCCTGGGTCATCTGGGGAAAATAACTTGGGTCCCTTTCTTTCCTTTCGGCTTTAGATCAAGGAGTTGTTAAAGAAGCTGGAGCAGCTTTCTGAAGAAGTCCTGGAGGTCCGGCGGGAGAATGCCCACCTCGCCCTCCAGCTGCAGGTACGTGTTGGCCTGCAGCGCAAAGGATGGTGATAGAGAAGAGGGTGGGAAGTGAAAGTGGGGAGTTTCAGAAGACTAGCCAGGCAGTGGTCCAGGCTAGACCAGTGATGGGCCAGTGGAGTCAGCCTTGTGAAGCTTCACTTTATCCTTTCTTTATGCATGGTGAGTGTGAGAAGGCTAGGCATGTGACTTCCCATGGTGCTCCCTCTCAGGATTGCCAGAAGAGCCATGAGGAGACCATCTCCACCTACAGGAACCATCTGCTGAATGCTGCTCGGGTGAGTTGGTGGAGTCTGGGAGGAAGCAGGGGTGCAGAGTGGAGGGTGTCCCTCCTCGTTCCCAGACAGACCACTGGACCCAGCGGCAGGTCTCTGGATCTCATTCAGTAGATGAACAGAGGTGATGTGTGAAGGTGGCAGGGAAGCGTTAGCTTCTCCTTTCCTTTCCTAATCCACTGCGGGCTTCTCCCTGTCCCCGTGCCCTTCTCCGTTTCCTCTGAGGTGACTCTGCCCCAGTCATGGCAGAGTAAGTGAGGCTTGCTCTTTTTTTGGAGATGATGACTACAGGGAGTGGAATTACAATTCTATACCAGGTGCTTGCTCCTGTTCCTAGTGCGGCCCGTACAGCAATCCTGAGCAGTAGATGCCATTCTCTTCCTTGTGAAGATGGGAAAATAGCCATGGGAAAGTTAAATATTTGAAGTTACAAGTGAGGCGTGGGGCTGTAGCTCATTCACAGAGCACCTGCCTTGTAGACAGGAAGCCTCACTCAGTCCCAAGAGCTGCAAACCAAAACCAGCACACCAGACAAGCAGAATTTGCTAAGGATGATGTAATTAGAAAAGGTATCGATTGTTGTCCCGCTACACTACAGAAATGCTCCCTCACCTGCTCTTTGTCATCTTTTATGTCTTTCCTGCCACCTCCAGGGCTACATGGAACAAGATGTGTACAATATCCTGCTAAGAATCCTCAGCATGCAGGAGTGAGGCAGACTCACTGAGTACCCTCAGAGATAATGGCCTTTCCTTTTTGTGAGTTGTGGATGGAGGATAATGAGGGCTGGGAGAAAGGACTGGGGGTGGGGAAGGATGTGGTGGAGGGGATTGGGGTGGTCTGCCACTCTGGTGGCTTACTCTGGGGAGTCCTGTAGGGCATAGAGCATTTGCAGTGAAGTCAACTGAGGAGACAAAGCTTGAGAGTCCTTAGGGGGAGTCAGGACTTTGCGAGCAGGTGGCAGGAGAGTACCGGGGATGACTGGGTGGAACAGACAGAAAGGATAGCTAGAATGTTTTCCCAAAGTCTGGGGTAAGGAGATGCCAGTGAAGGATGATGGGTGGTGGACAGTGTATTCCCTAGGGCGGGACTCCACAGAGCCCAGGCTCTCTTTCACGCCCCCACTCTTCATTCAAAAGCAACTATCTCCCAGTCTCCTCCCCACCCCTCCTTGGGCGGCCTCTTCCCAGCCGGAAAGACCAGGATCCCCTTTAGCATGTCGGTGTGGGTAGGAGGAGCATAAGGGTATGAGTTGAGTGCATTTCCTCCTTGAATTTCTTCTTGCAGGGCGTAAGGGCACTGCCTGGTTCACAGAGGCTCTGTCAAGCCATGGTGGGGCAGGTGGGTGGGTGCGATTGCCCACTAGGGGTGGTATGGGTCGGGCTTCACTGGACACATGGACCCCAGACCTGAAAACCTGGATTCTGGAATCAGCACAGAACAGAATTATGGATGTAAACCAGCTCCATGGAGAATAAAGCAGAAAGATGGATGGTCCTGGGTGTCATTGTGGTTTTTATACAAAAAAAAAAAAAAAAAAAAAAGGTGGAGTGGGAAACAAATCTTGATCAAACAACTTAAAAAATAAGCTGGGTGTGGTTGGTGCACGCCTTAATTTCAGTGCTTGGGTGGTAGGGATGGGCAGTGCAGAAGTTCAGAGACAGCCTTGGCTACACAAGTGAGCCCAAGGCCCGCCTGGGCTACAGTTGCCACTCTGTCTAAAAACAAACCAACCAACCAACAAAGAACACTACATCCTTTCTCCTCCTTTAGCAAAGTCCCTTGCTAGAATGGTAAATTTGTAGCTGACTAAACTATGTTGATACACCACTGTCACAGATGTCCATAGTGTACATTGGGGCCCACTCCTGTGGTGGGCAGATGGGTCTGCTATGGTTTGCACCCAGCATGGCCCCGTCACAGTAGATTTACCCCACTAGGGATTCTTACGCTCTACCTGCTGGCTCCTCCCCACTCCCTACACCTGACTTCTTTTTTTTTTTTTTTTTTTTTTTTTAAGACAGGGTTTCTCTGTAGCTCTGACTGTCCTGGAACTCTCTCTGTAGACCAGGCTGGCCTCCAACTCACAGAGATCCACCTGCCTCTGCCTCCCGAGTGCTGGGATTAAAGTCCTGTGCCTCCATTTCATTTTTTGATAGCCCACCCAGTCTGCTGCCACTTCCTCATTTCTAAATTTTGATTTTGACCCATAGTAAATACACTTTACATTTGATATGTACATATCTGAAATAGTATTTTCTGTGATGCCCAGATCATGGGGACCCCAAAAGACCATCACAGAGACAGAATCTCATATGTAAAAGCAAAGAGCCTTTATTTTTAAGCTCTGAGCTTGGTCTCTCTGCAGACAAAGTGGTGATGGCAGAGAGCCCTGAGCCCAGGCAGGGTAGAGTTTTTATCGTAGTGGTTGGGGTTAGGGGTTTTCCAGGGTTCAGGACCCTGACTGGCTGACATTTGTCTAGGGGTATCTATAAAACAAAAATAGGTGTGTGCTAGAGTCAGGGACATCTGGCCACCTCATCTAATGGTTGGAATGTTTGGGATGTCAGGTACTTCCCCTTAGTTGTAGGCCCTCCCGGGGTGGGGTCAAGTTTATGGCTTTTCCTGGGTCTGGGTGTTGCCTGCCCGTCAGCCTGTCACAGTAGCTGCGTCTGGGCCTCTAAGTGTCTACCTGTTTTGGGGCCCCATTTGCATTTTCCCTTGCTACTTCTGTTTTCTATGATTATATTCCAATGAAAAAGGCTGGTACAAGCCATTCATTAAAGAGTCAAAACCCATGGTTTCAAATTAGCCCTCCATGAAAGCACTCTTGCTTCCGTCTTCAACAAACTGTCTTCAATCAACAGGACGCTGGCCTCCCCTCCCCACCTGCCTGCCCCTCCCCTCTTTACCTCTAGTATTTTTTCTTTACCTCCTGAATCCATGGTCTTTTCACGTGTGTGTTCATGTGTGTACATGTGGGTGTGCTCCTGCCCTTGTGTGTGTAGAGGTCAGTGCTGGTTGTAGTTTTTGACTCCTTTCTATCTTTTTTTTATTTTCTCCTTGACTACATCTGCTTATCTGTGACCTTGCAAGGAACAAGGTTTGGTCTCAGTGCATTCCCTAAAGTGTGCTATGGAAATGGGGAGAAAGATCCCTCCTGTGGACAGATATAATTAAAAACACAGAGTACACTTCCAGGCTTGGAGGCGGTGAGCCCGAGGCTTTGCATGGGCATCACACAGACAAGCAGGGGAAGACTTCTGTTCACAGTCTCAGGAAAGGGAAGAAGGGACAAGAGGACAGACTTTAGTGGCAGTGGGGGGTAAAGAGGGCTAGTGTGGAGTCACAGTGCACACCCCAGACCTGTGTTACAAGCTCACACATGAGCTCTCTCTTTACTTATTTTTGTGACAGGGCCTCACTCACTACGTAGCCCAAGCTAGCCTTGAACTCACAGCAATGCTATTATTTCAAAAGCCTCACACCTTTCTATAAGGGAATATTTTAAAATTAGATTTGCCTTCCATTTTGGCCAAGATGAAATACTAGAGCTCAGTCAGGGATAAATAAAAAATTGAACAGACTATGTGGACCAGTGGTATTCAAAATACAGAAGAAAAAGACAATGACCCTTGAGAAAGGCGTGAGTCCCACGTCACCTCTAATAATTGCCAGGATGTGGCAGACTCCTTGAGTTGAGGAAATGAAGCTGGGAACTCATAGAAGCTAGGCTTCAGGACAGGTAACCGGAGAACAGAGAATTTCACAGAGAAACTTCTAGAAATTTGCAGAGCTTCCCGGTCTGCACCAATTCAGGGACATACCACATGGAAGGAGAGTGAACAATCCATGGAGAGCTCAAGGGTGAGAGAAAGTCTGTGGGGTTTTAGATTCTGAAACAGGGTCTCCTGCAGCTCAGGCTAGCCTCAAACTTACGTAGCTGAGACTCCTTGAATTCCTGATTCTTCTGCTTCTGCCTCTTATGAGCCAGTACCCAGATTTTTGTTTTGTTTACTTTCATTAGCATGGAAAGTAGCAGATTTTCTTACTTTTTCTTTCTTTCTTTTTTTTTGGGGGGGGGCGGGTAGGATGGGGGTTTCAAGACAGTTTCTCTGTGTAGCTTTGGAGCCTATCCTGGAACTTGCTCTGTAGACCAGGCTGGACTCGAACTCACAGAGATCCGCCTGCCTCTTTCTCCTGAGTGCTGCTGGGATTAAAGGCATGCGCCACCACCCCCTGGCTTCTTGTTTCATCTTTATGGCATTTCAGAGTTTATATTATTTTTATTTATGTGTATATGATGTATGGTTCTGTAGAGGCCAGATGAGGGTGTCTGTCCCTGGTGCCTTGGGGTTGGAGTTACTGGCTGTTGTGAGCTACCTGGCTTGGGTGCTGGAAACTGAACTCAGGTCCTCCCGAAGGACAGCAATCACTCCTAAGCACTGAATCATCTTTCCAGCCTCTCCTTCTGGCAAAATACACCTCCTGGTTTGGGTTGACTCTAATTGGCCCTCAACTCCTGCCTCCCATCCTGGCCTAAACCCTTCCTGCCCAGTATCCTTTTCACATTTGTTCCATTAACCTCCCTACCACACATCTCCTTAAAGCCTCCCCCAACCCACTCATGGGATCCTTTCTAGTTTCCTGCATCTACACTGCCTCACTCCCATGCAATACACACATAAAAGAATTAGAAGCTAAGACCTGCATATGACACAGAATATTAGTTTTGTAATTACTTATTTGCATGTGTGTTTATGATGGTATACCACACACATGTTTGGAGGTCAGAGGACAACTTATAGGAGTGGGTTCTCTCCTACCGTGTGGGTTCCAGGGGATCAGACTCAAGTTGTCAGCAAATGCCTTAACCTGCTGAGCCATCTGTTCAGCTCTTGTCTGTCTGTCTATCTATCTATCTATCTACCTACCTATCTATCTATCTATCTACCTACCTACCTACCTACCTATCTATCTACCTACCTATCTATATCTATCCATTGATCCATCTACCTATTTTGAAACAGGGCTTCTGTACTGGTTAGTTTTTATTGTCAACTTGACACAAACAAGTTACCTAGGACGACAGAACCTCAGTTAAAAAGTTGCCTAGATCACATTGGTCTTTGGGTATGTCAGTGAACGTTTTCTTGATCTCTGACTGATGTATAAGGGCCAGGCCCACTGTGGGCCCAGGCTATTAAGAAAGCTAGCTGGCCATGAGCCGGGGAGGGAGCCAGCAAACTGCATTATTCCTGGATGGTTACTGCTTCAGTTCCTGCCCTGACTTTGCTCAGTGGTGGACTGTGACCTGGAAGGAGAATCCAAATGAGCCATTTCCTCCCCAGACTAGCTAACAGTGGGCATCCCCCTGTCTCTGCCTCTACACTGCTGTGGTTACAGACATGTCTGTGGGGCCAGGGATCAGAACTCAGGTCCTCATGCTTTCCAGACAATGAGTTTAAGGGCTGTGACATCTCTTCAGACTCTCCATGATCTTTTAAATGAAGACTGAGAGATGTGGCTTTTTTGTTTTGTTTTTTTCCTTTCAAATATTTATATTTTAAGTGTAGGAGTGTTGTGTCTGCATGTATGTCTATGTATCCAGAGTGTACAGTATTCAGGAGGACAGAAGAGGGCATCTGATCCTCTGTAACTAGAATCATATGTAGTTGTGAGCTGCCATGTGGATGCTGGAATTGAGTCTGGGTCCTCTGGAAGAGCAACAATCTCTCTCTCTCTCTCTCTCTCTCTCTGTCTCTCTGTTTCTCTTAATGGGATCTCACAACGTAGCTCTGGCAGTCATGGAACTCACAGAGATCCACCCACCTCTGCCTCCAAATGCTGGGATTCAGGCTCATGCCACACACCCAGCTGCAACAAGTGATCTTAACTGCTGAGCTATCTTCCCAATCTAGGGATTTTTCTTTACAATGCTCATTCTAAACTCTTTTATTTGGGGCTGAAGAGATGTCTCAATGGTTAAGAATGAATACTGAGCCTGTGGTGAGGGTACACTCAGGAGGCAGAGGCAGGTGGATCTCTGTGAGTCTGAGGCCAGCCCAGTTTGCAGTGAGAGAGCCTGACTTAAAAAACAACAAATAAACAAACAAAATAAAATAAAACAAGAATTAGTACTGCTCTGACAGAGAACCCAATCTGACTTCCAGCCATGCTGGGCAGCTCACAACTGCCTATAATTCCAACTCCAAAGGGATTGAATGCCTCTAGCCTCTGAGGGTACTCACCTTCTCTCTCACACACATAATTAAAAAAACCAAGCTGGAGCCTGCAAATATCTCAGGTTGGAAGCACACTTGTTGCCGGGTCTGTGATGGAATACACACACACACACACACACACACACACACACACACACACACACACGAATAAATGTAAAAAAGTAAAAAATTCTACCTGTTAAAATCTTTCGGGGGTTGGGGATTTAGCTCAATGGTAGAGCACTTGCCTAGCAAGCACAAGGCCAGGAGTTCGATCCTCAGCTCCAAAAAAATAAAAATAAAAAATAAAAAAAAAATCTTTCCTATATTTGACCCACATGGTCCCATGTAATCACCATTCTCTGTTTCAGGTGCACATAGGGATAAAGAAAAAAAAAATCTGAATTTAAAAAAATGATACACACATCCTAAAGTAGTTTTCAATATATAAGTGACCCTTAGGTCCACAGTGAGAGAAATCTGGTTCTTGAAAGAAGGAAGGGACATTCGGTTTCTGTTCTAGGACAGAAAGATTTGATCTCTCAGCCACCTGACCGCCCCCACTAGCCTGGCTACTCACTACATGAGAATGAGTTCCTCCAAAATCTGGAACCTTGGCCTGGTGGCCCTCAAGCAGATCCCCTCTGTTCTCCCTCAGCCCACCCCCATGCTGGGTTAAACTGGGTCAGACTGCAGGGGGTTGGCAGCAGTGGAGTCTGGCAAAGAGACACTGCTGTGGAAAATTGGGGCTACACATGGTCCAGAGCTCAGCTGACGCGGAAATGCAGCAGAGATAAACGTGGGTCAGATCCTACAGAAGGCACAGGTCAGCCTTGAGATTCATGTGGACGGGAAGGGGTCAAGGAGGGCACAGAAAGGGTTCAGTCATTCTTGAGAGGAACACAATCTTTGCCCCTATCTCTCAGTTACCAGGGATGATCAATTCCTTATGTTTGGAGATTTGGGAAAACTAAGAAACTGCAGAGAGGAAGGTCTAGAGAGGGAGAGTTCACTTGGTTAAGTTCCAGTGTGTCAGGAAGCAGCTTAGGTTATGAAAACCAGGCCTTTGGCTCCCTGGAGGGAGCTGATCCCAGGATGCAGCTGGGAGGGAGGGGTCAGGATACAATAATGGAGGAGAACCTTCCCCGGTTCCTGCCTCTCTCACAACATCTCCTCCATACAGTCCTTTAAACGGTCACTGCAAAGGTAAATAGTGACTTTTCCTGGGTTTCACGCCCCCACCCAGAAGCTGCTCTAACCCTGCTGCTTCACCCCCCTCATTTTCCAGGTTTTAGATCCTAGGATATATGTATACAGGTGAGAGTGGGCAGAGCTTGGTGGATGATGGTACTATTCATACTATGTTTTAAATTTTATGTGTATGTGTTTGTCCACACCTGTGCAGGTAGGTGCCCAGGGAGGTCAGAAGAGGGTGTTGGGTCCCTAGAGCTGAAGCTGTGGGTGCTGGGAACTGAACTCTGGTCCCCTGCAAGAACAGTAAGTGCTATTATCCAATGAGCCATCTGTCTAGCCCCCAACACTATGTCTTTGAAAGGTCCTAGTGGGCAATATTAATTTATTAAACACATATTTAAGACGTCTACTGTGTGCCAGCCACTGGGATAGAATATTAAGAGCAGCACAGATTAAAACAAAACAAGGGGCTGGAGAGATGGCTCAGAGGTTAAGAGCACTAACTGCTCTTCCAGAGGTCCTGAGTTCAATTCCCAGCACCCACATGGTGGCTCACAACCATCTGTAATGAGATCTGGTGCCCTCTTCTGTGTACATAATAAATAAATCTAAAAAACAAAATTTAAAAAACAAAACAAAACAAACAGCAGCAGCAGCAGCAGCAGCTCTGGGGACTATAATCAGGGCCTTAGGAAATTAGGAGTTCAGAGTAGCCTTGAAGCTCTTCCGCCCCACCCCCCACCCCATTTTAGGCAGGTCCTCCACCACCAAGCTGAATCCTCAGCCTGGGTTCTTATCAACAGAGCTTGCAAAGAGGATGAAATCGATGTGCCCTGGTTCTCTGTTAACACTGGGAGATGCTATCTCATCTTCACACTGGACTGAACCCAGGGTTCCAGGCACATGCTCTTCCACTAGGCTAAACCTCCAACCCCAGTCTTAATGTACCTTTTATTATTTTCATTTAAACATTTATTACATTTGTATTTATCTTGCATGCCCTGGCATGTGTGGCGGTTAGAGGATGGTTTTGAAGGCTAGTCCTGTCTTTTACCATGTGGAGAGTGGGTTCAGGTCAGCTGGCACCTTTACTGACTGTTTTCAGACAGGGTTTCACGTAGTTCAGATTAGCCTTGAACTACATGAACCTCCTCCTGCCCCACGCCGCCTCCTGGCTCCTGGAACTAGCTCTGTAGACCAGGCTTGCCTGGCCTCTACCTGCCTTTGCTTCCTGAGAACTCAGGAGGTTGGTGTTGAGCTCACAGAGATCTGCCTGCCTCTGCCTTTGGGAAACTAGTATTGAAGGTCCTCCACCACACCTGGCTTGGCCTTCAACTCTTGATCTTCATCTCCCAAGTGCTCAAATTATTATTATTATTATTATTATTATTATTATTATTATTATTATAGACAGGGTCTCACTATGTAGCCCAGGCTGTCCTTCAATTCTCAGCAATCCGCCTGCCTCTGCCTCCCAAGAGCTAGGATTAAAGTCGTGCGCCACCATACCAAGCTGATTTTTATTTTATTTTAGTTTTGAGACTGGGTCTTGTCATATAGTCTTGGCTGGAGTGGAACTCACCATGCAGACCAACCTGGTCTTAAATTTGAGTTGATTTGCCTGCCTTCGGCATGCTAGGATTACAGTCGGGAAACATGTCCAACCTTCTTCTTCTTCTTCTTCTTTTTTTTTTTTTTTCTCTCTGTAGCTTTGTACCTTTCCTGGAACTCACAGAGATCTGCCTGCCTCTGCCTGGGATTAAAGGCTGTGCCACCACCACCCGGCTCAACTTTCAAATGAACACTTTTTAGGAAGATCTTCCTTCCTTCCTTCCTTCCTTCCTTCCTTCCTTCCTTCCTTTTTTTTCCTTCAAATATAATTTATTTATTTTATTTGCATTTGTGTTTTGCTGCATGTATATAGACTGTATGAGGGTGCCAGATCTTGGAGTTACAGTTGTGAGCTGCCATGTGGGTACTGGAACTTGAACTCAGGTCCGATGGAAGAGCAATCAGTGCCCTTAACCACTGAACCACCTCTCCAGCCCCAGGAAGTCTTCTTTTGTTGTATCACTAACAATTAAGATGAGGCTTATGCTGGGCGGTGGTGGCACACGCCCCTAATCCCAGCACTCGGGAGGCAGAGCCAGGCAGATCTCTGTGAGTTCCAGGCCAGCCTGGTCTACAGAGCAAGATCCAGGACAGACACCAAAACTGTCTCAAAAAGCAAGAACAAACAAACAAAACAAAACAAAAAAAGGATGAGGCTTACTTTCTGTATACTTTTATGGCTTTGTTGAGGTATAATTGACATACATACATTTTAAGTATTGGCAATTTTTTCTACTGTCCAAAACAAAAATTTCTGTTCTTATAAAAAACCATAATGACTTTATTATGGAAAATAAATATTTTAAACATTTTCCTATCATCGCTCCTTAGAATGTATCAAATTAGTATATCTTTGGATTGTATTGTTAGAAAGTTTGGTTTTAAAACAATGCTCTTTGAGTTTCTAACTTGGGTTTCATTAAAACAAACAGCGCTTTATTAAAGGTGTGTGCCACAACACACATCTGCTTTCATCTTTAATAAATGGTGAAGTTATATGGATACCAAAGAATTAGAAATTTCTTTATGGCTGGACAGTGGTGGAGCATGCCTTTAATACCAGCACTCAGGAAGCAGAGGCAGGTGGATTTCTGTGAGTTGGAGGCCAGCCTGGTCTATAGAGTGAGATCCAGGACAGCCAGGGATACACAGTGAAACCCTGTCTAAGGAAAAAAAAAAAAAAAAAAGGAAACTTCTCTGTGGTTTATTGGCAGTGAATGCTTGATTTATATACTTACTTTTCTATACCTATTTACTTGAGGTCTGGGGTCACCAAAAAAGTCTTGAACAAAAAGGGATATCAAGTCTAAGAAGAAACAGGAATAGGGGTCAGCGATGAGCTTCGGTGGCCGCGCCGGTAGCTCAGTGGCACAGCCCTTGCCCAGCCTGTACAAGGAAGGTCCGGGTCACCCCCAGAACAGACAAAAAGCATCAGGGCCTGACTGATTAAGACTCAGAGGCCAGAGGCAGCAGATGGGACTTAGGGCCAAATACTTAGTCTGGGTTCTGCTTGAGGGGCTCATCATTTCAGGCACCAAGGACCACTCCTCTCCCATCCCCAGTGTGAGGGTGGTCATTTCCCTAGGAACAAAATGACTCCAGGAAGCAGTCAAGTGCGTGTACCAGGTACCTAGGAATATTGTTAGCACCATATGGCTTGCAGCTTGGGTTGGTGCTCATGGAAAAGGATTACACCAAAGCCTTAGGCTAAATGGGATTATTCCTACTATTTATTAAAGCCTTTTATTTTCTGTGTGCTCACTGTTTGTGTAACAACTTGCCTCTGAGGTAGACTGAGCTTTTGAAAGGTTTTAAGTCCTCAGCACCTAACAATCCCTCATTAGCACTTTAATACTTACCTTCCCTTGTCAACTACTTACTGGACAAATGACATTATCCCTTAGGCCCCAAACAACTACAAAAGAAGGTTTTACAAAAACTAGTATAAGGCACCTTCATGGATATAGAAATGAATTACTCAAGTCTGCGAGTGAGTGGCCAGCTTGGTTGAGACCCGGCCCACTGGGGGCGGGGGCAAAGTTTTGGAGGAGGGAGTAGGCATTTCAAAGAGGGGCAGATGCGTCTCCTCTATCTGTGCACCTCTCCTGTGTTCGTTTGAACGGCACCAAAACTGTGAGATCCCTAGTTACTGTAAGCATATTTGGAGGTCGGGTGATAGAGGGCCAACTACAGGGTTTGGATTGTTCATTTTCCATTTGTAGCCCAGGCTTTCCCCTAGGCAGATGGCGATCTCATCCTAGAACCTCTTTAAACAACCAGATTCCTGGTGCACACACTCCCGCCATGGATCAGAGTTACTGAGCCGTCGAACGCCGAGAACCTCTTCTCTCCTAAGCGCTCCCAGGAGTTAATATCTCCCGCCGGCTCCTGGGCTCCGCCCCTCTCCCCTCTCCTCGGTCCTGGCCGGCTTATCCTGGAGGGGGCGGCCTCAGCAGCAACGCTAGCCCGGGCGGAGCTCTGGCCCGGGCGGAGCTGAAGCTGCGGCGTCCAGCTGCTGGACCCAGCTCCGGCTGTGCAGCCTGCGGGAGCCCCGCGAGCCCCGTGCGCCCTGGGGCCCACCCCCGCAACTCTGCAGGTAAGTCTTGCTTTCCGCACCCAACTTCGCTGCTGTCCAGCCAGGAGTGGTGCGGCGCTGAGCAGGAGCTACGCTGGTCGTTGGCGTGTGTTCGGGGGAGGAGGTGAAGGAAGGATCGAGGACAGCCGTCTCCTACAGTTCACAAGTCCCCAACTTCCCCAAAACGGGCCAAGCGCGTCGCTCGGGGAGTCGGCACAACTCTGGGACTTCGCTGGCTAAACTTGCAGCTCCGGGGTGGGGGGGACGGGGACGGGACCGGGGTGTGTGTTGGGGAGGGGGGGGACGATGACACGGGCTCCATCTCCGCCGCCCCTCCCCCCTTCCTCGGAGCTCGGGCAGTTCCGGATACTTTTCCCTCCCTCTCTCCAGGATCCTTGGCCCCCTAAAAGCCCATCCCTTCGGGCCCGCCTCCTCTCCGTTTACCCGCAGGGCCCCGCGATCCCGGTGCCGCGCACTCCCCGCGGGGCCCCCGCGTCGCCCGCCCGTCCGCCCGCCCGTCCGCCCGCCGGCCGGGACACTTGCCGGGGCGGCGGGGCTGCGGAAGAAGGGGCGAGGCCGGCGGCCGTCCGAAGCCCGGCGGGCGGGGCCGGGAAGGGGAGGTGTAGGGGGCCGGACGGGGCGGAGCAGGCGGCCTTTGCGGCCGGCGCTGGGGCGGAGAGTTTGCGCCGGTCCCTGGGCCTGAGCTCCGGCTCGGGCTGGGGCGCCTGCGATGTCTCAAGATGGCGGAGCTGGGCGAGTTAAAGGTACCGGCCCCCTCCCCCAGCCCGGCGGGACTCGCTCGGCTGCGCGCCGGGGCGGGGAGGCGACCGGGCTGGGCGCCGCGGGCTGGGGTGGGCGCGGGCGACGTGTCAGGGACGGGCTGCAGGGATGCGCGGGCAGCGGCCGCGGGAAGAAGGGGCTGCGGCGGCGGCACCCCGGGGGCGGGGCCGCGGGGCAGATGCAGGGGTGGGGCGCAGGGAAGTGGGGGGGGGGAGAGAATTGTCGCCGCGGGGAGCCGAGGCACAGGGGGCGGGGACGCGGAGCCGCTTTTTCAGTAGTAGGTGGCTGCAGGGTAGTGTCAGGCGAGAGAAGGCTGCGCCGGAGGCGTAGGGGCGAGTCCATCCAGGCCGGGAGATACGGCAGTAAGTGGGGAGACGTAGGGATGGGATCCGAGGGCCCGAGGCTGGCAGGCTCCCGGGGACGTGCAGCCTGGGATGGAGGCTTTGGGGCTGCTGCTGGCATCTGAGCCTTGGGAAGTACCAGTTGGCAGCAGAGGCGTAGGGGGCGGGGCTGTGTGGGAGTGTACCTTCAGGGATGGATGGGGCCGGAGCGTCCTGATGGCTGAGGGGGAAGGAACTGTCTTAAGGAGGCGCTGTCGTTGGAGAGGTGGAGGAGCCTGAGCCGTAGGATCGGAAAATAAGTTCTAAAGCCAATGGAGAAATAAAAACAAGTAGGAGGAGCTAAGGGTGGAAAGGTGGGTGGGAGGAGGTTTTCATCCCATTCCTGAAAAGGAGTCCAAGAGGAAAAGAAGTTGGAGAGCTAATGGCCTGCCTCGTGACTAGGTCTTCTAGACATTCACAGAAGGGAGCCCCACAAGGGACAGAGATCTTGCCCCTCTCCCCCCAGTCTTCAGGAAACCACTTCTGAGGGCGCCCCTCAGAACCTTAGACCTTCATCCCCCCTCCCCCCAATCTCTGGCTTTTCTCCATCCTGGTCCATCCTGGTCCTGGACAGGCTTGAGTTCTAGCCCCCTGGGTCATCACTCTTTAGGAGCTTATTTTGAGCTGGGCGGTGCTGGCACATGTTCTAGGGAGGCAGAGGCAGAAGGATCTCTGTGAGTTCAAGCCAGCTTGGTCTACAGAGTGAGTTCCAGGACAGCCAGAGGGCTACACAGAGAAAGCTGTCTTGAAAAAACCAAAACAACCAACCAAACAAAAAAGCTTGCTTCTGTGCCCTGGTCCATGGATACCAGTCTCGTTCTCCTGGGGTCTCTGTTGAGAACTTTGCCCTGGTTTCCACCCCTGTGGGAGAGAAAAGATATTAGTTCCTGACCGATGGAGTAAGTCAGGCCAATTACCTAGGCTTTGGTAGCTTCCTCCTAGTAAAACAAGATTAAAGGAGTGTGGATATGTAAATAATGGGCGGTGCACAGTGGAGCACGCCTTTAATCCTAGCACTCACTGGGGAGGCAGAGCCAGGCGGATCTCTGTAAATTCAAGGCAGCCTGGTCTACAGAGCATGATCTAGGACAGGCATGAAACTACACAGAGAAACCCTGTCTCAAAAAACCAAAAAAAAAAAAAAAAAAAAAAAGGTGTGTGTGTGTGTGTGATGATGATGATGATGATGATGATGATGATGATATGATGGAGTGTTGAACTCTGACCTAAAGTCCCTGACCATAAAAGCTTCAGTTCAGAGACACGGGGAGAATAGAGCTGGATTGAGGTAGTTGGGAGGCGTGGGCTGTGGGGCTCTAGCCACCTGGCCTCTTTCTTCCTCATGAGGCTGCCTGGCCTGAATCCTCTTTCTCCTGGTGTCCAATCCTTTTCCCAGGAGGCTAGGGACACCCTGAGAGTCTGAGCCCTGGAGAGACTATAATCAGCTTAAGGGAATGTCTGGATTAGGGGTAGGGATGGGACTAGGTGGTCCCTGTGGGTTCAGCTAGTCAGGTCGGCTACTCGGAGGCAGTGCCCCCGTTTTAGAGTGTTTTTCAACACCGGGATGTGGAGGGGGGGTGGTGGATGGAGGGGAGAGGCCCTGCCCTCCAGGATCTCAGCTTCCATGTCGTCTGCAGGACAGGCCTTTGTGATGTGGGATGCTTTCTGTGCCCCTCTCCCCAGCACATGGTGATGAGTTTCCGAGTGTCTGAGCTCCAGGTGCTCCTTGGCTTCGCTGGCCGGAACAAGAGTGGACGGAAGCACGAGCTCCTGGCCAAGGCCCTGCACCTCCTCAAGTCCAGCTGTGCCCCCAGCGTCCAGATGAAGATCAAAGAACTGTACCGCAGGCGCTTTCCCAGGAAGGCCCTGGGCCCCTCTGAGCTTTCCCTGCTCTCCTTACCCCCTGGCCCCTCTCCTGTAGGCTCCCCAGGCCCCCTCCCTCCCCTCCCTCCCTCCCTTCTTGCCCCTGGCGCCTTGCTGGGCCCTAAGCGTGAGGTGGACATGCACCCTCCTCTGCCCCAGCCTGTGCACCCCGATGTCACCATGAAGTCACTGCCTTTCTATGAAGTCTATGGGGAGCTCATCCGGCCCACCACCCTCGGTATGGCTGACTGTGGCCCCTCGGAATCTCTTCCTGCACACTCGGGTTCAGGCTGTTAGATTTTAGTCTGGCAGGATCCGAAGTCTGGGATGGGAGCGTGGCTTCTGAGGAGGCTTGGGCTCGGGAATGACTGTCTTTGTGTCCTCAGCATCCACCTCCAGCCAGAGGTTTGAGGAGGCGCACTTTACCTTTGCACTCACCCCTCAGCAGGTGCAGCAGATTCTCACATCCAGGTACCCCCCCCCCCCCTTTGGGACTTTCCTCTCTGTTCTGCTTTGTCTCTCCTCCTTTCCCGGTCTTCTGTCTGTGCCATGCCCCTCCCCGCCACCTGAACTGACATTTCCCTTTCTTGTTACAGGGAGGTTCTGCCAGGAGCCAAGTGCGATTATACCATACAGGTGCAGCTAAGGTGAGTTGCTTCTTAACAAGGGTGGGTGCTACCAGGGTAGAACATACCCTCTTCCTGTCCTGCCCGGTCCACTCTGGCCCTGGGACTCTTCGGGATGCTGGGGGCTACAGACATCTCTGACTGATTTGTTTTCTAGCGTTCCCTGCTTCAATGCGGGACTCTCCTCAGAAAACTGCCACTTACCGGTTCACCCTGTCCTTCTTCACCAGGTTCTGTCTCTGTGAGACTAGCTGCCCCCAGGAGGACTATTTCCCCCCTAACCTCTTTGTCAAGGTTAATGGGAAACTCTGCCCCCTGCCGGTAGGTAGAGATTCTTCCCTTTTGGCAACACATAAATACTAAGTATAAAAACCTCTTATGAAAAGATATGCTGAGCACAGTGTCTGCCATGTAGCAGTTGCTCAGTTTATTGGCAGAATCAGTATAATATAGAGAGTATTAAAATAGAGCTGGGTCTGGAGAGATGGCTCAGAGGTTAAGAGCATCGACTGCTCTTCCAATCCAAAGGTCCTGAGTTCAATCCTCAGCAACCACATGGTGGCTCACAACCATCTGTAATGGGATCTGGTGCCCTCTCCTGGCCTTTAGACATACATGCAGGCGGAACATTGTATATGTAATAAATAAAGCAATCTGTAAAACAGGGCTGACTTCGGCCATGCTTCTGTGGCAGGTCACACAAACTGTGTCTGATAAGTGTGTGTGTGTGGGGGGGGGCTCAAAGTTGGGTGAGTAGAAAAGTGGGGTGGTTCTGGGAAGAATTGAGGATGGGGGTGAATAGGATCAAAACACACGGTATGAAATTCTCAAAAAATTAGTAAAAGAATGAGTCAAATAAAATAGGGCTGAATAATTTTCATCAGAACCCAGAGGAGGGACATTCCTTTAATACAAAGGTTTAGAAAAGACTTCTAAGAGGTTGTGATGTCAGATGAAAGGAAGATGAGAAATGTCTGTTGTTCCCTGGGACTCAGTGACTGGTTCCTGGGTTAATAAATAGGCCCCCCACTCCCCCCAGAAGTGAACCTCCCACGCGGCCTGTGTAGGGCCCTTGTTTTGCATTACCAAGTGGATCCCTACTCCTTTGCCCGTGAGTGAGCTGGCCTCCCTCCAGAGAGTAATCTGAGACAGGATTGCTGTTGTTAGAGTGGAACCCCTTCCCAGTGCTCTGACTCCACTTACAAATCTCTCCCTTCCTCAGGGTTACCTCCCCCCCACCAAGAACGGAGCTGAGCCCAAGAGGCCCAGCCGTCCCATCAACATCACATCCCTGGCTCGGCTCTCAGCCACCGTTCCCAACACCATTGTGGTCAATTGGTCGTCTGAGTTTGGACGGGTGAGCATAGCCGGAAGGCTACAGGGGAGTCGTCTAGTTTGGGGTTGGGAATTCATCTTGCTCTTTATGGGCCTCTCTGGTCTTTGTGAGACAAAGTATGTGGGGAAGGGGGAGGTAGGAAGCAGAGCTAATCCTCCCTCCCTCTCCCCTCCCCAAGTAGAATTACTCCTTGTCTGTCTACCTGGTGAGGCAGTTGACTGCAGGGACCCTTCTCCAAAAACTCAGAGCGAAGGGTATCCGGAATCCAGACCATTCCCGGGCACTGAGTGAGTAGCAGCCTTTTCCTCCTCCCACCTTGGGCTCAGGGGTTCCTGCTGCTCTCCAGGCTTTATCACCAACTTTGTTCCATGGTCTCCAGCCCACGCCAACCCCTGTGCTTCTCCTCAGTCTCTGTGGTTGAGGATTAGAGCCTCGAGCAATGGCAATAGCCTTGCATTCCCAATCATACAACAGTTCTGTATCTCCAAGACCCTAGTTCCACCCCTCCTGAGTTCTGAGTTCCCTGTCCTGAAAAGCCCTGCACTTCATTCAACCTAACCCTCACACGATACTTCCCTTCGGTCGAGGTCGTCCCTAACGTAGCCCACATTTCACCCTCAAGTGTGTAAACATCTTCAGGGATGGAGAAATCTCTTTTCCGCATCCCACCGTCTTGATCCAGATCCACTCCTGTGACTTGCCATGGCCCCAGAGACTCTGCTCAGCTGCCTCCAGGCTGCTTCCAGCCTCGCTGAGCCCATGGCTCTCACATCACTCTTGTTTCAGTCAAGGAGAAACTGACCGCTGATCCTGACAGTGAGGTGGCCACTACAAGTCTCCGGGTGTCACTCATGTGCCCGGTGGGTACACAGGGCCAAAGGACATGGGAGGAGGGTCGGGTTAAAGTCTGAAGACAATTCCTAAGGATACGAGAGCAAAGCTTTCTAGAATGAATGTTCTCTCATCAGCTGGGGAAGATGCGCCTGACCGTCCCATGCCGCGCCCTAACCTGTGCCCACCTGCAGAGTTTCGATGCTGCCCTTTATCTCCAGATGAATGAGAAGAAGCCAACATGGACGTGTCCAGTGTGTGATAAGAAGGCTCCCTATGAATCTCTTGTTATTGATGGGTAGGGCTTTGCTGCTTCCCTCTGTCACCTAGATGCCCTCCTCCACTTTAGGGCTTACTCCTCCTGGATCTTGGCTCTCGCTCTCTGCATCTCCTTAGTCATCCACAGTGTGTGACACTGGGGACTTAGAATAGATGACACTGTGCTCCGCATTTTGCATGAATTATCTCCCTGAGGCCTGATAATAGCCCCACAACATATGTGCCATCGTTACAGGTGAGGAGAGGTACAGAGCCATACATTGAATTGTTCCCAAGGGACTGCCGATGACAACCGTGGGGACTTCCCACAGCACCCGGCAATCACATACATACCTTTTCATTTTTACTATTACAAATGGCATTTATTAGATTGGCACAATAAGGGTTTTTTTTTTTTTTTCTGTTTTTTTTTTTTTCCCCCGCCCCCAAGGTTTGGTTTTTTGAGGTCCCGGGTATTCTTCCATAGCTAGTCTTCCACCAATCCCCAACAGGTGAATACTTTTTTTGGTCCTAAGTCATCTTAGTCTCCTTCCACAGCTTCCGTTAGGGCTCTCACGTTGTCTTTTGAGAAGGTTTCAGCCTGCACCTAAAATTTGTGAAGTTTGCTGGGTCTGGAGGCACACACCTTTAATCCCAGCACTCACTCTGGAGGCAGAGGCAGGCGGATCTGAGTTTGAGGCCAGCCTGATCTACAAAGTGAGTTCCAGGACAGCCAGGGCTACACAGAGAAACCCTGTCTCTAACAAACAAACAAAACCCCCAAGTTGTGAAGCTCTTTTACATACTCCCCCAGTGCTAGGGATCAAACTCGGGACCGGCATGCTAAGCAAGTGCTCTGTTATTGAGCTACAGTCCCAGCCTGTGCTTTATTTCTATGCCAGCAACAACCCAGAGAGGTCCAGTAGGGTGCATATAGAGATGAGGAGACTAAGGCACAGGAAGTGTGTTTCAGCCACCTCCCAGCCTCATGAGCCCCATGTCCTCTCCTAGTTTATTCATGGAAATTCTTAACTCCTGCTCGGATTGTGATGAGATCCAGTTCATGGAGGATGGATCCTGGTGTCCGATGAAACCTAAGAAGGAGGCATCTGAGGTTTGCCCCCCGCCAGGGTATGGGCTGGATGGTGAGTGACCCCCTGCTCCCCAATTGAGCTAAATCATGGATGGTCCTTTTTCTGAGACACAGTCTTCTTAACCAACAACAGGCCTCCAGTATAGCTCAGTCCAAGAGGGAAATCCATCAGAGAATAAGAAGAAGGTTGAAGTTATTGACTTGACAATCGAAAGCTCATCAGATGAGGAAGATCTGCCCCCACCCAAAAAGCACTGCCCTGTCACCTCGGCTGCCATCCCAGCCCTTCCTGGAGGCAAAGGGTAGGTATGAGAAAAGGCTGCATCCGTAGCAGAAGGGACGGGATAGCAGACCTGCTTTCTGATCACAGGCGGGCTTTGGGACCTTGGGCAGCTATACTTGGCCATTTTCCCCAGCTTCTTCTCTCTATTCAGAGTCCTGACATCTGGTCACCAGCCATCTTCGGTGCTGCGGAGCCCTGCAATGGGCACACTGGGCAGTGATTTCCTGTCCAGTCTCCCACTACATGAGTACCCACCTGCCTTCCCACTGGGGGCTGACATCCAAGGTATAACACTGATCCTAAGTGGGTGGATGGGGGTCCTGCCCTGACATACCCTCTCTAGACCTGTTCCTTTGCAGAGCCCCGGGGACAGGGGGATTATTTTCTTGTGGTGAAGGGGTCAGAAGGGGGTTGATTTTGATTTTTCTTTTCCTACCAGGTTTAGATTTATTTTCTTTCCTTCAGACTGAGAGTCAGGTAAGTGGTCGTTCCTAGCAAGATCTAAGATCTCGGAAGAGTCCTTTCTAGACTCTAATGGCACTGTCTTTCCCTTCCAATTTCCCTAGGGATTTCAAATGCTTTTCTGTGAGAGGGGAGTGTAGCAGCTTATCTCCCTGTCCCCACTGGCACCTCGTGTTCACACCTAAGCCTCCCCAGCTCCTTTCATGTAGTTCTCTCTCTGTGCACCCGCCCCCACATGTACTTAGAGCCTTCACCTAGAACTAGGCATCTGGAAGGCCTGTCTCAAGGCAGGGCATAGGGGAAGGGTCTGGGGAAGAAGGGCAGAGCTGGACAGGTCCCCTGCTTTTCTTGGTCAAGAATGCCTTGAGATCCACAGGGTGGTACCCCACAAAGCAGTTTCAAGATGAATGTTGGGAGGTGGCGAGTCGAGATAAAGCCTGAAGCTGTGTCCTTCATCCCCAGCACTATGGTCCTTCTGTCATCACGTCGCTCGATGAACAGGACACCCTTGGCCACTTCTTCCAGTACCGGGGAACCCCTTCCCACTTCCTGGGCCCGCTGGCCCCCACATTGGGAAGTTCTCACCGCAGCTCCACTCCAGCACCCGCTCCTGGCCGCGTCAGCAGTATCGTGGCTCCTGGGAGTTCCTTGAGGGAAGGGCACGGAGGAACCCTGCCTTCCGGCCCCTCTTTGACGGGCTGTCGGTCAGATGTCATTTCCTTGGATTGAGTTACTTGGATTATGAAACTTTCATTGGCCCCCAGCACTGAGCAGATGTGCTGTGGGTTCCCAACCCCTGGGTACCCTGATCCCTCAGGGGTCTTTGGCCAGAGGCCAGACCAGGCCTTCATGGATACCTGCTTTTGGCCTTATCTCTGCCTAACAAGGCTGGTACTCAAAGGGTTAACATTTAACCTGTTTTAAAGGGTGTTGGGGTCTGTCTTTGGAAGTGTTCTTCGATGGTGGCACATTCCTTGGGGTATCGTGACCTAGGCAGTGGGAGGCAGATGGAGGGTTAGGGCTGAGGGTATAGGAGGGTCCTCAGCCTTTCCCAGATGTACAGCCTCTTGGGGAAAAGGCATGCTCCTGGCCCTCAAGATGACTTCCCTGCCCAAACCCAAATGTCTGGCCTTTTCATGTCCATTCCGTTCTCCTTGGCCACACAGAGATGGACAGAGTCCTATTTTGGGTTGCATATTTCCTTTTTGTACATAACTAAGAAACCCCCAAATTATCCAAAGATGACTTCCCCTGCCTTTTCCTTCCCAGTCTGACATGAGGAGGAAACAAGGTCTTAGTCCTGATTCCCAGGGGCTCGGGAGCAGGGCGTGGCCTGCCTACTGCCTGGTCTCTCTATTTATATATTTAAGTTCATAATGTTTCTTATGCTAAACAACCAAGGGCCTACGCTTCTAGTGACCTGTGGCCAGGCCTAGATCATTCTGCACCTTTTGTGGGACGTGGGGGCTACGCGTTCTCCTTCCCAGTACTCAGGCCCGTTTAGGGCCAAGGCCCTATGCTGTGATGTTACTGTTTATCCTCAGAGTTGTAGCAGGGTCCTCACCTACAATAAAGGTTGTGAATGTTCTGTGAGCGTCATGGAGAAGGAAGTTTTGTACCTCACTTTCCAGACCCCAGGTTTGTGGGGCAGAGGGTCCATGTTTCATTTTTTTACTTTTAGAAGACATTTAAATTTTTTTATTGCTGTGTATGTGGGCATGTGTGCCTTGGCTTTGCATGTGGATGTCAGAGGCCAGCTTTATGGGGTAGGACCTCTCCTGCCACCTTAAAGGAGATTCCAGGCATTGAACTCAGGTCTCAGGTTTTTGCAGCAGAAGCCTTTACATCCACCATCTCACAGACTCCCATCCTTCCTTTGTTGGTCTGGGCTCCATGTAAACTTCACTTTTGCCTGGAGGGAGTAGAGGCATTCCCAGCAAGCATATGGTGTCCATAAGAACACCAGACCATCCCAGCCCAATGCTGTGGTACCCCTTCAAGCCGTTCCTTACCTTCAACTGCCCAGATGCTGCAGCCAGAGCCTGAGAGCAAACTTGGTTCCCGAGCTGACCCGTTCTTTGTCCTCTGCTGTGGTTGGGGTTGTCCGCAGGAGTGTGGACACAGGCAGGAGCAGAGGTTGGGTCCCTCCGTCGTCCCTCAGTTCGGTTGCCCTGGATTACGACAGTTTCTGTCTGGGTTGTGCCTTATCGCTTACAAGGGACTTTAGTATGTTGGGCCATTTAATCCTCTCAACTCTTACAATAAGGCAAGCGAGTGTTAACCTCGCTCAACAGAAAGGAAACACTCAAGGAGGTTAAGGGACTCTCCTATGGGAGAGTAGGGTTCAAACCACGGTCTTCAGTGCTAGCTAGTTGAAGCGCGAACTCTTAACGTTTGGAGTCTGGTCTCAGGTGGGTGGTCTTTTAGTTTTCAGTAGAGCAACTTGTTCCCTCAATCTCTTCCACAACATGTAACTCCAAACTGCAATCCCCCCACGCATGCGTATGCATGTATGTTGTATGCCGATCAATCGCTAACGTCAAACGCTTACGGGAGAGAGGGTGGTAACCGGTCCTGGAGGAGACGTCCGGGTGTCTCTGTGCCATCTTCTGTTGCAGCCACAGCCGCTGCTACATCTGGTCCCAGCCACATAAAGGCACTCACCTCATTTGGATTTATTTGGATCCGGGCCTGGGGTTAGACATGTTGATTCATCACTTAGGGGAAGAGGCTGCAGGAGGGGAGCACAGCCTGAAGCTTAGTTATCTCCCCTGTCCTCTTAGTCACAGAACCAGGTGGTATGTGCTGTCCTCTACTGACTGCCAAGCCTACCTGGAGCTTCTGTTGTGACTCCTGGGAGATCACGAGTATGTAGAGAATGAGGTGATGGTATTTGGGGACACCCCAGCTCAGCCTAGGAGGGTAGGCAGACTGAAACAAAGCCAAACCAACATGGCATATGGAGAAACTTCCTGTTTGTGAGACTTTGTAAACAGAGCTTTAGGGAGCCGAGATGCTGGGCCACAGCCCAAGGAGGGGGTGGTAGGTAACCTAACAGGTAAGAGGGATATAGGTGAGGGCTATGGTTTGGGGACTCCATCCCACCCACATTTCTTTTCCCCAGTGGCCAAGGCAGATAAGGATTGTTCAGTGGGCCTTAGGGGTTGTTAGGGCTCTGTCTCACCTCCCACAACCCCAGAAGGACACAAGAGAACTGGTCCTGGGGCAGCTGTAACCCACACTCTTCCTGCAGCTCCCGAAGCCCACACTCCAGTATCTGGGAGTCAAAGGGAGCAGTAGGTCAGAGTGGCCAAAGCTTAACCCCACCATTGCCCCTCAGCCCATACCCAAGGGGACCCCACTCATGGGTCTCCTGGTTGGGTCGGCAGACTGGTACCTCCTCATCAAGTTCCATGTGGCCACCTGCAAGAAGAGTAGACCCAAGAGTGAACAGTGATTGCCTTCACCAGGGACCCCATCCTCCACCGGGCAGAGGAAATTTGTAGCTGTGGACGCTGACCTTGGGCCACCGCTGTATGCGACTACCCAATAGCAATGTGGAGGAAAAGGGCATTGTCTTCCATAGTCCGTTCTTAGGCGCTCACCTGGAGGGACCCAGATGTTGGGGGAAATGGGGAGAGTGCATGTCCTTCGGGTCAACAAGACAGTCTGGTCACTGGACTGAAGAATCACAGCCACAGCCACATCCACACCTCTATTCGTGGTCAGCTCGCTCCTGGAGCCCCCGGGCTGCTGGTCCAGAGCCGCAAAAGGGCAGAAAGGGGGTCTCTGACAAGAGGGGGTTGGCCGGGCTAAGGCTTTGAAGCAGGGTGGGACTTTCAGAAATTAGGGGTGCCGCGGTGGGAGCTAGCCTGTCGCCACCAGCCCCCGCCCTCGCTTTCCTGCTGGTTCCCTTGTCCCGACCTGGATTGGAAGCCTCTCCGAGGCGCCGGGGAACGAGTGCCTGGAGAGGACAAGGCGTCCTCGCTCCAAGCTGCAGTGCGTGTGCCACGGCCCCGGCCCTTGCTCGGCGCCCAGGAGGCCACACACACTCTGCATGAAGTTCGCCGACTCCAGGCGCCCGGCCAGGCGCAGCAGCAACCGTGCAGCAGCCATCGAGCTGCCCTGGCCGCCGCTTGCCTGGCGCCCCCTGGTGGCCCAGCGCCATGAGGCGTGCAGCTTCCGGTCCGCCTGTGCAAGCCAGATTTTCTAGACAGGCTGGGAAATTTAGACACAATTTTTGGGGGCAATCCCTGCGTGTAATGCTCATAAAACCACAAAGAAACCCGCTACATATTCTCATTTCCTCTTGAGTTCTGACTTCTCTGTTGGGGACAACAATGCCCAGGCTGAATGATTTCTGGAGAGGTGTGTAATTCCCCGCCAACCCTAGGCTGAACTTCACCTAAGGGCCCTGGCCACCTCTCAGCAAGTAAGTGCCTTAAATTAATTACGGCTCCATATCAGACGCCTAACAAATAAAAAAAAAAAAAAAAAAGTAAAGCAGGGTCTCATGTAACCCAAGCTAGCCTCAAACTCGTGTAGCCAAAACAGATGTTGGCCTTCTGACTACAGGCCTCCATGTCCAGCCCAGTTTGTGCAGTTCTGAGGATCAAACCCAGGGCTCCTGTGCATACCATACTTAATAAGTGATGGTGAGTAGCTTGAAGGCAGAGCCAATCTTTTATCCTAAAAAAATATAATCACGTTTATGCTAAATTTTGGGGTAGGGTGGGCATGCACTTGCCATGGCAGGCGTGTGGAGGTCAGAGAAGTTGGTTCTCTCCTCCCATCATGTGAGTCCAGGGGAAAACTTCAGGTTTGTCACTGTCTGATTGGAGTCAAGGCCTACTCCATGAGATGGAACCCACGCCTGACACTTCCTGGGATGGCCAAGAACCTAGGGGAAAGCCAGATACTACTGTCTGCTAAAGGAAGGCAGCAATAAAATGACCGATACGTCATTCTGCTGTACTCATGGGTTCGTGTCTTGCTCAGCCATCCTCAGAGAAGCTTCCTCCCAGCAGATGAGAACAGATACAGAGACCCACAACTGGACATTATGCAGAGAGTGAGAGATCTTGGAACATTTGA
Source organism: Onychomys torridus (assembly GCF_903995425.1). NCBI lineage: Eukaryota > Metazoa > Chordata > Mammalia > Rodentia > Cricetidae > Onychomys > Onychomys torridus. Next base: position 71,512,013 of record NC_050448.1, read on the forward strand.
TCCTAAATGGGATGTCTTCATCAAACCCCCTCCTTATGGCTCAGAGAACTCTGTGGAAGAGGGGGGGTGAGGAGGAAGACCGCAAGAATCGGGGTGGAAGACACCAAGGAAACAAGGCCTTCTAGGCACAACAGGAATGGTATATATATATGAACGCACAGAGATCATGGCTTCATGTACATGAGCTGTCCGGGTCTTACCCAGGACTGAGAGGGAAAGCAGACGCATACCCCATCCTTAGCCAAGAAGCTATTACAATTGATAACTGCTTGCACTGGACTCTCACTGGGTAGACAAACCACACCTAAGGGCCGGCCCAGCAGTTGATGGCCAATAATCAAACTCAATGGTATCTCTGGAGGTTTTTTGTCTAATAATGAATGCTTAGTCTACATTTTTTCCCTTACAGATTTCTTGCTTATGTATTACAGTGTCTGATTTTGTTTTTATGGGTTCTCTCTGTGTGTGTGTGTGTGTGTGTGTGTGTGTGAATGTGTCTTAGTACCTGTGGGATTCCCCCCCCCCCCCCAGACAGGGTTTCTCTGTGTAGCTTTGTGCCTTTCCTGGAACTTGCTTTGGAGACCAGGCTGGCCTCGAACTCAGAGAGATCCGCCTGCCTCTACCTCCTGAGTGCTGACGTTAAAGGTGTGCACCACCACCACCCGGCCAGCACCTATGTTTCTTTTGTTCTGAGTTTTTTATGTTTGTCTTGTCCTATTCTGGTTTGTTTTTATTTTTATCTTATTTTCATTACTTTTAGATGCCTGTTTTCTAATGAGAGAGAAAGCGTGTGGACGTGGGTTGGTGGGGAAGTAGGGAGGATCTGGGACTTTTTTTTTGAGGCAGGGTGTAGCTCTAGCTGTCCTGGAACTCACTCTATAGACCAAGCTAGCCTTGAACTCAGAGATCCACATCTCTCTCCTGAGTGATGGGATAAAAAGTGTGCACTACTATTGCTTGGCTAAAAAAAAAATCTATTTTTGATTTAAAAAAAAAATTCAGGTTGTCATGGTTGGCAGCAAGAAACTTTACTTCCCCACTAGGGCCCCATTTATTTTGCTACATTGTGTTTAATGTAGAACCTGGCAATAATATTGACATTCCAGTGGAAAGAATTACAACATCCGTAAGAAGAAAGGCCTTGTAAGCAACACTCAACTGCATTAAGTGAGTTGAAGCTGCTGGGTCAAACTGTATCCAAGATGCTGACACCATCTAGGGGGACCGGAGAGAGGAGGAAAGGAATACTTTCTTGTGTGTTTATCATGTCCCAGACATTATATTCAAGTGTTCTATTTGAATATATTATTGAATATATAATTTCAGATGTGCTTGAAGCCTGGACCTGGCAAATGTCTTTTGTTTACATATTCAGTGTAACTGCTCGGGCCTGCACTTTCCCTGTTAGTCCTGGACACAGGTCTTCTTGCTGGCTGTGCACCCATGTTTTCACCCTAGTATTTGTGAAGCAGAAGCTGGATTGCGGAAAGTTTCAAACTAGCTTGGTCTACACAGTGAGTTCCAGGCCTGCCTAGCTATATAGTAAGACCGTGTCTCAAAACCAAACCAAAACCAACAACCAACAACCAAAAAAGCCCCAAACAAACAGAAGATTTCCCCTCTTCCCAGAGCAGTCTTTGACACTGCTGCACACTGTGTGCATGTGTTCAGCATCACAGCTCAGTGAGATAGGTATGGACTTTTGCAAATGGAATTAACTACTTAGGAGGACATTTGAGGGACTGTGATTGTTTGAATATGTCCCACAGCTTCCCTGGGGCATCTGAACACTTGGTCCCTCACTGATGGCACTGTTTGGTAAGCTGAGGAAGTGTGGCCTTGTTAGAGGATGTCACTGGGTGTCTTAGTTAGGGTTCCTGTTGCTGTGAGGAGACACCATGACCACGGCAACTCTTATAAAGGGAACATTTAATTGAGGTGGCAGCTTACAGTTCAGAGGTTTAGTCTATTATCACGATGGTGGGGAGCATAGTGGTGTGCAGGCAGACATGGCGCTGAAAAAGGAGCTGCTATCTTGATCCTGCAGAGAACAGGAAGTGGTCTGAGACACTGGGCATGACTGGAGCATATACGAGACCTCAAAGCTCACTCCACAGTGACAAACGTCCTCCAACAAGGCCACACCTAGTAGTGCCACACCCTCGGGGCCAATTTCTTTCCAACCACCCCACGGGGCAGGATTCCTGCCCCAGCCACCATGCCTTCATTCTGCTCTGTTGGACTCTGATCCTCTGGAACTATAAGCTCAGGTAATAGCCTCCTTCTGACATTTTATAGTAATAGAAAAGTAACTAATTCTGGGATGTTTCAACATGAGCTTGGCTGGTTTTTATTTTTGTTTTGTTTTCTTAAAACAGGTTCTTGGGGCTGGAGAGATAGCTCAGAAGTTAAGAGCAACCAACTGCTCTTCCAGAGGTCCTGAGTTCAATTCCCAGCAACCACATGGTGGCTCACAACCATCTGTGATGAGATCTGGCACCCTCTTCTGTGTACTTAATAAATAAATAAATCTTTAAAAAGAAACCAGGTTCTCACTCTATTGCCCACACTAGCCTGAAACTTATCAAAAGGGCCAGACTGTAGATGTAACCATCTTGTTAAACAAGAAACACAGAGCCAATGCAGAGATGAAAGCCCAAGAGGTCAGAGTAATAGCTAAGAGCTAAAACCCTTACCCTTCACTGCTGCTCCTGTCCTTCCCTCAGCAAGAGACCTACTTCCTTTGTCTCTGTCTTTTTATAGACTTTCTGTTCTGCCTTCTCATTGGTTGTAAACCCAACCACATGACCTCCTCGTCACTGCCTGTCTGTATAGACTTCCAGGTCTTCTGTGGTTGATACTGAGATTAAAGGCGTGTGTCTCCATGCTGGCTGTATCCTTGAATGCACAGAGATCTGCCTGTCATGTGATCTGGATTAAAGGTGTATGCCACCACCGCCTGGCTTCTGCTACGGCTTGCTATTAGCTCTGACCCCCAGGCTACTTTATTATTTATTAACATACAAATAGAATCACATTTCAGTACAAATAAAATATCACCATACCACACTGACCTTGAACTAGGAGTAATCCCATTTTAGCCTCCTTATTGGTGGGATCCCAGGTATGTGCCTTCATGACAGCTTTGGTGGACTTCTTTTTTAATGTGTGGTGGGTGTATGTGTTGTACAGGTATGTGCATGTGTGTCCGGATCAGAAGCTGACGGTTGGATGCCTTCCTATCTTATTAATTTTACATTTGTGTGGATGTGTATCTATGTGTGCCATTGTGCCCGAGTAGAGGTTAGAGGACAATTTGTGGGGTTCTGGACTAGGTCACCAGGCTTGGTGGCAAGCTCCCTTATCCACTGAGCCATCATCTTGCTGGCCCTCCACCTTATTTGCTGACACAGGGTCTCTCACTTTACCCATTCATCAGTTTGTCTGGACTGGCTGGCCAGCGAACTTCAGAGATGTGTCCATCTCCAGGGTTAGTGCTACAGGAATCACACCTAAATTTCACATGGGTACTGGGCTTCTGAACTCAGGTCCTCATGCTTGAGCAGCAAGGATTTCACCTAGTCATCTTGCTGGCCCCTCGGTGATTTCTTAATAAGAACTGATACGTATAATTTATGATTACTCTTATTTATTTCAGGTGCTTCCCCCTGTGACGATTCGATAAGAGGAGGATGTGGGTATGAGTCTATTAACAAATTTACACAGTATGTCAAACGCATGGTTATTGTGAGCAGTAGGAAAGACAGGAGCAGAGGCTCAGGACAAGAATCTGAAACTTAGCCAGGTGGTGGAGCACACATCTTCAATCCCAGCACTTGGAGAGGCAGGTGGATCGCCATGAGTTTGAGGCCAGTCTGGGCTACAGAGTGAGTTCCAGGACAGCCAGGGCTACACAGAGAGACTGTCTTGAAAAACCTAAAAAGAATCTGCAACGTATCTCATTGCAAAGAATTAATCCAAGCACCTTCTTTTTTTCTGTCTCCTAGATCTTTTGAGAAGGATGCTGGTTTCTGGTTGGGGATGGCGCTCAATGGTACAGTAGCTGACTAGCCCGTGAAAGCCCTGAGTTCGATTCCAGGACTGCTTCTTCTAGGTCACTGTCTCTTCATGGTGCTCTCGATGTATGACTCCAGCAAGAAGATGGTTTCATCTACCTGGATCTCACTGGCATCCAACCTGAGTGAAAAAGTGAAAGCATTTGCCTGGGCTTAATGCTCATTAGCATATTCAAGATTAGAAGCTCGGCTGGGTGTGGCCAGGCAGACTGGCTTGTTTATCACAGTGTGTGGAAAGAGAACCAGGAGAGCCTTCTCCCTTGTCAGGCACTGTGGGGCTGCTGGGCTACACAGACAGCTTCTGTCCTGGGAGACCTTAGAGCTTCACTTACAAACACGGGAAAGAGCAGCACTTCTATGCAAGAGCAGAGGTGAAGGTCCTGCGCGTGCTTTAAAACCACAGAGGCAGAGAGCTGTGTTAATCAGGAAGAGTAAGCACTTTCCCCATCTGATAAAACCAACAAGGAAAACAAAACCAGTTAACTCCACACTTAAAGGTGAAAAATTCAGCTTTCCTTCCTTAGATCAGGAACAAAGCCAAGATATCCTTTACAACCTTCTTCTGGAGGTGCTATCAAGGCAATTAGGCAAGTAAAAAACAAACAAACAACAACAACAACAACAAACAATGCTTCCAGATTGAAAAGAAAGAAATAAAACTACTCACAAATGACATAGGAAGTCTCTAGGTATCCATAAAAAAATCACTAGAAGTAATAAATTTACACAATCCCTGTTAAAGTAAAAGGAAATGAAGATGGACTATTCTGTATAAAACTATGAAGGGCCTCCTGGCACAGCAATGAATTTGGATTTTATACTGTAGAAAATAAATCAATAACTCATCTCAGCCAGTGTGGTGGTATACACTTGTAATCCCAGCACTTTGGAGGTGGAGATGGTGGAAGTGACAGAATCAGGTCAAGGCCAGGATGACTATATGAGACCTTTAGTCAAAGCATGTAACTCCTTCCAAATCAAAGGATGAACTACCTTAGGCACAAGCAAGGAAGCCAATAAACCATTTCAACGATGAGAATGATGCTATCAATCACTGTAAAGACAATAAATAACCTGAGGGTTGGGGAGATGGGCCAGAGAGGAGACTGCCTGCCATCCAAGTGTGAACCTGAGGCTGGAGTCACACACACACACACACACACACACACACACACACACACACACACACACACGAGGAGCACGGTGACACGTGGTTTGCAGGATGACGTTATTGTAAAGCTCTCTCAGCAAGAGGTGATGAAGGACCGAGATGAAAGCCAGACTTGAGGCTGAAGTAAAATGCTCAGTACAGAGAACGACAGGGTACAGAAAAGAAGCAAGATGGCCTCAGAACTGCTGGCCTACAAAAACAGACAGGCTCAGTACTTTGCCCTGGTAGGTTCAATTCTTTTAATTAGGCTAGGAAAGAAGCTGCTGTGCTTAGGTTGCTCATTGAATTGGAGAGTGGGCTGTGAGGCCGACTGTCTGAAAGGCACCATCGTCCAGTCTGGACTCCCACCACTCACTTGTTAACGTTGCGTTTCAGCGTCTCCAGCTGCTGCCGTTCAGGAGCTGTGATCATCTCCTCGATCTCCTGCAGCTGCACCTCCTCTGCACCCGTGGCCTGCATGGATGCGATGATGGCCTCTACCCTCTGAGACTTCTCTAGCAGCCGCCTAGCAGACAGACACAGCTTTAAGGTATGTTTCTTAACTCTGAGATCATTTTGTCTTCTAGCCCAGAGGCCCAGTTCCTTCTTTTCCATGTTTCATTTAAAGACACTGTCCATAACTTAATCACAAATATAACTTTGTTCCTGAAGCATTTATTGCCCCTCAGTTGCACTTACAACTCTGGGGTCAAGCACATGCCTCATAAACTTGCAAAATTATTTAATTGGGGGTATAGTCAACAAGTGTAAACTAAGGCATGATTATGCCAACCCAAACCTAGGACTCAAAGCAACTACACTGTGGCTTGGGCTACTGTTGCCATTTCGAGAGCAAGTTTTCCCTCAGGCTTTGGACCTTGAAAAATGTAAATGAGAAAGTGTTGGGGCTCACAGCTACCAGGAGAACTGACACCATGTATTCTTGAAATGTTTAGTTATTGGTTCAGTGGAAAACACAGTACAAAAAACAAGCTCTGTCTGGGGGGGGAGTGAAATGTAAACAATTCACTGGAGAAGGCACTCACTTGTTCTCTTTCGTTTCAAACTGCCGTCTTTCTATCAAGTTGGCTATGCTCTGAGGAAAGAGAAGACAGACTAGAAATGTGAACAGTTCTGTTGAAGTACCGTGGAGTGGGCCAGGGAGGTGGAAGGGCACCGCTGTGTGAGAGCTTGGGGAGAAACCCGCCTGGTCACCTTGTAGCACCTGTGCAGCAACATCCTGGCAGCCGAGAGCACATTCACGGTGTACAGATAGAAGGTCCTGGACGGGGCGTGGTCTGGTGTTTTTGGAATTTCCTGTTGGTCCGCAGAAATAAAGAGAAATTGTTCTTTGGAAATGGCGAAGTAAACACCCATCCATCTGGCAGGGTCAGCCCTCATGTTTACTGATACTTCTTACTTTCCTAGCCAATCAGTAGTGATTATGTCTATGACATAATCAGCCACGTGAAGCAGGCTGCCTGGCTTTCCATTTTTTCTACCGCATTCTGAATGAAAGGGCAGACAATTAATATTTACTGAGTAAACTCTACACATGCCAGGTGGATTGCATTTGATTTTCATAATAGACCTTATTTATTAATAATTGAGACAGTGTGATACTATGTAGTCTATGCTGGCCTCAAATTTTTAATCCTCCAGCCTTATGTAGTGCTGGGATTATAGGTACACACTACCACAGTTGGTCCAAACCACACTGCTCTTATATCATCAACTACCGTGGGCGCCCAAATTCCTCAAGGTCAGAGAATCTGAGTTTGCTTTACCCAGCAGGGCTGCACATGGAGATGATTTGGCCATGGCCATGGGCATGGTTACCAGGTGTTTGTAAGGGTCTACACTTGGCTGTATGGTGTGCTTTGATCTTGTAAGGAGGAGGTCTTTTACCTCTCCCCTCAGCATGTTATAAAAACCCCTTTTGAATAAAGCTCGGGGCTGCTGGGTATTGACTCAAGCCCTCCTATCCTGCATCTCTGTCTTTCTCCCCATCATCTAGGTCTGTCTTTCTCCCTAATACTCCCCCATTCCTCTCTCCTCCACCCAAGAACCCTTCAAAAGGTGGGAGCTGGTTGGAGCTGGTCTCCCATAGACTCCCACAGCCCACCACCATTTTACAGATATGAAAATGATGGTAGTTGACTTGCTTGGTGAACTGATTCCAAAATCCATCCAACTTGCTTCCTCAAAGGGTCCCCAATAAAGTTTTACAAGGATCCAAGATATACTGAATGAGTGACTCTATTAAGGGTTTAAGGCTCTCAGGTCAGGAATTACAGGTTTGGGGCTGGAAAGGGCAGGAAAGTTAAGAATTGTGAGCTGATTTCACGGTGTGTTGTCTGTCTCTTACTAGGCCAGTTAAACTCTACATGACCCTTCATGGTTTGCTGTCTGCGTTAATCTTTCTTCTCTGTTTCAGAAGTGGCTGTAGTATGTCTCTGTGGACCCAGGGTAACTTCCCCAGGAGTTTCTCCTGTTGCAGCCAGCTTGCTGTTCGGCAGCTATAAAGCTGTGGGTGGCTACCTGGAGTGATATGAAGTTTTCTGAGAGCATCTTATACAGCATATCCTTTGCCTCCTTTGCAGGAATCATTGCAAAGTCCTCCACCTGCTTCTGCTCCAGGTGTTTCTTCTGCAATACCAGACGGAATATTCTGGCACAGCGAGACCCGAATCTGGGAAAGGACAGAGCAGCACGAGGTACTTTAGCCCCTAGTCTCAGAGTGTGAACAAACCACTCCCTATGTGGCCGAGCAGAGAGGAGCAGCAATCGGAGTTCCTTCAGAGCCCAGAAGTTGGTGACGGCACTGTTAATCATAGCTTGTCACCAAATGGCGACTCCTTGGAGTGCCACAGTTCTTGTATTACAGAGCTTTAGGGTGGCTGGTTCATCTGCCTAGCTAGGATTTAGCTCTACGGGGAAGAATAGTTCTCCTGGAACCAAGTGTGGCAGGGTATGCCATAAAAACCAATTGCCTGTTCAATGGGGTGTGGATAGGAAGTGTCTGAGGCCAACCCCAATCAGTGACCCTCTTACCTCTCCTGGATGACAGACTCCAGAGTTGCAGTGGCTAGGGATGCTAATGCTTTATGGAGGTCTTGATGGAGAGGATTAAGGGCAGTCAGTAATGTTTTGGCCTCATCATTATGACCTTAGTTTCATGACTAAAATCCCAATTTATAACTAAAAATTAAATATTTTGCTTTTCACATTTTGTGTATGTATGATATATAAGCATATTAACATTTGTAAGGGTTTTGCTTAAGTAAACTTATTTTTTATTTTTATTTTATGTGCATTGGTGTTTTGCCTGTATTTGTGAGGGTGTCAGATCTTGGAGTTACAGACAGTTGTCAGCTGCCATGTGGGTGCTGGGAATTAACCTGGGTCCCCTGGAAGAGCAGCCAGTGCTATTAACCACTGAGCCATCTCTCCAGCCCCTCTTTTTTTCTTTTGAGACAGGGTCTTGCTATGTAGCCCAGACTGACTTTGAATATTCGACTCTCTGCCTCAGGCTCCAACCTGCTCCGACTGTAAGCATTTGCCATTATCTCGCTTTCCCCAACTCCTCCCACCCCAGCTCTCTGCCTCGCCTCTACCACCTTCCTCCTCTCTCTGCTGCAGTGCTGGCGATCTGGCCCAGCGCCTTGCACAATGGTGAGTGAGGTGCTACGGAGCAATGACAGCCCCAGGCTCTCTTTATTTTCGTTAATGTAACTCACTGAAAATTCACAGAAAAACTGATAAAGTTGTTTCAGTTTTTGACCTTGTTTAGTATATTAGGCACTGACAAAATCCTTTACTGTGGTGGCACATGCCTCTAATCCTAGCACTTGGGAGGTGGAGGCAGGAGGATTGCGGGTTCAGTGCTAACATCTAGGCTATACAGTGAGTTCAAGACCAGCCTGGGTTACATGAGACTGTTTCAACAACAAAACAATCTTTCCAAGATCACCCTTCTGCTTCTCCTAACTCAGGGGTCTTGACAGAACAACTAGGAAGGATACTGATGACATACATTCCTCCTCCACTGTCGCCAGACTTCCCAATAAATTCTAGCTGGTAAAGAGAGAGTGAATGGTGTTAACTGAATGTCAAGTCCAACAATGCTGTTTCCCATGGAGCAAATCTGGCCAAGAGTCTGAAGCAGGCAGCTCCTGCTGGATGATGGGACTTTGTCTGGGATGGCCAAGTAGACCAGAAGGCTATAGGAGAATATTAGGACTTAGTGGCAGAGATAAATTATAAACAGACCAAGGGGGTGGGGAGACTTACTGGGTCATCTGCCAGCAGCGTGAGGTACTGATCGAGGACTTGCTTAGAGATGTTATAGCCAACAGGCAGCGACCTGAAGATCTGTGGAACAGAAGGGGATGTTGGAACTGGGGCCTGGGAATGCAGAACTGTTAACATGACTGAAACCAGATGTCCTAATTTCAAGTTTCAAAAACATAAAAATGCCTAAAAATATTCATATATCATTGCTTATAAGAGTAAAACAAAGGCCAAGAGGGACCCAGGCCTTTAATCCAGAACTTGGGAGGCAGAGGCAGGCGGATCTCTGAATCTGGAGCCTGGTCTACAGAGCAGGTTCTAAACACCCAGTGCTACATAGTCAGACCTGACATAAACAGAGTAAAGTAAGAAACAACCCAAATATCCAGTGATAAGTAATTCAACTACAACCAAATACGGTGGTATATGCCTGTAATTAATATCAGCTATCCCAGAGGCTGGGTCAGGAAGACTCTGGGTTGTTGAGTACCTGCAGCCTCCAAGGTTAAACCTATTCTGGAAGGAGGCTCCTGACTCTGGAAGCTAAAACTAATAAGTCTCAAGAAACTCATGAAATTTACAGGGATCAAGAACTCAGAAAGTAGGGCCTTTAATCATAGCACTAGGGAGACAGAGGCCAGCCTGGTCTACAGAGCAAGTGCCAGGTCAGCAGAGACTCTGTCTTAAACAAATCAACCAACTACAAAAAACTTAGAAACAATATAAAGTATAGTAACAACATTTAAGTAAGTATAATTATAAAAGTAATAGAAATGTAATGTTTCAAATGCTAAGGCTTTCATCAGAATCCATATGTATATGTTGTAAGGTAGCCTTCACTGCTGCTGTCCAGCCTAGCTTTGAATTCCTCAGCTCCAGCAATGCTCAGCAGCCTTCTGAATAGGTAGGAGTCAGGCATGTGCCTGCATACCTGGCTGCTAGAGTCATAAAGCAATTAGAAATAAGTTGTACTTGACAGATATTTCACTATAATAATGGCTTAACAATTTTTTTAGATTTATTTATTTATTTAGAGACAGGGTTTCTCTGTGTAGCCCTGGCTATCCTAGAACTTCCTTTGTAGATCATGTTGGCCTTGAACTCAGAGATCCACCTTCCTCTGCCTCCTGAGTGCTGGGATTAAAGGAGTGTGCCACCACGCCTGGTTTTATTTAAAAATTTCTCTATGTGTATATGTTTTGCCTGCATGCATATATCGTGTGTGTGCAAGGCCCAAGGAAGCCAGAAGAGGGAGTAAGTAAGATCCCTTTGAATTGGAGTTATAGACTGTTGTGAGCTGCCTTGTGTGTGCTGAGAATTCATCCTGGGTCCTCTGGAAGAGCAGCCAGTGCTCTCAACCACTGAGCCATCTCTCCAGCCCCCAAGGCTTAACATTTAAAAAAAACAAGGCCAGGTGGTGGTGGTGCACGCCTTTAATCCCAGCACTCGGTGGATCTCTGTGAGTTCAAGGCCAGCCTGTGCTACCAAGTGAGTTCCAGGAAAGGTGAAAAAAAAAAAAAAAAAAAAGCTGGATCCTAAGTGGCCAAACATTTCAGTGCTTACCATTTCGGAGAAATCCTTGCCCCATTCCAAACAACAGAAACTCCCTTTCCCCCCAAGGCACAGGCATCAACAATCAACATAACCCTACAAACTCTGTCTGTTAACTGGTATGACACCTACATGGATCAGAAAGCTAGCACAAAAACAGGAAGCTAACTAAGAGAGGTGGTGCAGACCTCTAAGCTCAGCACTGGGGAGCAGAGGCAGGTGGATAGCTGTGATTTCAAGGACAGCAGGGCAACACAGGAAGTGCCAGGACAGCCAGGGCTACATAGAAAGGCCAAAACAAAACAAAACCCCAATCACAGCAAAACAAAACCCACGAAAGGAAAACTGAAGCACACCTCATTGGAGGACAGTGGTTGGGTAAACGGAGCACCAGAGGGGGTGGTAACCTCACTCATCCGGAGCATTGTCCGCACAATCTCGCTGCTTGTCTGAAAAATAAACTAGAAGTCAGAATCCACCTTTGCCACCTCATCTGACAAGCAGCTGAATGATCGACCTTACCCCTTGCTCAGCACTGGCTGACCCACATGGACATTACCTGGTCCATTCGGTTTGCGACTGCGCTCACGATTGCTTGGTCTCGGAAGTGCTGGTGGAACCTGTCAAGGTGGACTTGCCAATAAATCCCGTCATCTGGAGTGGGCTGAGAGAGGATGGTCAGAGAAACACTGGGTCCAGTGCAGGAGCCGGGAGACCTGACTGTCCCATTGGTCTCCATACACTGAGGCAATTAAACGGGCTGGAGAAAGGGAGTTCAAGAGCGGACCAATGTGTCCCGACAGATTCTAGCTTCAGGTTCTCTGAACTCACCTTCCTCCTCCTGTTAACCTCCTCTGTTCCCTCAAGTCTCTCACGGGTCACCTCCCTGACTCTCTCTGCAGGTGACCTCCTCCTCATTTCACCGGGGACACACAAGCCAGAACTCACACAACTTTGTGCAAACATCTTCCCATCTCCTTTTCTTCTTCCCTCTCTCCCAGAAAATGCTCGTCCTCTTCCTCAGACGGTGTCCCCTCACTGGGTTTGTTCCTGTCCTCTAAACCGGCAGCTTCCCCGTGTTGCTTTCTTCTCACCAGCTTTGACCCTACTCAGGTCTCTAGAGAACCCCTCCAACCCCAGGCCTGCCCCCTTCCTTCTTCCTTCCCTTGGGCCACAGCCGGCCATCCCAGCTGTACTCCCCTCTGGCTTACTCAGCCTTCTCCACATCTGTCTGAAATTCCAGTCACTGGCATTCCAGTCCCACCGCGGTCCGAGGACCTCCTGTGGCTAAGCTCAGAACATACTTCCCAGTCCTGATCTTCTTTGACGTTTTTGAAGTATATGGCATAATTGGACATTTTTTCAACTTACCTCCTAAGTACAGGGGCTAGAGCTTTGTGATACCACACTCGGCTAAATGTCCACTTTTTAATCTGAGACAGTCTCTCTACATAGCCCTGGCTGTCCTGAAACTTACTATGTAGACCAGGATAGCCTTAAACTCACAGAGATCTGCCCGTCTCTGTCTCCTGAGTGCTGAGGTTAAAGGCATGCGCCACCATGCCTGGCAAACTGTCTTTCTTACAAAGAAAAAAAAAAAAAGAAAAAAGAAAAAAAAAGTTTATTTTGATTTTATGTGTATGTGTGGTTGTCTACATGTATGTATGTATCTGTACCAAGTGCATGCCTGGTACCTGTGAAATCCAGGAGACGATATAGATCCCCTGGGACTGAGTTACATACAGATAGTTTTAAGCTGCTATGTGGGTACTGGGAACTAAACCTGGGTCCTCTGCAAGAGCAAGTGTCCTTAACTGCTGAACTATCTCTCTAGCCCCTCAAGATTTCTTCAGTCCACGTTGTGTATGTGCGTCTGCCGTGTGTGTGTGTGGGGGGGGGGTGGGGGGGCGGGGGGGGTGGGGGGTGGCAGACAGTGCTGATCTCTTGGAGCTGGAATTACAGACATGGTGCTAAAAATCAAGCTCTGGTCTTCTGGAAGAGTAAAAGGTACTCTTAACTATGAAGACTTCTTTCTAGACCATAGACATCTACTTTTTTTTACTTTTTGAGGCAGATGGCTGGTGAGCCTCAGGGATGCTCCTGTGATTTTGGGTTGGGCCATATTCATAGCCTGAAGATTAATATTGTAGATCACATTTGCAGATTTTAATAGTCCTTAGCTTGACTTTTTCTTTTTAGACAGAGTCGCATGTAGCTCAGGTTAGCATCAAACTTACCACATAATTGAGAGTGACCATCAACTCTGAATCTTCCTGTCTCTACCTCCCAAGTGTTAGGATTACAGGCATTTACCACTACATCTAGCTAAAAAGTAATTTGACCACCAAACGGGTAAGAATGCAAGAAGGGAAACCACTGAAGAGAGTTCTGGAGAAGTGCTGAGAGGAGACGTGGGCCTGGGGGCCGGAGAGAGGGCTCAGTAGAGAACAGCAGTGTTGTACAACCGTAAGGACCCGAGTTTGAATCTCAGCACCCACATAACAAGCTAGACAGGATCATAGGTGCCTGATTTCAGCACTGTAAGGGAAAAGGATTGTTGGGGCTTGAAGGCCAAGAAAACAAAAAAGCCCATCCCCCAATATCCAGGTTCAGGGAGAGAATGTGCTCCAGAGGAATAAGGCAGGGATTGCTAGAGGATCTGCTAGTCTCTGCCTTCCAAGTGCTGCAATTAAAGGCATGGGTTATCACACTGGGTACCACTTCTGGCTTTATTTGGTACTGGAGAATCAAACCCAGGTCCTCATGCATACCAGGCAAGCTATCTACCAACTGGGCTACACCCCTGGCCAAAGTTTCCCATCTCTAAGACAGGGTTTCTCTGTGTGTCCTTGGCTGTCTTGGAGCTTGCTCTGTAGACCAGGCTGGCCTTGAACTCACAGATATCTTCCTGTCTCTGCTAGCCAGTGTTGGGATTAAAGGTGTGCACCACCACCACCACCACCACCGTCCAGCTTTTTTTTTTTTTTTTTTTTTTTTTTTTTGACAAGGTCTCCCATGTAGCCTTGGCTGGCCTGGAACTCACTATGTAGATCAGGCTGACCTTGGACTCATAGGGATTCTCCTGCCTCTGCATCCTGAATGTTGGGACTAAAGGGATGCAACACCACATCCAGCCCTGCTTCCTCTTTTGCATAAGTTAGTACCATTATTCAGTGAAATAACTTAAGCCTCAGAAGGAAATGGAACATTCCTTCCACAGAGTCCCTCCCACTCTCAGGAGTTCTCCCTGTTCTTAGTAAAAAGGGGGCAGGGGAGAAGTGGGCAGAGATAGTAATAGCATTCGTTTCTACAGGTCTATTCCTGACCAACATTTACTGACGTTCATAATCCTACTCCTTCTTAACTAGAACATTTAGGTTCTGTTAGAGCTCGTTATCTGAGGGCTATCTCTGGGCTGCTCTGACTGCTAATCAGGAAGCCCCATTACCTCTTTGTGATCTGTGTATTTTGGTTTCTTGGCCTTGGGCTCTCCAGCAGCATCCTCGTCAGATGATCGCCTCCTTTTACCTTTTCCTGTCCAATAAAACATTGAACAGTTAGACTATGTATCATATGGTGACAGGAAACGAAGCCGGTGCCTCTTCATCCCGAGATATTTGTAGCTGCCTCAAGTTAGAGCTGTGTAGGAGGCTGAGGAGCTATAAAAACAAGTCAGTGAGGGGATCATCTAAAACTCAGTATGTTCAAACAAATCCATAGTCTTGAAGTTGGGTAATCCCAGCACTGGGGAGGCAGAGGCAAGTGGATCTCTGAGTTCCAGACCAGCCTGGTCTACAGAATGAGTTCCAGGACAGCCAGAGCTACATAGTGAGAACCTCTCTTGAAAAAAAACCAAAAACAAAAATCCAAAACCAAAAACAAAAAAAACCAAAACAAAACAGACACAGAGAGAGAGAGACAGAGACAGAGACAGAGAGAGAGAGAGAGAGAGGGAGAGAGAGGAAAAGAAAATCTGGGACTGCAGAGCACTGGCTCAGTGGTTAAGAGCACTGGCTGTTCTTCCAGAGGACCTGGGTTCAACTCCCAGCTCCCATATGGCAGCACACAATTGTCTGTAACTTCGGTTCCAGGGGATCTAACACCCTCAAACACATACATGTGCATAAAATAAAAATAAATTATTCAAAAAAAAGAAAAGACCCCCCCCCAAAAAAAAAAAAGAAAATTCATAGTCAAACTGCTGCTCCTCCTACACTTCCTCTCAGTGAATGGCACCATCAGACACAGATGCCATTCTTGACACTGGTCTTCTTACTGCTTTTACATCTACTTCTCACTAGTCTGTCTCTGTTTCCCCTTGCCCTATCCTTCCAGCCTTTATCAGACAATGTACAGTGTGAGTCAGATCATGTCACGCCTCCCTCTGCGCTTAGGTTAAAGAACAGACTCCACAATGCCTTGTTAATCGAGTCCTCCACTCTCTGGCCTTCTCTCAGGCTTCTCTGGACCTGGCTCGCCTAGCTTCTACACTGACCTTTCACTTTCTCTGATTTTTCTTACTACACACTAGTCTTCAAAACACCCATCTTCTATCACCTCACTGGGTAGGTCCTACTTCTTCATCAAGTTCCAGATCAAATTCCCCTTTCTCAGGAAAACGTGAGCCTTCACCCACTGCATAAATCCATTCCTCCGTTCCTAGCTCCTCCACAGTCCTTGTCAGAGTGTGTAACATGTCTGTGACAATGTCTGCTGGGAAGCGATCATGGTTTTCCATCATTACATACTACAGTGACTGGCAGGCACAAGCAAGTAACTGGTAAACAATCAGAAGTTCCTTCACGTAACAATCAGTGAAGAGGAATCCACAATTAGGGCAAATCACAGTTTCAGGATGAAAACTCCTTACCTATCAAGCTCAGCTTAGGAACTAGGTACATGTCCTTTTCATTAATGACAAGGGTCGGGGCAGGTGGCGGTGGCCCAGGGTCAGAACTGTCAGTGTCAGGAACCAGGGGACAGCGCTGTACAAAGTGAGTATCTGCCAGTCGCACAAACGCATTTGAGACCTCAGCATAGTCCATGGTCTTGCCATCTGTACCACAGGAGGAAAGAGGCAGGTGAGATGGCCTAAGGAAAGGGAGAGCAGACAATCTAGGCTTTTGCTGAGAGCTGTAGGTCCAGTACTGACCCTCCATGGTCTCTGTGAGTCGGTCCGCTACTTTCTTCACAACAGCTGACATTGTCATCTTGCCATTCAACAGGAGCTCCTCAACAATCAGCTCGCCACTGTCACTGTACAGCGTTTTGGTGGTATAGATGTACCGGGGATACCTAAGCATCCGCAATACTCGGCTGCACTGGGCTTCATACTCCACCACACCACGTTTATGGACATGATAGATCACCAGGTTATGGTGGATGAGGACACAAAGGGCCTTCTTCACCTAGACGGGACCCGAAAGAAAGAGAAGAAAGACCTGGAGCAATGTAGCTCATTACTGCTGAATACCGCCCACCCCTGACAGCTTAGTAACCGTCAGAAAACTAGCCAAGAGTCTTCTGAATCGTTTTAAAAGCAACCAGGTCTGTGTTGAATCAACACAGGCCCATCTGAGCAGGACCTGCCTCTTGTCTGCCCCAAGGACTCCTGTGTCTACAGTACAATGTCTGCAGCCAAACTTATCCCCAGGTCCCAGGACAGGGGACCCAGGGCCCATGAGCAGCAGAATCTGTTGTGGCAGCCATCTGGGCCAGTTCCTGCCATGACGGGACAGGGACTGAATTTGACTTGACTGCACATGGAATCTTACTCCTCTTTGTATGAGTGTAGTTAATGAGAATCACATGTCAATGGGAGAAATCAAGAGAATTCCTTGCTATAATGGCCATATTATCCTTGATCTCTGTCTATCTTCTAGTTTTCTGTTTTGGATCAGGGTCTCATGGAGTCCAAGGTAGCCTTATACTTGTTATCTAGTTGAGGTTGACCTTGAATTTCTGAGTTTCCTCCTCTCAAGTGCTAGAATCATAAACATAAATCACCACACCCAGTTTTATGAAGTGCTGGGAGAGCAAACCAGGAGATCTTACATGCTACGTAGTCAACTGAGCTATACCCTCAGGCAGGATCATGACAGATATCTTTCACACCACAATTGACCCCTTTTCCTGTCACTTTTATTCCTGAAAGGCAGTACTAGATTAGAAGGCTTCCTGTGAATAAAGGAGTGAGGTAGGGGAACAACAAAGATCACTTACACAACCAAGATGAGCTAGGAACACTCTGAGAAGCAGTGTTCTGGGGCCTAAGTACACCACCACACCCCCACCCCACCCCCTAGTGATTCTGATCACAGGGCAGGCTTGCTTTATTTCTATTCTCTAGGGGAAGGAGTATCACTGCTGAAAAGTGGCTGAAGGAAATGAAGAAGTTAAAGAGAGCAAACTGGTATCACCTAAACATACCTGGTCCAGTGATGTTCCTGTGTCATGGGCAATTACCCTAAGAGGCTGGCTGCCGGTTCTGATTAGGTGGACGCCAATTTTTTCTACAATCTCACCAAAATGCTCTTGCAGCAATAGAGAGCACAGTTTAATCTCTGCTTGAGTCATTGTGCCCGAGAGCCTCAGAACTGGGAAAGAACAACAATATAATTCACATTTTTTTTTTCTTCTGGAGGGCAACTTGACAATACATATCAAAATCTTAAAATCAGCTGGGCGGTGGTGGCACGCCTTTAATCCCAGCACTTGGAGGCAGAGGCAGGTGGATCTCTGTGAGTTTGAGGCCAGCCTGGTCTACCAAGTGAGTTCCAGGAAAGGCGCAAAGCTACACAGGGAAACCCTGTCTCGAAAAACAAAAACCAAAAAACAAAAAACAAAACCAAAAAACAAAAAACAAAAACAAAAAACTAAACAAAGCAAAACAAAATAAACCAAAAACCCAAAACTTAAAATCTTGCATATATTTGCTTTAATACTTTAATTTGGGATCCTCTGTTCCAAGGAAATAATAATAATAAAAAACCATGCCATTAGTTCTCTTCATAATACTGGCACAGACATACTAAAACAGCCCACCATCTATCAATATATTATTGTATAATCAAATATGAGCACACATTATGCAAATATTTAAAATGACTTTGCACAATATAACTAGCATAAAATTGTAATGTGTTGTAACAGAAGAAATTGCAGTGGCTGGGTATGATGGTGTACCCCGCCTGTAATTCTAGCATCCAGGAGGCAGAATCAAAAGAATCAATAGCCGGGTGGTGGTGGCCCACGCCTTTAATCCCAGCACTCGGGAGGCAGAGCCAGGCGGATCTCTGTGAGTTCGAGGTCAGCCTGGTCTCCAAAGCCAGTTCCAGGAAAGGCCCAAAGCTACACAGAGGAACCCTGTCTTGAAAAACACAAAAACAAAAACAAACAAAACAAACAAACAAAAATCAATAGTTCTAGGCCAACCTGGGGTACAAGCCAGTCTGTGTTAGACAGAGAGACTCTGGTGGGTGAGACACTCACTCATCAAAACAAAAGACTGGAAAAATAGACATCAAATATATTTTCTAAATCTAGGTATGGTGGTGCATGCCTGTAGTTCTAGCATTCGAGAGGTGGAGGTAGGTCAGGGGTTCAAGGTTACACATTGAGTTCAAGGCCGGCCTGGCTACACGAGACCCTGTCAAAAAAAGTCCTATTTATTTTTAGTGTTTTATATGTGGTTTCAATATTCTTATCTTTAAAGACTGGATTTATCTGGGGGTGGTGACTCACATTTGTAATCCCACCACTAAAGCAGGAGGATTGTCATAAATTCAAAGCTCACCTGGGCTACATAGTAAATACGAAGCAAACTCGGTCCAGATTGTGAGACCTCTAAAAAAACGAGGGGGGGATATGTAAATGACTTGCAATCTGTCATAGATACAAATAACTAAGGTTCACGGCTCTGTGGGAGTACAAAGTATCATTCCCAAGCCATAAACCACAATTTAGAAGCGAGGAAGTACAGAGGAGCTTCTTTCTCAACAGGATGTTTCAGTTAGGAAGAGGAGTAATGTTCCCCGCAGAACCATATTAAATTTCTACCTTGATAAATGGGAAACAAGCAGAAATGGATGTAGTTGATGTATAAATTACCTCCCTATCACAAGCTATACCTGCCATTATTCATCTATTTCTCCAGCGCTTTAGTACCTCTCTTTGTCCCTCTTGCCAAGTTGTCGCAGGGGAGACTATTTCATGTATCCACCCGTCTTTGGAGAAACATCCCTAGAAAGGTTGCCATCCTTGAAAAGCATTTCCAAGGCGCCTGGCTCCTTTCCCTTCATGCAAGTTCCTGTTCCGGACTTCGTTTCTTGGCCCTGACTCGGGGCCTCCACATTCCGGTGGCGTTTTTTCACTAACCTCAGGGTCAGTGCTAATTTAGAAGCTCCAAATGTTATCCTCCGGAGACCAGCAGCCTAAACTCAGGGGCAGCCCACCACCCCGTCTCCAAAGTAGAGCGCCATCCGGGCGGACGCGGAAAGGGTCAGAGCACGGACCGCTCTAGCCGGCAGTGTCGGTGGTTTCCGGAGGACGCTCTTTCTTTCCTCTCGGTGGAAGGCTGGAGGACCGGCCAGGGGCTGTCTGAGGTGCTGGCGGGCGGTCCCTCCTCTGCCTTTGGTGCCGGGAGGCGGGCCTCGGGTCGCGCGGCCGCTGGCGGGCGGGCCTCTCGGGGCCGGGCGGGCTCACGTGACCCTTGCGGGTCCAGGAGCGGCCGGCCGCACAGAGGAGGCGGCGACGGCGGCAGCGGCGGCGGCGGCGGCGGCGGCGACCGCAGCCCAGGAGGTAGCGGCCTGGGGAGGGACCGCCGGCCGCCCTTTCGGACATCCGCGGCGGAGGCGAAACATGGCGGAGGCCTCGGCGGCGGGGGCGGACGCGGGCTCCGCTGTCGCCGCGCACCGTTTCTTCTGCCACTTTTGTAAGGGCGAGGTCAGCCCCAAACTACCGGTAAGAGCCCCGTGGGTCCCGCCCTCGGGCGCCGCGTAGGTGCCTGGCCACGAAGGCTGGAAACTGGGTCTTAAGCTGCCTGCACACCCCTGATTCCCCTGACACCGGTGTCCTCGGCACCTGCTGCCCGCCGTCCCCTGGCACTGGCAGCGAAGGCTAGGCGTCAGGGCCCGGGTCGGTCACTCCTGCCTCGCCCGCATTTCCGCGGCGCGTCCAACCTGCCCCTCTTCTCGCTTCCGCTCTTGCCCCCCCCCCCCCTTTTTGTCTTCCTCGGTGAATTCTCCGCTAAGTCTCCGCTCAGTTTGCTTGCAGGACTCCTCCTTGTCTCCTTTCCGCGGTGACCTATCCCCCGCGTACTCTTTTTCGCGGTTGCGGCTCACCTTCCTCTCCCCCCCCCCACACTTCTCAACCGGATCCTCCCCCTTCCGCATCCTCAGTGAGACCAAATAGCGGATTGCCGAGGACTCCCCAGTAGGTTGTGTTGAAGCGGGGAAAGAGGAGGTTTGGAAGGTGACAGGGAAGAGGGAGATGTTGTTCTTCAGTGGGTCCTGGGTTCTTGTGAAAGTGAAAACAGCCGTGTGCTAATGACTTGCAGACCGGCTGCGCTCTCTGTTGCTATTGAAGGAAATGGCTTTAGGAAGAAAGCAGGACGTACTGTTTCAACTTAGTTTATTTTAGATGTCACGCTGTCAGTGTCTTTAGCTCCACTTTCCAAGCCCACCCCTTCATTCTTTCTGTTCAGAAAACAAACAAACAAGCAAAACAAACAAACAAAAAACCAGGACACAGTGTTGGGGACTGCCTTTCCTCTGCTATAAAATTGGTTCTCACTCGTTTCTGCCAGGCTGTCAGCCAATAGAAAGCCAATAGGAAGAGAGGAAAACGCTTCTGCAGCATGCTAGCCAGTGGGAGCAACCCCAAACCAGAAGCTCCTTTGGGTTGGATTGTAGTTGCTGTGGAGAGACTGGCAAGGTGAATGTTAGTCATACATCTGACTAATTGTCTTTGTCCAGTTACAGTTCTTTTTCTTGGAGGGTGGTGGTGGTGGTGTCGAGGTTCCTTCTTAAAACGGGTGGCTGTGTTATAGTTTATTTTATATTTATGGTATCTTGAACACACTTTTTCTGTTTGTTTGCTTTTTGCATCAGGGTCTTACCATGTAGTCCTGGAACTCTATTCAGACCAGCTGACCTCGAATTCACAGGGATCCGCCTGCCTCTGCTTCCCGAGTGCTGGGATTAGTGGTGTACCACTGCACCTGGCTTTGAATGCACTCTTAGGAGTAGGCCTACTAAGTTTGTGTTTCTGTCTTATTTTTTAGAAGCACAAATGGAGTCCAGTGACTAAGGACTTCAGTTAAAAGTTGTGCTGTTGAGGCAGCTAAGACATTTCCTTTTCTGTTTGTTCCACCTCCAGCTTCATAATTAGCTTCATCTCACAGCACTGGTTTCAGTTACTGTCTGTCTTCACTGTATGCTGATGAGCTGTCTACCATGTTTCAGTTTGGGAAAGAATGTCTATCTTATTTTTTCCAGAAGATACTAGAACTCTCACTACAGAGCGGGAGTATGGAATTCAGCCACTGTGTGTAACACTGGTGACATGTCATTGAAAGTGATTGATGCCTTGTTAAAACATTACAGCTTTAGCCTTTGGATGTGTAAGTGAGCATTCACCGATTTGCCTTTCAGAGTGAGAACACATACTCTAAATGTCTTTTTCTTTTGATTACCTGAAGTCTTTGTTTCAAAGGGATGATTTGAAAGCTTTCTAGGTATTTTTCCTAAGCCTTAGTTAGATGCATGGATGATCTTTGTTGGTCTTTTTACTCTGATTTATTGTTTGTCAGGCCTGACTTGTAAATTGAAGCTTATCAATGTTTAATATAACCAAATGCTGTCAGTGTACAGACAGGATGGATGCCCTAGAGGTGAGGTGAAAGCATATGTGGTTCTTGTTCTTAAGGAAGACAAGGCAAACATGGAAAAATTAGCAGTCATCAGGCATTGCTTAAGGATGGGAACAGGTTCTGAGAAGGAGTTAAGTGGTTTTCTTGCAGTCTACTTAGATAAACGAAAGTGCGTCGTGGTCTTGAGGATTGAAGCAGGCCTTTATATACACCAGGCAAGTAAGTGTCTGCCACTGAACTGTCTTAAGGTATTTCTTTATTTCCTCTTATGTAGATAGCGCTGGCTAGTTTTGAGCTCAAGAACTTTCTGCCTAAACCTTCTGTTATTGGATTACAAGCAACAAACACCCTTTAACCCCCACCCCAGCAACATGGTTTCTTTTTTTTTGAGACAGGATTTCTCTGTGTAGCCCTGGCTGTCTTGGAACTCGGTCTGTAAACCATGCTGGCCTCAAACTCAGAAATCTGCCTGCCTCTACCTCCTGAGTGGGATTATAGGCATGCACCACCACTGCCTGGCTAGCAACATGTTTCTTAATGGAGCTATCCTGTAATGTCTCTATGAAGTCAGTGATTCACAGAAAGGTTATGTAGTGCATGGCAGCAAAGTGAGGGGGGAGAATATGCGGTTTCGGTTTTAGAGAGGAAGATATGGTTGCATTGGTGTCATTGGAGCACTGTGACAGAGGAGGTGGAGTTGAATGTGTTTTGAAGGACAGGTATAATTCAGCTTGAGAATAAGCAAGACCAGGAGGTAAGAAACGAAAGTATGGGTCGAGGAAGAAAGGAGACTACTGAGTAAATCTTTGTTATCTTTAGCTGACAAAATTGTTGTTATGGGTACAACATGATGTTTGATATGAATACACAGTGGGATGGCTAAATGAAACTATTAATTGACTTTGACATACATTATCTCACACTTTTCAATTTTTATGATTTACTTTGTGTGTGTGTGTGTGTGTGTGTGATCATGAATGGGTACCATGGTGCCAATGTGGAGGTCAGAGGACAACTTTCGTAAGTCAGTTCTCTCCTACCACATGGATCCTGTGGGGTCAAACTCAGGTAGGTAGGTTTGGCAGCAAGTACCTTTACCCACTGAGCTGGCCCCAGCTCACATACTTTTGATTGGTGGTTTGGACACTTACTGAGTGCTGTTTTAGCAAAATTCCATGTTAATTGTAGTCACTGTGGTATACAGTAGTTAATCAGTGTTGTTATGTATTTTTAGGAAAAGCCACGGTGAAGTCAAACTTGGGTTTTGTTGTTGTTGTCATCTTGTTTTTTTCTGAACAGGGTCTCTCTCTTTATTCTGGCTGTCCTGGAACTTGCTCTGTAGAGTAGGCTGATCTCCAACTCACAGAGAAATCTTGCTACTGCCTCCCAAGTGCTGGGGTTAAAGGTGTGCCACCACCATATCTGGCTAGACTTAGTTTTGATTTATATGGGAACTAGTGACTTTCATTTTGTTTCATGGGCGTTTTAAAATCTGTAATCTCAGGCAGTTATCTTGGAAATGTTTATCAGAAGAAACAGGTCAGTTAAGTGTACTGTTTAGTACAAATTTGTCTCTGCTATTGATAAACCAACTCAAGCACTGATAACATGATCTTCATATAATTATATCTATATAGGACTGCATGGAAGGTTTTGAATAGATAAATCCTAATGTAAACTTGAGATTCTGTCATTGTGAGGATCCACATAAATAGGCATTCATAATTCCTTGAACTGGATGAATGATGTGGGAAACCTGACTGTCCTTTAAGGATAAGCAGACTCAGTTTATCATGGATAAAGTTTTTCATTGTCTTAATGAATTCACAACTGTAGAGGATACTGACCGTTATAATAGGGCTGTACTTACTGAGCACCAGTTTATGTTAGCCTTGTCCCTGCTTTTGTGGGGGTAGGGCCATGGAATGTTCAGGGTCTCAGATGTGCTAAGCAAGTGCTCTACAGTTGACAGGTTGTAAGCTTCCCTTCCCAGTCAAGGAGGGAGTACTTCTCAATATTTGCCTGCCTGCCTTCCTGCCAGTATTCTTCCAGCCCTCTCTTCCACCTTCCTTCCTTTCTTTCCTTCCCATGTATATGAAAGAGAGAGTCACATAGCATAAGCTAGCTTCAGATTCTCTGTGACCTTGAATTTCTGACCCTCCTGCCCCCATCCCCCAAGTGTTGGGATTCAGGTGTTAGATAAAGCATACGCCATTACACCTTGTTTGTGTGGTGCTCAGGGCCTCATCATGGCAGGCAGGCATTCCACCAGCGGAGCCTACTTCTTGATAGATTTTTTGTTTTGTTTTGTTTTGTTTTGTTTTTCGAGACAGGGTTTCTCTGTGTAGCTTTGGAGGCTGTCCTAGATCTCACTCTGTAGGCTAGGCTGGCCTTGAACTCACAGAGATCCCCCTGGCTCTGTCTTCCGATTAAAGGTGTGTGCCACCACCGCCCAGCTCTTCTTGATAGATTTTTAAGTACCCAAAGGCAACTGCAATAGCTTATCCAAAGTGTATCCCCGAAACTGCCCTTAGGTTTTGTTTATCATTTTCCTGTGAGGGTACACGGGCCTAGGTAACTTTGGGGTTCCTAACTTCGGACTGAAAGTGAAGTATGTCTAATGCTGTGTAGTTAAACTGCATGGCATCTGAAGTAATTTGGTGAAGAAACCCTTCTCACTGCTTCTCCTGACCTCTCTTTCTCCTTGCTGGGTGTCTTTAGTTTGTGTCATCCCTGAGAAGAGGGCAAAAGTTCATTTAGAAAGAAGGTACCAAGGAATGAGGAGAAAGTATTGAAGAGACTTTAAAAACAAAAATATTCATATTACTTCTCTATGCCTCCAAGAGGTGTCTCTAAGTGAGTCACTCAGGAATTGCTCTTACTAGGAGACTTTTCATATTATGATGAAGGCAATTCTAGCAGAAAGTCGTGAGTACCATACTGGGTATTTGGGGAGGCAGTATTTTTGTTTTAAGACAGGGTCTTTCTGTGTAGCCCTGGCTGTCTTGGAGCTTAATATGTAGATCAGGCTGGCTTTAAACCCACAGAGATCCTCTTGCCTCAGCCTTCAGAATGCTGGGATAGCAGGGCTACTTTAGCATAGGTCTTTATTTCTTTTTTTATTTGCTTATTTTCATGTGGGTATTTATTTATTTGTTTGTTTGTTTGTTTATTTATTTATAGAGACAGTGTCTCACTATGTAGCCCTGGCTGTCCTGGAACTCACTCTGTAAACCAGGCTGGCCTCAAACTCACAGAGATTTGGCTGCCTCTGCCTCCCTAAGGCTAAGATTAAAGGTGTACAACACTATGCCTAGCTTCAGAATTTCAAAATAGATTCTGATTACCTTGTCTGAAGAATTCAGGTTTATAGATGATAGAGTAGAATGGCATTATGTATTTTTTGGTCATCAGATGATAGAAGAAATACTTGAAGGAAATTTCTAGAAGTTTTTATTTCATCTGCCTATTCTATTGGAGCCCAAACTCATGGAGTAATTATGCTACATCGAAAGGATGACTGGGCCTGGAGGGATGCTCAGCAGTTAAGAGCTGTCTGCTCTTCTCAAGGACCTGGCTTTGGTTCCCAGCACCCACATGGCAGCTCACAGCTGTCTGTGGCTCCAGTTCCAGGGGACCCGACATCTTTATGTGAATTCACATAAAATAAATTAAAAAAGAAAGAAAGGATGACTGGACAGAATTCCACAGAGGGCTGGCTATTCCAAGGAACGTAAAGGTGTGCTCTATCCCCACATACTACTGCCCTCCTGCATTCTCCTTCCAGTAGAGGTCTTATAAGGTTGAGTCTGGTAGTGATAATTACATAGTAGAGAGGCCTGCATTGGATATTGATGAGACTGGAGTGATTCTTAATGTTTCACGGAAATCAGGGCGTTTTCCCAAATCCAGATGACAGACAAGTCTAGTTGAAGACTGCTGGGATACTGCTTATCCCTGGCTCAGCCGAAAGGGACTGATGGACTTCTCATTTCCTAGTTCTTTGTTATGTCATCTTTGATCTAATGACTGTCCTTCTTTTTAGTAAGTAATGTTATCTCATTTGGATCTTTACCAACTACTTAAGCAGGGCGGGTATTAATCATTATGTTGACTTGTAATGGCTCCAATATAGGAAAACATTCTGATCATCTCATAATAAAGGTAGCTAAATGGTAGATTTCTGTAAGAATTTATACTATTCAACTGGGGGAAAAATTAGTGATTTGAGGTAATTTTCAAAGATGCTAATCATTAAATCGCCTTACTCTGTTATCTGAGACTTAATATTTGTAATGTCAACATGATTAGTATCTATCAATTACTTATTAACTAATTTTACAGAATGAGGGATAACAGTGTTTTGAGAGCTTTTTTCTATTTTGTTTAAAAAAATTGTTTTAAATTTATTTAGTCTGTGTGTGTGTGTGTGTGTGTGTGTGTGTGTGTGTATGCTTATGCAGTGATGCATATGTGGAGATCAGAGGACAACATGTGGGAGTTGGTTCTCTCCTTCTATTATATACAGGTCCTGGGGATCAATCTCAGGTTGTCAGGCTTGGTGGCAAGTGCCTTTATACTTTGAGCAATCTTGCTGGCTTTTTTTTTTTTTTTTTTGAGAGAGGGTCTCATGTAGCCAGGCTGCTTCTAAATTGTAGTAGAGGGTGGCTTAGAACTCCGGATTCTCTTCTCTCCTGCTTGGATTAGAGATGTACTCCCACCACTACCAGGCCGTGCTCTTTTGAGGTCTTTAAGAGCTATAATGGGCTGGGGATATGGCTCAACAGCAGAGCTCCGCCTAGCATGTAGAAGGCCTTTTGTTCAATCCCTAGTAACTTTAGTTGGCTGTAGAGCTGCATGCTTGGGATCCCAGCACTTGGGAGGTAGAGCAGGAGGATCAGGAATTCAAGGTCATTCTCTGCTATATTAAGTATATATGAGTGCAAGGCCAGCCTGGGATATATGTGATCCTGTTCAAAAAGAAAAAAAAAGGTTCTAGTGATATGAAATGCAGTGCTGTGTTTGAACAGAAAGTGTCAGTGAGTGTGTTTCATGTAAGATCAAGAAATAACGTGTGTGTGTGTGTGTGTGTGTGTGTGTGTGTGTGTGGTGTGTGTGTGTGGTGTGTGTGTGTGTGTGTGTGTGTGTGTGTGTGTGTGTATGTGTGTGTGTGTGTGTGTGTGTGTGTGTGTGTGTGTGTGGTGTGTGGTGTGTGTGTGTGTGGTGTGTGTGTGTGTGTGTGTTGTGTGTGTGTGTGTGTGTGTGGTGTGTGTGTGTGTGGTGTGTGTGTGTGTGTGTGTGTGGTGTGTGTGTGTGTGTGGTGTGTGTGTGTGTGGTGTGTGTGGTGTGTGTGGTGTGTGTGTGTGTGTGTGTGTGTGTGTGTGTGTGTGTGTGTGTGTGTGTGTGTGGGTGTGTGTGTGTGTGTGTGTGTGTGTGTGGTGTGTGTGTGTGGTGTGTGTGTGGTGTGTGTGTGTGGTGTGTGGTGTGTGTGTGTGTGTGTGTGTGTGTGTGGTGTGTGTGTGTGTGTGGTGTGTGTGTGTGTGCGCGCGCGCGTGCGTGCGTGCGTGGGCATGCACATCACGGCACCTGCGTGAAGGTGTGAGGACGTTGGGAGCTAGTTCTCTTGTTCTCCTGTGGGTCTCAGGGATTGAATTCTAATCAGGCTTGTGTGGCTTCAAACTCACTGTGTCACTCAGGATTATCTTGACCTTGAGATCCTAGTGCCTCCACCTCTAAAGTGCTAGGTGCTGGAATTAGAGATGTGTAAGACATATTCTACTTATTTTAGACAGGGTTTCATTCTGTAGTCCAGGTCAGTCTGGAACTCATTATCTCAGTGTGTAGCTTAGGCTGCCTTGAACCCTTGGCAGTCTTCTTGCCTCAGTGTTAGGGTTACAGATACGAACTGCTATGTCTAGCAAATTTGTACTTTTAAGGGTGTGAGGTTAGTTATAGCCTCCAAATTCAGACTAGCACATATGTGTATATTGGGGAATTTTGCAGGGCTTTCTCAGTATGAGGAAGGAAAAAAACCCCTTAAGCTTATTGCAGATAAAGTTCCTTTGGGAGCATAAATGCTGACAGGATGTTATCACTTTGTGTTTCTATTTTTTAGTTGGCTTTTTAGTAAAAGTAAAACGACCTTTACTTTTGTTCAGATTCAGGCAGCCAGCTTGTGAGCAGAGCTGGGTTGCTTCTTTTTCTGTATTGTCAAATTAGAAGGTATTTAATAATAAGTGTGCATTTCATCTTTCCACAGCTTAGTTCTAAGAAATGAAAGAGAGATATATCACAGTGGAGTTTGATTGGGGCCATTTTGCTCTTCAGGGGACATTTGCAATTTCTGTAGACATTTTTGATTTTACAGCTGTCGTCTGGTAAGTAGCAGACAGAGCTGCCGCTAACCCTGCTGTAGGCCCAAATGTCAAGAATGCTGAGGTTGTGAGAAACCCTGGTAATGAACAAAAGGATGGCTGGAGGGCTTTTTCTCTGTGTGCTAGTGGTGCTTAAGGTTTTCTTCCAGGGTAGTTTTTATTTCTAACTTTGGAATCTTGATGAGAATTTTCAGTAAGAGAATTGAGACAGTATAATTTGAGCCAAAACTCTCCTGGGAAAGGACTGTGTAGAACAGGGACTAGAGTTGGCTAGCTGGTGGCTGCCATTTCATCAGTGCAGATCTGTTAGGCTCACTTTCTCTCTGTGGGGAGTGAGACAAGAGGCATTAGATTACTCACCTAAGGTTACATGCTGTAACCTAAAAGTATCCAATTTTTTTGTTGGTTGGAAATTTAGTAATAGTGAATGTAATTTAGTAAAACAGTTGGGATTTCAGTCTGCAAACAAAAGGAAAAATACAACAATCCTAGCTTTTTCCTGTAACTTACCTTGGTATTGTTTTCTTTTGTCTCTCTTGCACATTCTTGAGATGTTTCGTATGTACAGAAGATCATCACATTCTCGAGCTGTTAGTTTCTTTAAACTCTTCATTGAATGGGTGAATTGAAGTTATCAGTCTTCTTTTCACAGTCATCCTTCCTGTGATATAAAGTGAAATTAAGGATACATATTAGGGGCCTGGAGAGATGGTTCAGTGGTTAAGAGCATCGACTGCTCTTCCAGAGAACCTGAGTTCAATTCCCAGCAACCGCATGGCAGCTCACAACTGTCTGTAACTCCAAGACTGACACTCTCATGCAAACATATATGGAGGCAAAACTCCAATGCAAATAAAAAATAAATTAAAAAATAAAAAAGGATACGTATTAGAAGCTGGGGTCACTTGCTGAGGGGTCTTTCCTCTACCTGGATAGTAATGGTGAGAGGCAAGCAGCTCCAGTGGCTTTTGTATTCCCTAAGTGTCTGATGGATAGCAGCAAGTTGTGGTAGTCGTTAGACAGAAGCATTGGCAAGTGGTACCTCCAGTATTACAGGTCCTCGTGCTGGCTTGTGAGTTGGAATCCTTAGCTCTTAGTGCAAGTCAGTTGTTACAGAACACCGGTTAGTATCTGAGACCCTTGGCCCGGAACACTTTCCCATCTCTGGACAACTTTCCTGCTGCTTTTTCTCTCTGGTTCCTTAACAGCCATTACTTGCTTCCTGCTCTCCTGTGGTCTTCCATGTCCCTTCCTTCTACCTTGACTGCTTTAAAATTGTTCACTTGTCAGTGGCTATTGCCAGGAGGACTTGAGGTAGTACTACTAGCTTCTGTTGAAACAGCATTAAGTAGGCAGGATACAGGAAGGAGCCCTGGATACATCTGGAGGCTGTCTAGGAACCTGGTACTGTGTGCAGCTGAGATTGCCTAGGTGTGGGTATAACCTCGTACTAGGGCAGAATCCGTAGGTGAATGGAATTCCAGGCAGAATCCCATGGGCAGCACAGTATGGATGCAGGTCTGTGGGTGCAGCCAGTGGGTGGTTCTGAGATCTCCACAGGCAGTGGGCACTTCTTTGCCAGAGTCTCTGTCTCTGCTGTTTCTTGAGCTATCAAATGGTTGTGGGTGCTTTACACTGGGAGGCCAGACTCAGTGTGCTCAGAAACCAGATGCTGGTCCTATTACAAGCAGGCTGTATAGGAACCGCATTGAGGATCAGAAGCTGCTTGAAGCTCAGAGGTTAAGGTCGAGGTCAACCCAGGAGTACAAACAGCACCCAGGTACAAGCTGCACTTCAGGCTTGGTGCCATTATTGTGTTGGTGCAGCTGCCAAGCACTGTGCAGCTCGTAGTGTACCCAAGGATTGGTTTGTCCATGTGCTGTTTGTCTCTGCTGCTTTCCATTTCCAGCTGAGCTTGCACATGCAATAGAGCTAGCTTTCAGATCTCCCATTGGAACACCAGAGGAAGGCAGCACAGGAATGTTGCTTAGTGGACTCACTGTGAGCTTGTATATAGACTAGGAAATGGTCTTTACCAGTCACAGCTGTTTGTTGGGTAGATCTCACCTTTCCTTCTGCACTAATCAGTCATTAATGCCCATGTTTTGACCCAGTCATCAGTCGAAGTACTGTTTGACTGACAGCTTAAGGCAATTTGGGCAGTAAGAGTGTAAGAATGACTAATTAGTGAGTGAGAATGTCCTGTCTCTAGTGTTCTTGCTTATTTGCAGGAAATCAAACATAAGAAAGAGTGCTTATAATATAAACTTACCGAACTTATTAACACTAGGAACAATTATAACCGATTTTGAAAGCACTTAATAATGTTGTGTACCTGCCAAGTGCCCCGAGAGAAGTGGGTCTGACCGGCTTAGGAACGGAGCTGTGGAATCTTGATTGAAAGGCAGTACCTGAACACCATAGAGAAAGAGAGCTTTAAAAGGGGGACCTTTATCAAAGCAGAATACTTTAGATTATTTTTAGAGTTTCAAATATGTAAGTTTAAGTTAGAAGCTAAAAGAATTATATTTTCTTCATTTGTTAGTAGCTCAGTTTTTAAAATTACATTTACTTACTGTGTATGTGTGTTCACATGTTTGTGCACACAAATACATGTCATAGCACAATTATGGAGGTCTGAAGATAACTTGCAGGAGGAGTTGGTTCTCTTCTGTCACCATGTGGGGCCCCAGAGGTAGAACTCAGATCATGTGGCTTGGTGGCAAGTTCCATGAGCCATCTCACCAGCTCAATAGTTCAGGTTACTTAGTGGTTCCTAAATACATGTGTATTAGACTGAAACTTGTCAGCTCTCCTGATTTTAAATCAGAAATACTTTTCTTGTGTGATAAGTATGTCTTCAGGCCTTTTATTCCCCAAATGGACCAGCTAGTTTTGTCTTTCTTGAAAGCATATTAAAAATAAATGTAGTGGCACATGTCTATTAATCCCAGCACTAATGCCCTTGTATTTGGAAGCTGTGATGGGAGAACTCTAAGTAATACAGATGTGTAGGTTCGAGGATTAAAAATTTGAGGTCAACCTGGGCTACATAAGGAGATTCTGTTACAACAAACTAAATCATCAAAACAAAACAAAAGACCTAGTAGGCAGATACAGTACTGCTCATTGTCACTTTCTGTGATGTATAGAGTTATCTTTGGTTTTTGAGACAGGGTCTTGCTATATACCTGGCTAACCTGGTATGCCTACATCCCCCTCTGTGTGTGTGTGCGCACACACACATATGTGTGTGGTGTACCCTTTGTTTTTTATTTTAGATTTGTTTGTTTTATATGTATGAGTGTGTTGTATATATGTGCACCATGTGTGTGTTTGGTTCTCTCAGAGGTCAGAAGAGGAAATCAGATCCTCTGGAACTGGAGTTGTAAATGTTTGTGAGCTCATGTATCAGAATAAACCCAGAATACAGCAGGATCTAAAGTCACTGAATAAATGCAGAGACTACTGTTACTGCTATTAGTTTAGTAGTGCTTATATTATTATTACCAAATACAAGTTAACTTCATAGTTCTAAACTTCATAAACAAAAGCAATGACTGTGTAGATGTGTGTGTTGTCAAAAAACAAAAACAAACAAGCAAAACAGCCCACACCCTATCAGACTTGGTGTAAATCTGCAACTCTTTTCTATTTATTTATTTATTTATTTATTTATTTATTATTTATTTATTTATTTTTTATTTTTATTGGTTCTTTGGGAATTTCACATCATGCACCCCAATCCCACTCAACTCCTAGTCCCTCCGTATCCACCTCTCACTCTTATAGTGTTCCCCCCCAAAGAAAGTTAAGAGAATAAAAATAAACAATAAAAAAAGAAAAAAAGAAAAACACTTCTCTCCTCCATCTCTCCAACTGTCCATCACCTCGTCATTCATCTTAGTGGCACAGGGAGCTGCTGTGTATCACACAGTCTACCCTTTTGTCCATACAGCTTAACTTGCAAATGTTCATTGTGGAATGAGTTGTTGATACTCATTCTGACTCAGTACACCATCAACACTGGACCCCAGCTTACATTCCTCTCTGATACCCTGCTGTTGCCCTGGGTGATGGAGACCCTGTGGCTATGGTGCAGCAGGATCAGTTCCATCACACACTCTAGCAGGTCATTGATGGGGTAGATGTTGGGGATTGCCAACCCAAAGTCCTGGATGTGTGCCTGGGTGGCAGCTGAGCAGGTCAGTCCAGGCTGCTGGGACCACTCCTCTCAGGTAAGGGGTGTAGCCATGCTTTTGGTGAGAGTTAGGAGGAGCTTTCCCAAGTGTGTGTGTGGGAGCAGCTCTCCTCTTGGGGCAGGGCCATCATTGTCCATTGTCCCTGAGAGGCAGGGGTGGTGGAGTGATGGGGTGTCACTCCCGGCCAGTGAGGGGTGGGGTCAGCTCAGCAGGGCCCTCAGTACTTCAACACATGTTTCAACACATGGTTTGCATGGGTCCCTGTGGTAACATGGGCAGTGGACATCCATCCAGCTGCTACAGGACCACGGAGCCAGTTGTGATCATCAGTTTGAGGCCAGATGTCACCATGGCCCTAGGTGGTGGTGCAGGCCTCTCAGATCCAGGTAGGCCTAGCAGCAGCATGGTTCCGAGGCTCCCGCCTGGCCCCATGTGGCGGTTCAGACCCTGGGTCACACAGCCCCCCATGACAGTAGGAGCTACGGACTTCAACATAGACTCTGGCTTCGTCAGGGCCATGGACCCAGAAATGGCCCCTAGCCACAGCTCGGCCCAGGCATCAATATGGCCCTGGGTGTCAGCACAGGTCACCACGATCTGCATGGTCCCAGCGGCAGCATGACCTTTGGGCACTGAAAACCCGAAGAGGGAAAATAAAGTACTAACCACTGACACAGTGATTAATCACATAATCTCAGCCCTGGCAAGGTCAAGACCAGCCTAGATTACTTAGAGAAATTTTAAAGCAAAAATAAAAGTTTTCTTTTATTCTTTAATGCATTGTGCATTATTGAACCTCTCAAGGCCTTAGCTTTCCATTTGTTCCTTCCATCTTTGGATTAATGATTTAAACTTTTAGATATCTTTTGGATTTTGTGTGAGAGAATTTTGTTCTATAGTTTTTGTACATGGAAAAACCTCCAAATTAGTATTACTATTTGTTAAGTTTTGTGTCTCCACCTATCTCCTTCTGGGTTACAAACTATATACACTCTCTTATTTATGGCAGTATGCAGTCTAGCAATCTTGGAAATGTTTCTTCTTCTTCTTCTTCTTCTTCTTCTTCTTCTTCTTCTTCTTCTTCTTCTTCTTCTTTCTTATGGTATTGGGGATCCAACCCCAAGCCTTGCACATGCTGAGCAAGTGCTCTACCACTGTACCCCTCAACAAAGAAATGTGTTAGGGTATGGTCTTTGAGTTTTTAAATATTTATTTTTATGTATGTGTATTTTTATCTATTTTTATGTGCATGGGTGTTTTGCTTCTGTGTATGTGTAACGGAACACAGATAATGCCACGAAGTGATGTGGCAAAACATAGATTAATAGAAATGGATTGAATTAAATTGTAAGAGATAGTTAATAATAAGCTTGAGCCATAGGCCAAACAGTTTGTAATTAATATAAGTCTCTGTGTGTTTACTTGGGACCGAGCAGCTGTGGGACACAACGACAGTTGGCCCCAGATGTGTTGGCCAGAGTTTCCACCTAAAGCCCGAGAGAACTTAGGAAGAGATTCTAGAATGGAGCTAAGAGCAGCTTCCTAGCCATGTCTTTCATGTGGGCCGTGGTATAGAGATGCTGAGGTACGGAGACACTGCAGCAGCAGCACAGCATGGTGCATTCCCGCCATGGTACATAGAGGTGTCTCTGTAAGCGACACAGCATGCTGCATGGCAGATTTAGCTTTTGCTGTAAGGTTTCTGGGCTGCATGCTGCTTGATGGAGGCATAGACCCACTGCTTTCCAGAGTTGGTGTTGAGCATAGCTCCCAGAGCTGTCAATAAATATACCTCCACCATGTTGGAAAACCGAGCAGGGCAGAGCCATCAGCCAAAACCCATAGCTTTGGTGCTACCCACACAGCTTAACAATTAAACCTTCTGGTCAGAAAAGGATTACAGATCCACAATAGGACAGATTCAGATGGAAAAAACCCTCTAAAAGGTTTACAGTGTGTGTAAAAATGTACGAAGGCTTGGAAGAGTGGAAAAGGAGTATAGACAATTATATAAAGAGATAGTTTTAAAAAATAAATTCTTTTAAGAGACAGTAAAAGTAATGTAAAAGAAATAAGCCACATAAAGATAGAAAATACACAGAGTCTGGATTATGTATATTATTGTGTTTTCTTTGAATTTTTTGACTGTTAATGAGTTAACTGAAGAAAGACAGTTGATTATAAAGGGTACTAAGTTAAACCAACATATATATTTTAAAGGTATTTTGACTTCAAAATTTGGGTCTAAGGATATGTTGCTTTGGAAAAGAAGTTCTGCTTTTGTTTCCACAGAAGATGAGAACCTGTGGATTGCTGCCAGGTTAATGTGATTTGATTAGAAAAGATTCCCTGAAAAATATCCTATGGGAACAGATGGCCCAGAGGATCCAACATATCAGAGCACCTCTCTTTCAGTTTCCTCTGAATCCAGAACGGCTTCAAGGCTACTGGCTGAGATGATCCAGCCTCACAGAATACTCTCTTCAGGACTTGACCATAATCCTAAATTTCCTTTACATTCCCATGAGATTACCAGTGCCACCAATCAGAAGTAGTCTAGAGAACTATGTCCACATTCCCAAAGATAAATTGTGGATATTTGTCATTTGTTTTGGTGGTTGGTTACAAGTTGTTATAGATATTGGTCAGAAAAAAAGCTGAACAAAGGAGATTAGATTCAGGGATCTCATTCTAAAAAGAAAAGGGGATATAGAAATGATAAATATATATCTATTTTTGTTTAAGGTGTTATGTATCTGAGAAATACAGACTAATAATTATCTCTGATAATCAAATTTATAGTCATATTAAGTTTTCTAGGTAAACATAGATATATTTCAATTAAGTAGATAATCTTTGAACACTTCAAAGACCTATAGAATATGGCATTTAAAATGTTTAAAAAACTTAGACTTTTCTGAACAATGAGACACGTCTGCTCCTGGCAGCACCAATTTACTTCAAGGAGGAAGATGGGCATCGAAGACACTCCATATGGAATTTATCTTCTTCTTGGAAAAACTGACCATTTGGGCAAGAAACTGTTCTTCCCTGGACTGCTTGACAGTATGTTATATAAAATGGACATGCAGGACCCATGGGAAAATGACCACTGAACTTTACCAAAAAAAGGTGAGATGGTCGGTCCTTCAGGTTCCTGCTTCACAGAGGAGACTGCCAGACATTCTGCAGGACACAGAGAAAAGTGACTGATGAAATTAGCTAATAGGCAGAAGAGTCCTTCACATTTCCTGCTTCACTAGAAAGTCTGCCAGAATCTCTAGGCCTGTAGGCTGAAGATGGATGCCCCAATGTTACAAAAGAACTTTGGGTGACTGTCCAGGCAGCCAGATATCTCTGTCATTTCTAGAATTTTGGAAGTTGCTTACAATGCACTTCCTGTTTACTCAGGTAATATTATATCATTCTGGGGTCTTTGATGGAGTTGAAGACTAGGTAGTTATAGTTTTCCTTAATCATGGTAAGAGGTAAATTAGATAGGAAACTTTAGACTCACAAAAATAAGATAGATGATAGAGTATTTTTTTTTTTCCTTTTTTTTTTGTTTTTTTGTTTTTTGAGACAGGGTTTCTCTGTAGCTTTGGAGCCTGTCCTGGACTAGCTCTGTAGACCAAGCTGGCCTCGAACTCACAGAGATCCACCTAGCTTTGCCTCCTGAGTGCTGGGATTACAGGCGTGCCCTGCCACCACCACCCGGCCAGAGTATTTTCTTTAATTTTGCCAAATACAAATAGATTAGGAACTATAACTGTAATTCTTGCTTGATAACTGTTTTGTTATATGTAATTTTACTATGTTAAAATGAAAGCCTTCCTTTTTGATTAGACAGAAAAGGGGAAATGCTGTGGGATGGTCTTTCTGTATGTTGTGAATGTGTGTTGCTACCATTGTTTAATAAAGAAGCTGCTGTGGCCTGTAGCAAGGCAGAATAGAGCCAGACGGGGAATCCAAGCAAAGAGACAAGGGGAAGAAGGTGGAGTCAGAGGAGA
The DNA here is from genome assembly GCF_903995425.1 of Onychomys torridus. Taxonomy (NCBI): domain Eukaryota; kingdom Metazoa; phylum Chordata; class Mammalia; order Rodentia; family Cricetidae; genus Onychomys; species Onychomys torridus. Next base: position 71,548,539 of record NC_050448.1, read on the forward strand.
TGTCAGTCCACTGCCCAAGGAGTAACAAGTCAGCAGACCAGTAACACCATGGCCACGTAGCAAAACATAGATTGATAGATATGGCTTAATTTAAGATGAAAGAGCTAACTAGCAAGAAACCTGAGCTACAGACCAAACAGTTTGTAATTAATATTAAGCCTCTGACTGGTTATTCGGGTACTAGCAGGTGGGAAAGGTATATCTTGCTACATGTATGTTTGTGTACCATGTGCATGCAATACCCATGGAGGCCAGAAGAAGGAATCAGATCCCTTGGGACTGGACCTAACTACCACAGTGTGCTTTTATAAAACACACCCTTGTTGTTGTTGTTGTTTGTTTTGAGACAGGGTCTTATTAAGTAGTTCTTGCTATCCTGAACTTGCTATGTAGACCAGGCTGGCCTTGCACTCACAAAGATCTGTCTGCCTCTGTTTCCTGCGTGTTGGGATTAAAGGCCTGTGTTCCCACACCTTTAAAGAGTTAAATTTATTTTTTGAAACTTTCATACATGTATACGATGTGTTTTGGGGGGTATTTATCTTTATTGTATGTATATGGGTATCTTGCCTGCACATATGTATATGCATCATCTGTGTTCCTGGTGCCCAGGGAAGCCAAAAGAAGGCATTAGATCCCCTAGAATTGGGATTACAGACAGTTGTTAGTTGCCATGTGCATCCTGGGAATTGATTGAACTCAGGACCTCTGGAAGAACAGCCAGTGAGTGCTCTTAACTGATGAATCATCTCTCCACCTCCCACATATAATGTATTTTGATCTTATCCACCCACCACTACTTCCTTCCTGCTTCCTTCCGGAACTCTTTAACTGACTTCCCTCTTGACTCCATGTCTTCTTTTATTATTTTTAGTGGTAGTAGTCCCCAGACTGCAGTTAGTGCTGACCATATGCTCATTAGTGTGGGTCATCCACTGTTGCATGGCCAACTAGCAGCCACATCTCCAAACAACTGCCAGTGGCTCCCCGTCTCAGGGTGGGATCTCAGGAGCTCTTCCCCAGTCCATGCTGGAATTGTAAAAGAGTTATTTGTTTAAAATGTTTGAATGTGTGTATTTTGTCTGCATGCATATCTGCATGCCTGTGTGGAGGTCAGAAGAGAATGTCAGATCCTTTGGAACCAGAGTTACAGAGGGTTGTGAGCCACCAAAGAGAAGTAAGTGTTCTTAACCACTGAGCCATCGTTCCAGCCCCCGTGCTAGAACATTGACTGGCTTGATCTTGTGCAAGTTTTGTGCAGTCGGTTATATGTTGATTTTTTTTTTTTTTTTTAGGACAAGGTTTCTCTGTGTAGCCCTGGCTGTCCTGGGACTTGCTCTGTAGACCAGGCTGGGATCAAAGGCGTGCGCCACCACACCCACGGCCATGTGTTGATGTTATATGTCGAAGACAGCTTTTCTCAGATCTTCTATCCATGCTCTCTTACTTGTTTTCTGCTCACTCTTCCTCCTTATTCTCTGAGCCTTGAATGGGCTGACAGAGATGACCCATCTGCGACTGAGCACTCATAGTTACTTATTCTCAGCTTGTTATTAAAGTTTGAGTCTCTGCATTAACCACTGGAAAAGGCAACTTTTCTGACCAAAGTTGAGAACAGCACAAATCTGGGTAGAAACAACACCTATAGCCTGTGACCTCCTCACCTAGCAGCTTTTGACCAAGTTTACAGTACTGGACATAAAATCCCTAGAGCAGGATTTTTATCCAACCAGTAAACAGTTGGTTACCTCTACAGTCATCAAGCTACTATGATGTTAGTGGGTACAACTTGCTTGGAGGGATGGTATTGTAGCATGCAGGGTCTGGCAATAGGTAAGACCATTGAACCTTTTCTCCCTTAGAAGCCCACATTAGCACCTTCCAGCACTATGAAAACTAGCCAGCAAGGAATGTGCAACCAAAATGGTGGTATCTTCAGCAGTAGGGTCTTACCATTTTGCTGTGATGGTCAACTAACAGCAATGGCGATGGTCTATGTTGTTTTGGATGTCTCTGTGCCATCCTGATCAATAACTTGTTGGGAGGTATAAAATACCCGGCACTGAGATTTTAATTAAATAGTCCATGTCTTCTGTGAGCAGTATTACCCACCCATGTAGGGTACCTTGTAGATGAAATTCTAAATGGTCTTATTAAAATAAGAAACACAGCTCCAAATGCAGACTTGAAAGCCCAAAAGATCAGAGCACTAGTGAAGCCTTTAGCTTACCAGTCACTGCCGTCCTTCCCCAGGGAGAGAGAGCCCTTCTCTCCTTTGTGACCTGTCTTTTTATTGCCTTTCTGTTCTACCTTCTCATTGGCTTTAAACCCAAGCACATGATTTCCTCGTTACTGCCTGTCTATACAGACCTCCAGGTCTCTATGGTTCGTACTGAGATTAAAGGTTCGGATCACTGCTTGGCTGTGTCCTTGAACACAGAGACTCTGCCTGCCATATGATCGGATTAAGTGCATGCCACCACCCTGGACTTCTGCTAAATGGCTTGCTTTTAGCTCTGATCCCCAGGCAACTTTATTTATTAACATACAAATAAAATCACATTTCAGCACAAATAAAATATCACCATAGTACCTCTGATCAAATGCCCTTTCAAACACACACACACACACACACACACACACACACACACACTTGTTATTTTTAAACATTGTATGTGTATGTGAGTGTTATGCCTACATGTGTTTAAGTTTAACCACACATGTGCTTGGTGCCTGCAGAGGTTAGAAGAGAGCATCCTACCCCAGGAACTGGAATTTATAGGCAGTTGTGAGCCGTCATGTGGTGCTAGGAAATGAACTTGGGTCCTCTGAAGTATCAGCAATTGGTCTTAATCACTGAGCCGTATCTCTATCCCCATATTCTTTTTTTGTTTGTTTGTTTGTTTGTTTTTTGAGACAAGGTTTCTCTGTGTAGCTTTGTGCCTTTCCTGGAACTCACTTGGTAGCCCAGGCTGGCCTCGAACTCACAGAGATCCGCCTGGCTCTGCCTCCCGAGTGCTGGGATTAAAGGCGTGCGCCACCACCACTCGGCTCCCATATTCTATTTTAAAAATTAGCTTACAAACTATTCGGTTTCCATAAGGCCTCTCTTTATGTCCTTGATTTTGGCTAACCCATACCCTGCTCCCTGCTTTCTCTCATCTCCTACCCCATCTTCATTTAAACTTTTAACCTGGAGTAGTCCCCTGTTTCTTTAAGTCACTGGTTCCACTGTCCCTCTAATTATAGTTTGCATTTTGATTGCAAGACCAGAGGTTTCCATACAGCCTTTTCAGTTTAGGTAAGCCTTCCTCCATTCCCTCATGTCCTTGTCCCCTATCTTTCTCCGTAGGTGAGCCTTCCCACCCCCAGGATGCTCTGTATGTACTTTGATTTTAACAGATTTCACTGCCCCCCTCTCAATGATAGGGCATTTTTTTTTTTTTAAGCTGAGGATCGAACCCAGGGCCTTGCGCTTGCTAGGCAAACGCTCTACCACTGAGCTAAATCCCCAACTGATAGGGCATATTCTTAATAGATGGTTTCAGTGATTTTTAATTCCAAGTTATTTTCTTTGTGAGCAGTGCTTGGTAAACAGAGTTTGGAATATATTTTGCTGAGTGAATGTTGTCAGTTTTGGAAGAAGTTTCCTTTTGGCTAAACAGGCTAAATTTTGTCTTTGAACTGTTGTGGGCATATCAATGTGTAGTTGTTTTTTTTTTTTTTTCACTCTTTGGGGGCCCGCCAGCAAGCTCCCAAATAAATACATGGAGATTTATTCTTACTTATGAATGCCTGGCCTTAGCTTGGTTTGTTTATAGCCAGCTTTTCTAACAAATTATCCCGTTTCTCTTTAACTATGTTTCACTTCTTGGCTTTTTACCTTTCTTTATTCTGTATACCCTTCTTTTCTTCTTACCCCATGGCTGGCTGTGTGGCTGTGTGGCTGGCCGCTGGTGTCTTCCTCCTCTTTTCCTTTTCTCACTCTCCCCCTCTCTTGATCCTAGATTTTCCCTCCTATTTATTCTTTCTGCCTGGCAGCCCCACCTGTCCGTCTCCTGCCTACCTATTGGCTGATCAGCTCTTTATTAGACCAGTCAGGTGTTCTAGGCAGGCAAAGTAACACAGCTTCACAGAGTTAAACAGATGCAACATAAAACATCTTTGCATCATCAAACAAATACTCCACAGCATAAACACGTGTAACTTATCTTAAACTAATATTCCACAACATCAACAATAATACTTAGAACGTAGAGGTAGGACAATAAGGAGTTTAAAAAACTTGAAATATGTAATTTGTTGGATTGTTTACCATTTTCTCTGTTACTGAGTTGTTGCTTTAAATTGGGGTAAGCAAAAATACTGTAATTAACTCTTGGTGGTATCGAGGTGGCCTCATGGGTAAAGTACTTGCTGTGCTCACCCAATAACCTGAGTTTGTTTCTAGAACCCGTGTAAGGTGGGTGGAGGGAATGATTCCACCGAGTTGTCCTCTGACCTTCACATGGACACCATGGCACATGTGCTCACACACACGTTAATAATAATAAATAATCATAATACATTTAAATAGTTCAATCCTGCCTATGTCATGTTATGTGTGTGCGTGCGTGTGCGCAGGAATCCTCTTGTCTCTGTCTCCCCAGTGTTGGGATTACAGACACACAGTTGTGTTTTTTTAATGTGAGTGCTAAGGATCTGAATTTAGCTCCTCTGCTTTACTAATGGATCATTTTTTCATTTTCAGGCCTGCCCTTTATCCTCTCGTGCTGGAGTTAGAGATGTGCCCCACCCTGCCTAGTTTTTTGTTTACTTTTCTTCTCTGATTAGTTCTTACAAGAAAGTTTGGCTTGTTGTCCATTTGACTGAGCTTGTATCCAGTGACACTTTGTCCTGTGACCTGCTTTTCTGTCTTTCTACACAATGAGTTAAAGGAGGTTGGTTGATTATACTATCTCATTTGGAGTCTGCGCTGCCTGTGTTCAGTCATGCCTGGAATGAAGAAATAAAGTGAAGGTTGTGAATGTTACTGTTTCTAGAGTGTCAACTCTGACACTAGTGATCTCTCTTGTTTCCCACCAAGGGCCTCATGGACAGCAGGCAAGTACTCTGTTCCTGTGCCAGATCCCCAGCCCGGCAGGTTGTCGGGTTTTTCTTAGTAGCTAAAAGAATAGTTTTTTAAAAAGATGTCTTCAATTCAGAGAACTATTTTCTAAGTGCTTACCTGGAATTTGGCTTTTTAATTTTTGAGATATGGTCTCACTGTAGTCCAGGTTAGTCTCAAACTTGTGGCAGTCCTACTGCCTCAGCCTCCCCAGTGCTGAGATTACAGGCATGAGATACCATGCAAACTTTTCTTTATTCTAAGTGAGTGGTTGGATCCGTGAATGAGAAAGATAAGTTCATTACTTTTTCCTGAGGGAGGATTGGGAGAAACAAAGTCTGGAGAATGCTGTCATGTTGTTGAGACGGGTCTTTCCTGTCTCCACAGAACGCAGGAGCTTTTTGCCTTGGAATTCAGCTGGCACTCTTTTTTTTTTTTTTTTAATTAAAAGATATATATATATGATTTATTTTTCGTGTGTGTGTGTGGGGGGGACCAGAGGAGGGCATGTGATCTGCTGGAGCTGGAGCTCCAGGTGGTTGTGAACTGCCTGACATATGTGCTGGAGACTGAATTCTGTCCTCCACAAGAGCAGTAAGTGCTCTTAACTCCCAAGTCATCTCTCCAGCTCCAGCAGCAGTTGGTGCTCTTGAAAAGGGAAAAAAAATATAGTCTGGCCTGACAAGGGAAAATGAACCAAACTCTAGAATAAAGCAGGGTCGCCAGGCAGCAGTGGCACACGCCTTTAATCCCAGCACTCAGGAGGCAGAGCCAGGTGGATCTCTGTGAGTTCGAGGCTAGCCTGGTCTACAAATCAGAAACCGGGATAGGCACCAAAACTACATGGAGAAACCCTGTCAAGAAAAAAACAAATAAACAAAACAAAAAAGTAGGGTCATTGACCTCCTATAGTTATCAGTTGGCTTGGAATTAAGGTATTTTCTTAGGGGCTGTGATGAGTTTAAAACATTCATGATCCTGATTTCTTTCTTTTTAAAAAAATTTTATTATTAAGAAATTTTCTATTCATTTTACATAGCAACCACAGATCCCCCTCCTCTCTCTTCACACCTCCCAGCCTTCTCCCCAACACATCCCCCATTCTCACCTCCTCCAAGTCAAGGTCTACCATGGAGAGTCAGCAGAGCATGGTATATTCAGTTGAGGCAGGTCCAAGCCCCACCCCCGTGCACCAAGGCTGTGCAAGGTGTCACACCTTAGGCGCTGGGCTCTGAAAAGCCCGTTCATGCACTAGGGAAGTATTTCGATCCCCCTGCCTGTGGGGGGAAGGCAGGGGGAGGCAAACAGTTCAAGCTAAACAACTGTCTCACGTATCCAGAGGGCCTAGTCCAGTCCTATGGGGGCTACATAGCAATTGGCACAGTTCATGGGTTTCTACTAGTTTGGCTAGCCATCTCTGTACGTTTTCCTATCATGATCTCAATGTCTCTTGCTCATAGAATCCCTCCTCTCATCGATTGGACTCTTGGCACCCGGCCGTGGATCTCTGCATCTTCTTCCATCAGGCACTGGATGAAGGCTCTATGATGACAGTTAGGGTATTCACTAATCTGGTTGCCGGAGTAGGCCAGTTCAGGCATCCTCTGGACTATTGCTAGTAGTGTAAGGTGGGGTCATCCTTGTGGATTCCTGGGAACCTCCCTAGCACCCTGTTTCTCCCTATTCCCATGATGTCTTCATCCTGAGTGAGGTAACCCAGACCCAGGAGGACAAACTTGGTATGTACTCACTCATGGGTGGATACTAAATGTAAAGCAAAGGATAACCAGCCTGCAACCCACAGCTCCAGAGAAGCCAGCTAACAAGGAGGACCCTAGGAGGGATGCATAGATTGCCCAGTGACAGAGAAATAGATGATATCTACATGAGCAAACTGAGGGTGGAGGGGGATGGAGGGCAAGGAATGGGGGATGAGGACATAAGGGAACGAGAGGTTCGAGCTGGATCAGGGACAGAGTGGGAAAGCAAGGAAAGAGAAACCATGATAAATTATCCTGATTTCTTATTAGGACTTGCTTAACTGCTTTACCATATGATACTCAGAGAATGAGTATAAGATGTGGCTAACTTAGTATTATGATCTCAGAACTTGATTCTGTCAGACTAGACAGGAAGTAGGCCTTTTGATTTAGAAATAAGAAAACAATTTAGAGTTGCTAATGTATATATAATACCACATTGATATACTGAACACTTGATACAAACTTGTATAAAGTTCAAGAATATGTAAGTTTCACAGTGTGGGACTTGATGTAATTAGGTCCTGTCAAATGTCATATATTTTGATAACTGGTCTCTGAAAAGGAACGGTCAAGTCATACTGTCTCCTCTAGAGTCCAGTGCTGCGTGGCTTTCTTGTAACTGGGTAAACATTAAGGCTAAACTGTGTGTAGGGAGCTGTTTGTGATTCAGATTATGAATGGTAAAAAGTATTTCTGCTTGTTTATAGTTTTAGATGAAATATCTAGTGAACATCTGAAATAATTGAGTGTACCCAATACTAAGTACTTCTATTATTAACTTTCTTTTTCTCTTTTTTTTTTTTTCTTTCTCAAGACAGGGTCTCTGTAGTTTTGCGCCTTTCCTGGAACTCACTTGTAGCCCAGGCTGGCTTCGAACTCATAGAGATCTGCCTGGCTCTGCCTCCCGTGTGCTGGGATCAAAGGCGTGCGCCACCACCGCCGGGCTCTATTATTAACGTTTTAGTTGACATGTAAAATAATGGGTTCATTACATTGTACTGTGTGTGTGTACCCTGTGCCGTGTGTGGAAGTCAGGTGACTCTCTTCTTTTACCATATTTGTTCCAGGGATCAAACAGCTTTTAGGCTTAGCAGCAAGTGCTTTTATCCCATGAGCCTCTCGTCTACCCAAGATAGTGGTTTTCAACATGAACTTTTATTTTAAAGTATTTACATTTCTTTGTTTTTTTGAGACAGCGTCTCATTGTGTGGTCCTGATTGGCCTGGCTGCTCTCAAACTCACAGAGATCTGCCTGCCTCTGCCTCCTGAGTGTGGAGATTAAAGGCGTGTACCATAATGTCTGGGTTATAATGATAGCTATTATTATTAGTATTATTAGTGTTATTATTATTATTAGTAGTAGTATGTGTATGTGTGTGTGTATGCACACACGCACATGTGTGCATGCCATGGTACATGTGTGGAGGTCAGAGGACAACCTATGGGGTGGGTTCTCTTTCCACCATGAGTTCTGAGGAGCCAACTTAGGTTGTCATCTTGGCAGCAAGCACCTTTACCTACTCACTGAAGTGATTACTTATATGGTTTTATTATTAAATAAAACTCAGGAGTCAGATGTCAGGGTAAAAATCTGATCAGAGAAGCAGTGGAGAAGCAACCAGTGTCCTCTTCTCTCCTTCCTCCATTCAAAAGGGCCCGTGAATCTTTCTCCTTACTACTCCCTATGTCTCTCTATATATGCTGGGTTCTCCGAAACCTCTATGGCTCATTCTGATCAGCTAGTTCCTAGCTCCTCCCTCTGATTCAAGGTAAACTTTACTGGGTAGTCTTGGGAATGTCAGAGTGTGTCAGAATACCCCACAACACTCAGTCATCTTGATGGCCCAGAACTTTCCTACATATCATTGTACCTCATCCTTACTCCCCCCACTCTCTTTCCTGTCCCCTGTCCTTCTCTCCACTTTGCTAACCTTTTTGTTTGTTTTTTGTTTTTCAAGACAGGGTTTTTCTGTGTACCTCTGGCTGTCCTGGAACTCGCTTTGTAGACTAGGCTGGCCTCGAACTCACAGATCTGCCTGCCTCTGCCTCTGAGCGCTGGGATTAAAGGTGTGTGCCATGAGCACCCGGCCCTTTGCTAATGTTTTTTATCTCCCCCCAATACTAATCCCCCTTTGCTTTTTTTCACATTTGTGTGAACATGTAGTTAAATTAGATCCTGCTTAGGGGAGAAAACAAGATGTTTTGTCTTTTCAGCCTTTATCTCTCTTCCCCCTCTCCCTTTAGACCTCTACCTCCCCATCATAGTCCTTCTACTTTGTGTGTGTGTGTGTGTGTGTGTGTGTGTGTGTGTGTGTGTGTATCAGTGTAGATTTAAGTCTGCTACAAAATAGAGAGGATGAAATGTGACATTAGTCTTTCTGAGTCTAGCTTGTTTTACTTTATCAAGATGATCTCTAATTCCATCCATTTTCCTGAAAATTACATGATTTCATCCTTTTTTATGGCTGGGTAAAATTTCCTTCTGCATTTTCTGTAGTCCTCCACCTGTTAGTGAACACAAGGCTGACTATAGCTTAGCTGTTGTGTATAACACAGCAATAAACAGAGATGTACAAGTGTGCTGATTTAGATTCCTTTGAGTATATCTACCAGATTGGTAGAGCTGATACATGGTAGTTCTAGTTTTAGTGTTTCGAGGAAACTGCAAGTTGATTTCCCACCAACACTGTGTAAAGATTTTTTCTTCTTCCTCCTACAGTCTATCTTACCAGCATTTGCTTCTTTCCAGATTGGAGTTGTTTCTCTGACCTCACCTTGTCGATCCTGGGGATAAACTCAGGCCTTTATGGTTCAGGATAAGCACCTTATCCACCCAACTGTCTTGCACCTCTCTTCTCTTGGTGCTAGCCTTTCTGATTAGGGTAAGATGGAATCACAGTGCAGTTTTGATATGGATTTCCATGAAGACTAAGGATATTGACCTTAGTTTTCTAACATTGGTCATTTTTATTTCTTTTATGAGAACTGGTATTCAATTCAGTTATTGATTAGATAATCTGGCGTTTAATTTTTTTAGTTCTTTATAAGATCTAGATGTTAGTTCTATCAGATACATAGTTGGCAAAGATTTTTTTCCTATTCGGTGGGCTGCATTTTCCTTTGGTGATTGCTTCCTTTGCTGTGCAGGGTTGCTGCATGTCGGTTGTAGGTGCCGCAGTAGAGAAGCTCATCTCTAGGCCTTCATGTTCTGATGGGGCAGCTAGCTCACTCCAGTCACTTTATTTACTCATATACAATGTTAATTGGGGCTGGGAAAGGTTCCAACTGCCAAAGTTATCTTGCTCTTGTTGCCCATAAGAGCAGACAACCCACACAAATCTCAGTCCCTTAAGATCAAAAGTAAGAACTCCAGGTTTGCCTGGAGTGTCTTAGACCAAGGTCGGTGCAGCTGCAAGCTCTCATGTAGCACACCAAGAGCTCCAGAGAGACAACAGTTCTTCAAGGTTCAGATGGTCTCAAACAATTTCTCAGCCTCTACTGATTGACCCAAACATAGCAAAGGCTTTGCTGAAACATTTCATTCAAGGTCAGACACAAAGGCTTTACTGTACATTGCACTCAAAGCCGGGCGTAAAGGCTTACATATCACTACAGTACAGAAGCTTTTATATTTCATGTAACCTCATCTGATTTTCTTTACTGGTGAAGACTTTTCCACAAAGTCCTTGTCTTGGACTATTTTGCCTGTGTTCTTTTTATCAGTTTTAGAATTTCAGATCTTACATTAAGATCTTTAATTCATTTTGACTTGAGTTTTATGTAGGGTAAGAAATGGGGATCTAGTTTCATTCATCTGCAGGAACATATCTAGTGTTTCCAGCAGCATTTGTTGAAAAGGTGTCTTTTCTCCATTGTATTATGTTTTGATGCATTTTCCAAATATTAGGTGGAATAACTATGGGGTTTATTTTGGGGCCCCTATTATTGCATTGGTGTATGCGCATCTGTTTCCGTGCTGGTACCATGGTGTTTTGTTGTGTTGCCATTGGCATTGTTCTTTTCGCCTAGGATTGCTTTGGCAATTTAGAGTCTTTTGTGCTTCAGTATGAATTTTAGGATTTTTTTCTAGTTGTTTAAAAAATGTCATTAGAACTTTGATGAGGAAATGCATTGAATCTATAGATCACTTTCAGTGATGTAACTAATTTCACTATAGTCTGCCAGTCTGTGAGTATGGGATGTCTTTCCACCTTCTAGTATCTTCTTTATTTCGTTCCATGATTTAAGGGTTTTCATTGTACAGAACTTTCACTTTGTTGTTTAGGCTTATTCCTAGTTATCTTTTTTTGTTTGTTTGTTTGTTTGTTTCAGAGCTGAGGACTGAACCCAGGGCCTTGTGCTTGCTAGGCAAGCACTCTACCACTGAGCTAAATCCCCAACCCCCCCTTACTACTTTAAAAAAATATTTATTTATTTGTGTTTTTTATTTTATTTTATTTTATTTTATTTTATTTTATTTTATTTTATTTTATTTTATTTTATTTTATTTTTAGACAAAGGCTCAACTATGTAGCCTTAGCTGACTTGGAACTCATTGTAGCACAGGCTGGTCTTAAACTCAAGGAGGTCTTCCTTCCTCTGCCTCCAGAGTGCTGGAATTAATGGTGCATTCCACCATGGCTGGCCTTATTTTATGTGTGAATATTTCATCTGTATGTATGTGTGTGTACCATGTGCATGCAAGTGTCCATAGAGGCCAGAAGGGGGCACTGGATTCTCTGGAATTGGAATTACAGACTGGGCTGATTGTGAGCCACCATGTGGGTGCTAGGAACCGAACCTGGGTCCTCATCTATAAGATTATCAAGTGATCTTACCAGCTGAGCCATTTCTTCAGCTCCCCTCCCGTTTTTTTTTGTTTTTTTGTTTGTTTTTTTTTGTTTTTTTTTTTTTTTTGAGAATGTCATGAATAGCCTTTTTTTTTTTTTTTTTTTTTTAAGCAATCTCATTCTTGGCAAGTTCATTATTGGAGTATAGGAACACCATTTTTGTAAGTTTTATATCCCAATATTTGCCAAAAGTATCAGGTCTGAGAATTTTCTGGTGGATTTTTAGGGTCTTCTTGTCCTACTGGATCATGTCCTCTTGCAAATAGGAATAATTTGAGTGTTTCTTTTTCTTTTTGAACCCATTTATTTCTTTCACTTGCCTTATTGCTCTAGTTAAGACTTGGAACACTATTTTGAATAAGAATGAAGAGAGTGTGCCTGGTCTACAAAGTGAATTCCAGGTCAGCAAGGGCTGTTACACAGAGAAACCCTGTCTCAACAAACAAACAAACAAACAAACAACAACAACAACAACAAAGAGTGGACAGTCTTGTCTACTTCTGATTTCAGAGGAAATGCTGCAGCAGCCATGAGTTGTTCCACTAGTATAATGTTGGCTATGGGCTTGTTATGGATAGCCTATATTGTGTTGAGATAGGTTCTTTCTGTCCCTCATTCCATCAGCAATTTTATTGTAAAGGAATGTTGAACTTTGTTAATGATCTTAATCTGCATCTAATTGATATGATCACGTGATTTCTATCCTTAAGTCTATTTATGTGCTATATTACCCTTATTGACTTGGTATGTTGAACCAACCTTGCATTTCTGGGAGGAAATCAACTAAGTCAAGGTGCATGATCTTCTAAAGGGATTCTTGAATTCAGTTTGCAAGAAATATTGTTGAGAAATTTTGTATCTATGTGTCACCTACTTTCTTGGACAGCCAGCTTCCAGATCATGACATGGAGACTTATTATTAATTATGAATGCTCGGCCTTAGTTTAGGCTTGTCCCACTAGCTCTTATATCTTATAACTTATTTGAAACTGCATCTCTTCATCTGCATTTTGCCTCGGGGCTTTTTACCGTTCTGTCATTCTGTATGTCTTACTTTCCTGTTTCCTTCCTGTCTGGCTGACTGGTGGCTGCCTGGCTGGCCCTGGAAGTCTACCTATCTTTCTCCCTCAGTCTCTCTTCTTTCTCTCTGCTAGCCCTGCCTATCCCTCCTCTGCCTAGCTTTTTTATTAGACCAATCAGGGGCCTCAGACAGGCAAGGTAAAACAGCAACATGTCTTTGTATAGTTAAACAAATGTAGCATAAACAAAAGCAACACATCTTTACATAGTTAATTATTCTGCAACACAAACAAATGCAACAAGTCTTTACATAAACAAATATTCTATTCTCCAACATCTATGTTTATCAGGAAAACTGGTCTGTAGTTTACTTTTTCTGTTGTGTCTCCCCCTCCCCCTTTTTTTTCTTTTCTTTTCTTTCTTTCTTTCTTTTTTTTTTTTTTTTTGAGACGGTTTTTCTGTGTAGCCCTGGCTGTCATGGCCTCACTTTGAAGATCAGGCTGGTCTCAAACTCATAGAGATCTGCCTGCCTCTGCCTCCTAAATGCTGGGGTTAAAGGCGTGCACCACCACCGCCACCACCTGGCTTCTGCTGTGTTTGTCTGGTTTTAGTATCAAGGTAATATTAGCGTCATAGAATAAGTTTGGTAGTGATTCTTACTGTCCTGTTTTATGGAAAAGTTTTGAAGCATTGGCCTTAGCTCTTCTTTCAGAGTTTAGTAGAGGAGCTAGAGAGGTGACTCAGGGGTGCAGAGCACACTGCTCTTGAGGCCGTCTGGAACTGGAGTCCCAGCACCCATGTCTGGCAGGCCATTTCCTAGAATTCAAATTCCAAGAGCTCTGACACCTTCTTCTGGTACTCTGGGTACTGCACTCACATGAATTTAAACATAATGCACTTAATAAGTAAGATGAATCTAAGAAGAAGAAAAGTTTGGTAGGATTTGTGCTTACTTTAACAGCACACATATAAAGTGTAATGATACAGGGATTAACAGAGCCTGTGTAAGGAAGACATGGGTTTTATTTGTTTTTAAAGTATTCATTTGTTGTTATCCTTTGGATTTCATTGGATCAAATTTCTTGTAATTCTCATTTTAATTTGTTAATTGAGGTATTCTCTTTCAGTTGGCTTGACTAAGGGTTTGTCCATCTTGGTTTTTCTCCCAAACACCCAACTCTTGACTTGATTCTGTGTATTATCCCTTTGCTCTTCATTTCATTAATTTCTTCCCTGGTCTTCATTCTTTTCTTTACAGCCACTAATTCTGAATTTGACTGGTTTTTTTTTTTTTAAGACCTTGAATTATATTGTTATTTATTTGAGATTTTTCTGATTTTTTTTTTTTTTTTTTAAATATCACCAGCCCTAACTGTGAACTTTCCCTTAGAACTGCTTTTACTGTGTCATTACGGTGTCTGAGAAGTTAGTTGTGTTTTCATTTTTATTTTACTCTGGGAATTTTAGAATTTCTGAAGTGCTTTCTTCAGTGACTCGATGGTTTTCCAAAAGTGTCTTGTTAAGTCTCAGATATTTGTTTAGTTCCTATGGTTTCTCTTATATTGATTTCTAGCTTTATTCCACTACGGCATGATAAATTATTTCAAGAAGGGCATGGTGGCTCACACTCAGATCTCATCAGTTAGAGATGGAAGCAGGAAGATTGCTCTGAGTTCACACCAAACCTGAGTAACATATTATGTTTGAAGGCTACGGCGCAAGAGCCTGTTCAAAATATTTATTTTCTTTTGTATTTGTTAAAAGTTGCTTTGTGTCTTAAACTGTGATCTATTCTAGAAAGGTTTAATGGGCTACTAAGAAGATTATGCATTTTGTATCCATTGGATGGAATGTTCTGTAGGTGTCTTAATTGATTTGACATATCTCTTTTAGGGCTATGGACAGTGCACTTTCAGAATCACCTTTCGTTTGGTGGAAACAGCTGGGTTCCTGGTTCTTCCTTTTCTCAGTTGATAAATTAGTTGATAAGCTTTTCTTTTATAGATTCAGTGTTAGAAATAACTCATGGAATGTGTTTTGATGAGATTGTATAACCAGGGCTGAAGATGTAGCTCAGGGATTAGTGCTTCCCTGTCTACGACTCTGATCCCAGTACTGGGAGCAGGGGAGAGAAAAAGGACAAAAAGATGACTGTGTTGGGCCACTTACAGTGGAGACATTGGGGGTGGGGGTGCGGTGGAAAGATTGGATAGAAAAGTTGTGTATGAATGTGTGAGCAAGCACAGGGAAGATTTCCACAGTGCCAGGCAGTTATCTTCGCTTTGCCGTCCACTCCTCACCAGCATATACTCTTTATCCTTACAGTTCACAGCTCTGTATGTGAAAATATCAGAATGGTCCTAAGGCCAACACCTGAGTAAGAAGGGGTGTGGAGGAAGAAGACTGTGTTTGGTTCCTGTTCGACCCACAGTCTCCTCAAGTCACAGAAAATTTGTAAATGTAAAATTACCTTTGAAAAATATCAGAAAAATGTAGTTAACCATTTTTAGAAGTGATATGGTAAACACTTCAAGTGCAGTGTAGGCATGGCTGTATTGTGATTATAATTAAGAAAACAACAAAGTAATTGCATTATAAATTTTCATGAGGAAATGTGTACAATTAGATGGGGGTGTGGGAATTGGAGGTTTGCAATAAAAGCATAGAAGAGGAAGGAAGTTAGAGGATGACATAAGCTAAGATCTTCTTGGCATTGCCCAGAGAAGAGGAACCTGGGGGCCAAGACACCTGATTTTGAGGATGCAATATGTACTTATCTTGGATTATCCTAGTAGTATATTTGCTTTTTAATTTTTTATTGTTATTTTTAATTTGAGACAGGCTCTTTGTAGGAAAAAATGTTCAATCCTCTTGTCTCTGCCTTTTCAGTGCTAGGATTACAGATGTGTGCTACCATACTTACTTCAAAAATGTGTGTGTGTGTGTGTGTGTGTGTGAGTGTGTGTGTGTGTGTGTGTGTGTGTAGAAGGAATCTTAAAAGTTCTTATCAATAAAATCAAACCTGAGGCCAGTTATTGGGGTGAATGCTGGAAGATCAGAGAAGCAGAACAAGCCACAGCTATCTCACCTTGCTAGTTCCTCAGGTGATCCTGTTTCCTCAGGCTGGAAGCTTCTGAGTCCTCATCCAAATGGCTCTCAGCTGAACTGTGCTGCTCCAAAACCTAAATGCTTATCCAGCCAAAATGCTTAACTAACTACATGCTTAACTCACTTAGTTCCTGTTCCTCACGCCTTATATACCTTTCTCTTTCTGCCCCCACTCCCTGGGATTAAAGGTTGTGTTTCTGGGATTAAAGGCGTGGGTCACCGTGTTTAGCTGTTTCTAAAGTGGCCTTGAACTCAGAGATCCGGCGAGCTCTGCCTCCCAAGTGCTGAGATTAAAGGCGTGCACCACCACCACCGCCCAACTTCTGCTCTGGCTTGCTCTGACCCATTTTCTAGCCACCATTTGTGGCTCTGTATCTAGTGGCTGTCTGTTCTCTGACCCCAGATAAGTTTATTAGGGTGCACAATATTGTGGGGAACACAATACCACCACATGTGTTGACATTTGGTGTTTTGTGTTATTTCTCTCCACTTTTAATTTTCTAAGATAGTGTGTTTGACTGAACCTGAAGCTTAGGATTTGGCTAGGTTGGCCAGCCAGTGAAGTCCAGGGATCTACCTGTCTTTGCTTCCTTGGGGTGGCTGTTACAGGTGGTGCCACGCTTGGCTCTTTATGTGAGTTCTGAAGATCTAATCTTAGGTCCTGATGCATGCCCAGCAGCCATTTTTCCAACAGCCATTTTCCTAGCCTTCCAACATGCTAGCTTCTCTGCTTGTCTTCATATTCCAACAGTCTGCTTATTAAACAAATATACTTTCATGGTACTAGAAAATTAGTAGAAAAGCTTGATTAGTGCTTGCAAATGAAAGGATTATTTGTTACTTCCAAGTGACAGGAAAAACTATATGGCACTTTTACATTTGGTTTGTATATATAGAGTATTTTGCTCATATGAAGGAGCATGGTTTTTTGTGTGAACTTTGTCTAGGATCATGAAAAGAAGTTGGTGAACGTATGTATTTTCACTCAGTTCTTGATATTTACATCAGTCTTCTCCCCCAACCATGTTGTGAAATATGAAGTGATTTGAAGTGATCTTCAATCTGCCACAACTCTGAGCAACATTCATTCATTCATTCGTTCGTTCGTTTATTTGTTTGTTTATTTAAGATAACAGGAGATTTTTCTTTTCTTTTTTTTTAAAGATTTATTTATTTATTATATATACAGAAGAGGGCACCAGATTTCATTACAGATGGTGGTGAGCCACCATGTTGCTGGGAATTGAACTCAGGACCTCTGGAAGAGCAGTTGGTGCTTTTAACCTCTGAGCCATCTCTCCAGCCCTATTTATTTTTTATATAAAACATTTTTCAAATAATATATTTTGATAATGTTTTTCCCCTTCCCAACAACCAGATTTACCTCCCTCCCTAACCACCCAACTTTGTGTCCTGCTCCCTACTCCTGTGTGTCTCTCTTTTTCCAAATCAAATCAAAATAAAAAATACTCAGCAAAAACTAAAAAAAAAAAAAAAAAAGCAAAAGACCAATAAGAAAAAAAATACTGAAAATGAAACAAAAAAATCCACAAAAACCACTCAAACCCAAACCAACCAACCAACCAACCAAGGAGTTTGTTTTGTGTTAGCACTCTATTCCTGGGCATGGGACCTGTCCTGGAGAGTGGTTGATATGCCCAGTGACAACCCATTAGAGAAAGTTGGTTCTCCCTTTGCCAGCAGGTGTCAGCTGTAGAGAGTTTCTTGGTGAGTGTAGGACCTTGTGTCCATTTCCTCCTCTCAGTGCTGGGACTCATCTGTGTTGTGTGTGCTGCCACACAGTTCCTGTGAATTCATATGTGCATCAGTTCTGCTGTATCTGGGAGACGCTGATTCCTTAGAGTCATCTGTCATCTCTTCTTCCTACACTTCCTCTCCTACACAGACCCTTGAGCCTTGAGGTGGGGGTTGGGGGTGGAACATGGGGTTTGATGCAGCTATCTCATTTAGGACTCAGTGTTATAAAGTCTCCCATTCTCTGTACATTGTTCAGTTGTGGTTCTTTGTGTTAATTCCTGTGTACTGCAAGAAGCTTCTCTGATGAGGGTTGAGTGAGGTACTGATCCTTGGGTATAGCAGTGTGTCATTAAGAATCATTTTGTTGCTATGTTCCCTTAGCAGAATAATAGTATAAGGTTTTCTCCTAGGCCTGTGACTTCTTATATAGTCTCAGGTTCTTGGCCACTCTAGTGGTGTTATGTATGGGTTCTATCTTATGAAATGGGCCTGAAATTAAAAAAAAAAAAAAAAGGTGGCTAGTTACTCCATAACATTTGTGCCACTGCTGTGCAAACGCATCTTGCAGGCAGGTTTACATTTATAGCTGGTGATACTGATGAGTACCCTTTTCTAGTTAAGCACTAGTTCTTCTCTGTGTTGACAATGTAAGTATTGTCTTCAGCAGCAGGGACTTCATTGTTTTTCAGTAGGCCTCTATCATGTCATGGAGAGCAACCAGTAGCCTTGGGAATAGCTGTGATGTGGGGAGCTTCCAAGGGACCCCTTTGGCCAGTGATGCTGAACATTATTTTGGACGTTTAGTGTTAGTGCAGGCAGATGACCCTTTAAGATCTTCATCCCTTTCTGCCTCAGCTAACTATTCCTTTAGCCATATCCTAGATCTTGTAATTATCCCTAATAGTGTTAGCTTTGAAATGTTAGGCTTTAACTGTCGTGTATTTCTACTCTGCCTCTTTTCTGACCATATAAGATTCAAGTATTTTGTCTTTTTGTAGTTGTAAGGTGTGTGACTTGAAATTTCTCAAACATTTCCTCAGCAAATGTGTGTTGAACACTTGTTTGCCTTGGGTATTTTAATGATAAACAAAACTGGTAAGGACCCTGCTATTAAGGAACAGCTTGTTGAGTGGAGAAAGACATTAACAAACTATGAAACAAATACAACTGTAAATTGTAATATATGTCATAAAGGAATGACAAGATTTCTACCATTGAAGAAATTAATAAGAGAAAAATCACTTTAGGTTGGGTTGATAGGCTGGATTGGGTTGGTTGCTTCCTATTACCAAGGAAGGGACTCAGTGGAGTTTTTGTCATTTTACATGTGGTCTCATGTGTTTCTAAGATCTTCACCTAGATAATCAGGTCTTAATTTTAGATTTTGTTTTAGTTACTGTTCTATTGCTGTGATGAAACCCCGTGATGAAGGCAACTTATAAAAGGAAGTATTTAATTGGTCACTTGCTTACAGTACCAGAGGGTGAGTCCATGAACATGGTGGAGTGGGGTGAGGCAGTGGCAGGCAAGCAGGCATGCATAGTGTTGGAGCTGTAGCTGAGAGCTTAACATCTGATCCTCGTTATAGATAGACAGACAGACAGACACATACACACACACACACACACACACACACACACACACACACACAGATACTGACCATGGCATGTTCTTTTGAAACCTTGCAGTCCACCCCCAAAGGTACACCTTCTCCAACAAGGCCACACCTCCTAATCCTTCCTAAACAGTTCCACCAACTGGGGACCAAGTATTCAAATGCATGAGCCTGTGGGGGCCATTCTCATTCAAACACCACATTCTTTTCTTGTTTTTAAACACTCCAGCTCTTGGATTCTTTCCCCCATCTCCTCTATAACATGAGAGTGGATCTGGCATGTTCACTCAAAGCCAGCCTTATTTCCAAGCATTATAGAGATTCTTCGCCAATGCCTGTGATTGATGGACTGGAAGAAAATACTCATCCTTGTAAATGTCATCTGCTGAGGTGTCTCATGCAGAGGTATTTTTTCTCTTCCTTTCTTCCTTCATGGACTTTCTATTCAGGATGGCTCTATAAAGAAGAGTAGTTGGGTTGGAGAGATGGCTAAGTGGTTAAGAGCACCGGCTGCTCTTCCAGAGGACCCAGGTTCAATCCCAAGCACCTACATGGCAGCTCACAACTGTCTGTAACTCCAGTTCCAGGGGATCTGACACCCTCACATAGACTGATAGACATTCAGGCAAAACAGTTATGTACGTCAAATAAAAATAAACAGATCTTTTTTAAAAAGTCCAAAAGGTAAGGAAGGTAGTAAAGTCCAGGTCAAGAAACAGACCAGCACTGTGACCTCTCCAACTTGGCTGTGTGTATGTGATAGGTGTCAGAGACAGAAGTGCCAGCAGATGCAAGAACTTTGTATTATTCGAATCTTAGCACAAACAGAGAATGAAATGTAAGAGATGATAGAATAGCAATTGGCCAAAGAATACCAGTATGACACACAAAGGCTTCTTAGCTACAGATACCCGGGCCTCCACTCCAACTTATCAGAGAAGCATGGTGAACACATGTATAAATCTTTCAACAGGAACAACTAGATCTGGAAGACCCCACCATAGAGTGTCTAGATCTGGAACACCATTATTGGACTGGTTACATTGTACCCCAATCTGAAGCCATCTCATAATTGGAGAATGAGTCTGCAGCCATTGGGTTGAAATTTTTTAAGATTGATTCTCATTCATTCTCTCTCTCATTCATTCATTCTCTCTCTCTCTCTCTCTCTCTCTCTCTCTCTCTCTCTCTCTGACACAGGGTCTCTCTGTGTGGCCTTGGTTGTCCTGGAACTCACTCTGTAGCCCAGGCTGGCCTCAAACTCAGAGATCTGCCTGCCTTTGCCTCCCAAGTGCTGGGATTTAAAGGCGTGTGCCACCACTGCCTGGCTGAGAATATTACATTTTACGTGGAACCATTGCTAATCAGAATATAGATTAGAAAATCTGAGAGTTGTGGCTCATATATTTAATCTTAGTACTTGAAAGACTGAAAAATGAGGAGCTCTGTGAGTTTGAGGCCAGCCTGGTTTTCATGGGGAGTTCCAGGCCAGCCAGGGCTGCATACATAGTGAGACTCTGTCTCAAAAACAAACACGGAAACCAAAAGATTAGAAATGTTTAAAGCCTCATTTAATTTCCTAGGCTAGTAAATTGATTTATGCTGTGACTCAGTTTATCTCTTTGATGTACTTAGTACAAAATAGTAGTTTCTATAGTCATCGATACTAGTAGTTTGTTGTTTTCTTTAGTTTTTGTTTTTTAAGACAGAGTTTCTCTGTGTAACAGCTCTGGCTGTTCCGGAACTCACTTTTAGACCAGGCTGGCCTCAAACTCACAGAGATCCAATTGTCTCTGCCTCCTAAGTACTGGGAATAAAGGTGTGTGCTACCACTGCCTAGCTAATAGTAGTATTTTTATTTTATTTTATTTTTTTACTACCTTGATACAAGCATTGGAGCTGCTGTTTTTTATTGGCTTTGAGGAGAAAATTAGATGATTAATTTTTCCTAGTTAAAGAAATAGTTAACTGTCTTAGTTAGGGTTACTATTGCTGTGATGAAACATCATGACCAATCAACTTGGGTAAGAATGCTTCTACATCGCTGTTCATCATCAAAGGAAGTCAGGACTGGAACTTAAGCAGGGCAGGAACCTGAAGTCAGGAGCTAATGCAGAGGCTATGGAGGGGTGTTATTTACTGGCTTTCTCCTCATGGCTTGCTCAGCCTGCTTTCTTATAGAACCCAGGACCACCAGCCCAGGGGTGGCACCACCCACAATAGCTGGACCTCCCTATCAATCACTAAGAAAATGCCTCCATAGGCTGCCCACAGCCCAATCCCATAGAGGCATTTTCTCAGTTAAGCCTACTCTCTGATGACTCTAGCTTGTGTCAAGTTGTCATAAAACTAACCAGGCCACCAACCATCCAGTTTTTTCCATTTCCCTCTTAAACAACAAGCTGAAGACATTAAAAAAGAAATAACCCCAAACCACCCCAAATTAAAAACGAAGACAGAACAACCAAAGAAACAAATCTCTAACATTTTCCCTATTCTCTCATTGAGAACCACTTACGTAGCTGTGAAACCATTTTGTAACTATCTTAGGAAATCCTTTATTTCTAGAGTATATTAGGAAACAGCCTGGAAATTAGTAAATATATACATTTCAAAGCCAGCTTTAAATTTGTTTGTTTGTTTGTTTGTTTGTTTGTTTTTGAGACAGAGTTTCTCTGTGTCTGTCCTGGATCTCACTCTGTAGACCAGGCTGTCCTCCAACTCACAGAGATCTGCTTGGCTCTGCCTCTGGAGTGCTGGGATTAAAGGCGTGTGCCACCACTGCCCGGCATTAAAGATTTATGTATTTTTTTTAAATTTTATGTGCTTGTATGTCTGTGTGAGGGTGCCAGATCCCCTGGAATGGGAGCTGCAGACAATTGTAAGCTGTCATTGGTGCTGGGAATTGAACCCAGGTCCTCTGGAAGAGCAGCCAGTGCTCTTAACCACTGAGCTATCTCTCTAGCCCCTGTATTTTTGTTTTTAGTGGGGCCGGACAGATGACAGCTCAGTTGTTAATAGCACACATTGCTCTTGCAGGGGCCTGGGTTCGGTTTCTAGCAGCCACATGGATCATCAATAACTTCAGTACCAGGGGATCTACTGTCCTCTTCTGACCTCCACGGGCACCAAACATGTACTTGGTACACAAACATACATGCAAGCCAAACACCCATAGACATAAAATAAGTAAATACATCTAAAAATGTTGAAAGTTTTATTACATTTTTGTTTGTTTATTTATTGTGTGTAGGTATGTGCATGAAATGGTACAGGTATGGAGGGCAGTTTGCAGGAAGTCTGTTCTTCCTGCTGTGTGGGACCTGTGGATCCAACAGATCATCAGGCTTGGCAGCAAAGCTCCTCTGCTGAGTCATCTTGCCGGCCCGCTCTTCAGCCTTTGTACTTCATGATATTCTAAAGCGACATGCTTGGGTTCCTAATGAAATGAAAAACTTTATTTACTTATTCTTTTCTTTTCTAGGAATATATATGTCCCAGATGTGAATCGGGCTTTATTGAGGAAGTGACAGATGATTCCAGGTATTGTATGATCCTATGAGTAAACCAACATTCTAGTATCAAAGCTGTTTGTTCTTAGTGTTGACTGAGTGGCTTGGAAGGAATCTGTTTTGTAACTTCCTCTGCTGGAGTAGAGACTGGGTGAGTGTGGGTGTGCACATGCACAGAGGGCAGAGGGCAGGCAGGAGTGGGAAAAAGGGAAGACAGTCTGGAGAGCCCTGTGGTGTTCTGATGTATCCACAGCTCCTGATGTGTAGCCACAGCAAATAAGTCCACCAGGTTTTCCTCTGTTTCTGTGGGAGTCCTCCTGAGCTGATAGTTAATTTTTGATGACGACTTTGTTGCCTGAAGTTAGATTGCTGTGACACATATTTGGTGGGCTGTGGAGTGACTTCTGATAAGACTTTAACGAGGTAAACAGTGTATTCCAGGCAGGGAAACTGAGCTGTTTCTCGGCCTTGAGGAGCCATGGGTCCTTGTTCAGATGAAGAGTAGTGTAGTCAGACTTTGCAGCTTGCTGCTGTAATATTAATATTTGGGTTTGTTCTCTTGGCTTTCATAAAGGTGTAATATTGATAAAAGAGAGGATGTTTTCTTTAAGTGATGATATATTTCATGATTTCTATGAATAAACCATGTAATAACTTAATTCTAGCATTTGACCAGTTAACAAAATACCAACTGCTTAAAAAGAATTTGTAATCTGAAGTCTTTTAATCTTGGAGTGTCTTTGGAGATTTATGCCAGTTCATACATAATTCCTTTACATTGCTGTTGGCAGAATATAAAGTTGAAGGTCTCTTCTACAACCAGAAAAAAAACGGCACATTTAAAAGTATGTACTGTTAGTTTTACTGCACTAATGGTTGATGAGCATATATGTAAGTGAATTGGAGCTTCTGGGGCATTGTGTGGCATGGGATCCAGTTTGGTACAAACACTTGAATGTTGATGTAACAGTTTTGGTTTTAAATAACAATGCCAGCATTATGCCTGTAAGATTAGCATGACAGCAAAATTAGCAGTGTGTGGATGGCATGTTAACTTTGGATTTTTTTCTTATTTGTGTTGTTATAATTGCACCAAATATGTATTTAAGACACTTATGCTCTGCATGTGTTGGATAAAGAGTATACTGGTTGTAGGGGGGTAACTTATGGGTGTTCCCCTAAGTTTTAAAATAGTAATTCTGATTTCTTTAGACATAGAGAACTTTTATACAAAGTACAGTTATACCTGAGTATAATGACTAGCTGCAGGCTGAATACTTTTCTAGCAGGGAATGATGAATTCCGTGGATTCTGTTTTCACTCAATTCTTGTATTTGTGCCTGTATCAATCAAACATTGTCCTGTATAGATGCTATTGGTTGGTGACTATTCAAATGTCAATATTTTGGGTTTTGAATGAAGTCAATGTTTTTAATGAGGGAAGAAATCTTATTCTTAGACTCAGAGTCTTTCAGGCAATGAATTATTATTCTCTTCTATAGAATTTGTAAGTATTTGCTGGCTTTAGTACTTCGCAATTAAAGTGATTAGTAGTAGATGGTAAAAATTTATTGGAGCTGAGCCTGATGCTGTAAACTAGAAATTCTAGTTACTCAGGAGGCTGAGGCAGGAGGATCAGAGGATCATAATGCTTACCTGGGCTATAGAGTTCACAGGGCAGCCTGAGCAACTTAGACCTGGTCTCTAAAGAAAAAGTAAAATGAGACGACAGAGCTCAGTGGCAGGAGTGTTTGCCTCTCCTGTGTGAGGCCCTGAGTTCAACCCCAGTACCAAAAAACCAAATCACTACAAGGCAGTCTTTGCATGTAAATAAGACATGAGCCCTATCTACCTCCACACATGCTAGAGGGCAGCTTGTAAATTTTCTTAAGTTTTGTAAAACTTATTAGAATATTGTTGTTTTTATAATCCCTTCTCTATGCTTAGTTCTTTTGCTCTTAAAGTGCAGAAGAATTTTTGAAAAAGGGATATGTTGCAGGAGTCTCAGGGAAGCAGAATTCTAAAAGATAACAATTGAATTTCTGAAATCAGACAGTAAATTACGGCAGGAAAGAAGCCAGGCATGGTGGCACACTCTTTTAATCCCAGCATTTGGCAGGCTGAAGCAGACAGGATCATGAGTTTGAGACTAGTTTGGGCTACATAGTGAGTTCAGGGCCAGTTTGAACTATGTAGTCAGGCTGTATCTCATAGAGAAATAACCACCACCACCACCACCTCCACCACCACCACCACCTCCTCCACCACCACCACCACCACCACCACCTCCACCACCACCACCTCCACCACCACCTCCACCTCCACCCACTAATCACACAACCCTGGAAAGATGAAGCCTGTTAAGTTTGGGCAGTGAAATATCTATGCAGCCATGCACTGTGGAATCTAGTAGTTCAATTATTATTTAGTACATATGTTACAAGGGTCTTGTTGCACAATTGCAGTGACTTTTTTCAAAGCATTTTTAACTTCTGACACAAACCCAGTTATCTACTGGTTTCTCATCAGAGTAAGGTTTGAGAATGAGTACAAAAAGGATAATATTTGCTTTTGGTTTAGACTTAACTAGGATATGTTTGTCTTCCAAGTGAGCTCAGCACAATGCCTGGACTGGTATTGGAATTCTGAAATTTAAAGTAGTTTGTAGTAGTTCAAAGGTTTATGGTTAGGATATATGCATGCATTTGTTGCTAGCAGTTTTTGTGATTCAGTCCACCCTCCTTTCTCAAAAGTGTTAGCCAGTTTTTTCTCTGCAAATTTCATATGGGCAGTGGGATTTAATTTTTTCCTGTTCTTTTGGGTCCTTGGAAAGGAGTATTTCATCACTTAGACATGTGATATTAATTCAACAACTTTTATTTTGGAGTTATAGGTATAGGGTATGCCATCACAAGGTTTTCAAAGGTGAGGCATATGACATCTGACAAATATAAATGCATATATATGAGATATTAATAATGAAATACATTTTTTGACCTTTCAGTTTATATTTATGAAAAGAGGAAAGGGTTGAAATGGTTGAGCCAAATCCTAGCTATTTATAACATAACAGAATGCAGAACCAGAGTCAGAGGAATGTGGAGTCGTATTTGGTTGGTGAGTTCAGAGGCAATTAATAGAGGATGTAGCCTTGAAGGGTGGGTAAGGTAATCTGAGAATAGGATAACCTATTCAAAGAAGAACTGGCTGTCCTGGAACTCGCCCTGTAGCCCAGGCTGGCCTCAGACTCACAGAGATCCACCTGGCTCTGCCTCCTGAGTGCTGGGATTAAAGGTGTGTGTCAACACTACCTGGCTCAAAGAAAAATTGGTATTGAACGCTTCTAATCTACTAATCTATACCAGGCCCTTTAGATTACGTATTTAATAATTCCAGAAGATACTAACCTCAGTTGTCTTGATTATCTGGCTGGTTGAATGGTTACATAGTGAAACATTTGTTTTCTTTGACTTTTTGAGGATGCATACTTACTTTTTTTCCCTTGCTAGGCTAACTTTGAATTGTTACTGGCTGTGAGTCTTTCTGTGGATGGCTCTTTTCTCTAAATTTCCCAGATTTACATCCATTTGATGTAACTTTTAATTCATTCGAAAACCACTTGGTTTTGTTGTTTAAGACAATTTTCTTTTGCCTATCTGTTTTTGTTTTATTTGTTCAGATATTTTCACAGACAAAATGTCTTTGGCAGGTGTCCTGTAGGAATGAGTTGCTTTTCCTTATTGAGCTTTGTTCTCATCTTGCCGTTCTATATTTAGCTTCTGGGAAGGGAGTTCATTCCTGGGAATAGAATCACCACCATTGCCTTTTCTCTTTAGTTTTTTAGGTGGCGGCAGCAGCCGGATAGACAATAGCACATCAACACATTTTGCAGAGGTAAGTTTTCCTTTGACTGCAGAGCCTGCTTAGGAAGTGAGTGGGGATTAAAGTGATGAGAGATGACAGTCACCTAGTGCAGCACCACATCAGAGGTAACTGAATGTAAGAAAAATGTGGTCGGGAGAGTATTCCCTGGACGATCTGTGTCCTCGGTAGCTAGGGGTTTAGCACGTTTCTTCTGAGGAGAAAGTCATAGACTGTAAGCTGTCCTACTTCAAACTTGGTTGTGTTTTCTTTTCCTGCTGCTGCTTTGTGTGTGAGTAAGAAGCATGTGCTGTTTACAAAACAGTAGTGCTGTAGCCTCTGTGGCAATGGCAGCCCTGGATGAATTGTTAGCCAACATTGTGCAATACTAATTTTCAGAATTTACCTTTTTGTTAACACAGTAGTATGATCTTTCAGGTTCTGAGATGGGACCTTTAGTTAATTAGTTAATTAACATCTATTTCTTTGTATAATGTGAAATCCATATGTTGAATCAATCTCTCCGTCCCTCTCTCCCTCTGTCCTTCCCTCCCTCTCTTCCTTTCTCTCTGTCTCTGTGTCTGTCTGTCTCTCTCTGCCTGAGACAGGTTTCACTATATGGTCCAGGCAGGCCTCATACTCACTTTGTTGCATTGGCTAGCCTTGAACCCATAATCCTCCTGCCTCAGCATCCCAGGTACTAGGATTTGTAGGCATATGGCATCATGCCCAGTTAGAAAAACAAAATTCTGAACTATTATTTGAAAATAGAGCCCTAGGGTATTAGTTTATGTCTTTGAATATCATTTATTTTTAATTCAAAATACTTTGGGTTTGTTTTGTTTTGTTTTTACATGGTTTTCATCTCTTTTTCTCTGGGTATGTAACTATTTGCACCTCTCTTTATTTTATTTTATTTTATTGTTTATTTTATTTTATTTTGGTTTTTTTCGAGACAGGGTTTCTCTGTAGCTTTGGAGGCTGTCCTGGAACTCGCTTTTGTAGACCAGGCTGGCCTCGAACTCACAGAGATCCACCTGCCTCTGCCTCCCGAGTGCTGGGATTACAGGCGTGCGCCACCACTGCCTGGCTATTTTATTTTATTTTATTTTTTAAAGGAAGGGTTTCAGGGTTGGGGATTTAGCTCAGTGGTAGAGTGCTTGCCTAGCAAGCACAAGGCCCTGGGTTCGGTCCTCAGCTCAAAAAAAAAAAAAAAGAAAAAAGAAAAAAAAAGAAAGGGTTTCATAAGGTTTCACTATATTGCCTAGGCTTGTCTTGAACTCATGAGTTGAACGGAACCTCCTGCCTTAGCCTTTGGAGAGGCTGAGACATATGCCATTGTACTTAGCTCTTAAACTGTTTTTTTTTAAGATTTATTTATTTATTATGTATACAGTGTTCAGTCTGCACACATCCCTGCAAGCCAGAAGAGGGCACCAGATCTCATTACAGATGGCTGTGAGCCACCATGTGGTTGCTGGGAATTGAACTCAGGACCTCTGGAAGAGCAGTAGGTGCTCTTAACCTCTGAGCCATCTCTCCAGCCCTCTCCAGCCCTCTTAAACTGTTTTTTAAGGATGTAGTTCAGTGGTGTTCACTCCATGCTTTTAGTCATTTAGAGACTGTGGGAAAACCCAGTTCATTGATAGCACACACTTCTACTTTTCTCCTTTACTTGTATACCTCTCTGCTGACACACAGCTTGCCAGGCATAGAAACTGATAAATAACCAAACAATTTTTATGTTAAATTCCATAATGAGAATTATGGGATTAAAAATATTTGTTTGTTTGTTTATCTATTTATTTATTATTCATGTATGCATGCATACCAGAAGAGGGCATCAGGTCTCTTATCTCATTATAGATGGTTGTGAGCCACCATGTGGGTGCTGGGAATTGAACTCAGGACCTCTGGAAGAGCAGCCAGTGCTCTTAACCACTGAGCCATCTCTCCAGCCCTGATTTTTTGTTTTTATTTACATATTCTTTTTGTTTCAGAATTATAGTCTTTCCAAGTACAACTGAAGTGCCAGGAGACCTAGCCAAATAGTTTGATATCAGTGTGCAAATTGAAGATTTATTGGTAGTGTTTTTGTTTGTTTTTTTGTTTTGTTTATTTTATTTTATTTTTTGGTTTTCCAAGACAGGGTTTCTTTATGTAGCTTTGCGCCTTTCCTGGAACTCACTCTGTAGTCCAGGCTGACCTCGAACTCACAGAGATTCGCCTGCCCGGCCTGGTAGTGTTTTTGAAGAGCAATAGTTAATAAGCCCATAAATCACTGAACTGTTCTCATTTTGAGAATTATTTTAAGACTTGTATGTGTCTTCATCTCCTTTTGGTTGTGTTAAGGATGTGTCCCTTTGCTTGTGGCCTCTGGTCATCCTAACATCTAGTTCTGAGTTTTTAGTGGACTGTTAACTGCTTTAAGACAAGTTGCTGTGAGTGTGACTCCAGGCAGGTCATGTAACTGACTGCTCATTGGTATTTTCTTGTTGATAGACTGAGAAGCATTTAAAGTATACCCTGCATGAGACTGGCAGCCTTCTTGATTTCAGCATTTCCCAGAGTGTGCTATTACTAGGAACACAGTCAGTTTGATTGTGCATATGCAGAAGAAATTTCACTTGATTTTCTTTAAGTGTTTGTTCTCTTTTAGCAAATGGAAATAATGGATCTGTCAGTTTTGTATGTATGATTCATGAGGAGGAGACGCATTGAGTAAGAAGGAAAATAAAGACATGTGGTCAGCATTCTAACTTCAGTGTTGTTCTTACGCTGTGGCAGGGGCCCCCCTTCGGGTGTTAATTTTGCAGAAGTGATGGTTATGAGTTCATGTTCCTTAGTCAGCAGTGACTTGCAAGGTTTGTAGCAATCATGCCCAGCTTTCCCTCTGTAGAATTCTTTCGTCACTGTGCCTTTTACCCTCCCCCCTCTCAAGACAATGTCTCACCATGTAATCCTGGCTGTCCTGGAACTCACTGTGTAGACCAGGCTGGCCTCTAATTTCCAGAGATCCACCTGCCTCTGTCTGCTGAGTGCTGGGGTTAATTTCCTCCTTTTAAAGTGATGTTTTGCATTTTATAGTTGGAAAAGTGTCTTTATAATATTACGGAAATCCCCAGGGGTTTTGAAGAATTAGGTGACAACTGTTTTTTATGTAGCTGTTCTGTTAGAAGTAGGACATGAAGCAAATGTCTGGTTGCCCTGCCTGCACAGCATTACAGTGTAGCTGGAGAGCAAGTTTAAACACATGAAGTGGGTGAGGAGACACGATACAGAGAGCGTACCAAGCCTCTGTGGGGGTGTATGTAGAAAGCACAGCCAAAGGATGATCTTTGAGTCTCCAGGAAGGATCATGTGCATGTGACTAAGAACACAGACTCTAGAACCACGTTACTTGAGTCCAGATCCTGGGTGTGCAACCTACTGACTGTAACTTCGCCAAAGTTCTTACAGTCTTTCTGTGCCTGTCTGTATCCTTGGGAAAACATGGGGGTGATGGAAACATGTACCTCATAGGGATGTTGTAAGAACTAAGTAAATAAACACATGCAGGGTTGGGGGTTTAGCTCAGTGGTAGAGTGCTTGCCTAGCAAGTGCAAGGCCCTGGATTTGATCCTCAGCTCTGGGGAAAAAAAACAACAACAAAATAACACATGCTAGGTATGTAGACCCCCAATGTCTGTCATAGGTCAGGCCTGTTAGATTAGAGCCATGAGTGCACTCCATGGAGAAGGGTTAGATGACAAAATCTGTCTCAAAATAGGGTTCCTAGCTGTGTGTTTTATGCCCATGTCCCTGGAGACAACAATTTTTAGATATAAAGTTTTCTAGAGCAACAATACTTTCAATGTTCTAATTGGTTATTTTGCCCAAGGCCGATGCTTGATTTCACTGTGTCTTTCTTTAGTGAGTTGCTTAGTCAGTTAAGAAATTATTTTTACAATTAGCTGCATTTCTAAATATATATATGTGGTGCTGGGAATTGAACCTGGGTCCTCTGGAAGAGAAGCCAGTGCTCTTAACTGCTCAGCCATGTCTCTAGCCTCCTTAAATAGATATATTAGAAAAAGCTTAGTCCAAGAAAATTTCCTAAATACTTAATATTAGTTTATTTTCCCTTCAGTTGAGGCTGGAATGGAGAGGGTAGCTGGGTGGGAAGAAGGCGGGAGAGGCTTACCAGCTTCACAACAACAGTGCTCTGAGTGACATGTGAGGGCTCTGAAGGATGAGTCTAAGATGTCGCACAAGTTTGGAGAGTGAGAGGACATTGCTATTCTGAGGTTGCTGATGATAATCAGATAAGTGAGCAGAACAGTTATGTCTCCCCCTCCCCCCCAAGAGCCACTGATGACTTGAAAGTCTCTGACTAACACCTGGTGACAGTGAGGTCATGGATCAGGACAGGTCACTTCAGTGCAAGAAGGCCTATGGAGTCAGAGGTGTAAGGCTTAAGGTAAGGCCCTGCTTTAGTCTCCAAAACGCGCGCGCGCGCCACACACACACACACACACACACACACACACACACACACACACAGTCTCTCTTTCAGAAAGAGAGGAAAGAGAAGGGGGAGGGAGAAGGGAGAGAGTGTCAGAGACTCATAGAGAGTGAGTTGATTGTGGCTGCTGCCACAGATCGGCTGAAAAGGAAGATAAACGAGCTGCCAGGTGTGCACAAGAGGATAGGATGCGCCGAGCAATTTATGTAAGTAAAATTGGTTCTGTTATATGGATGCACACATTGGCAATGAGCAAAGGTGTAAAGTATTAGGAATGTCTCCATTTGCCAGGGTGCTGCTGCTGGTGGTGGTTATGGCGGTGGTGGTGGTTAATGGTGGCAGCGGTGGTGGTTATGGCGGCAGCGGTGGTGGTCCTTTAATCTCAGCACTTGCCTTTAAGGCAGGCAAATCTCTGAGAAAAACCAAAACAAAGAAACAAAAACCAAAAAAGAATATCTCCATTTGTATTATTTCTGGATTCCTTCTTGATATACTTCTTCTCATACTTTGTCCTGAGACATAAGCAAAGAAAGATACAATATTAAGTAGGTTAGTTGTTTGTTTTTTTTAAATAGCTCTCACTGTGTAGCCCTTGCTGGCCTGGAACTATGTAAATAGACCAGGTTGGCTTTGAACTCACAGAGATCTGCCTGCTGTCTCTGCTGCCTTAGTGCTGGGGTTAAAGGTATGAACTACCTTTAATAGTTAAATATCTCTCATATTCTTATTCTTTTATTCTTGCTTAAATCTTTCTTTGGCATAATACTTTCCATTTCCTTTTCTCCTATGCATGCCTCATAACTTTTCAGTTGTAATCATTGAGTTTACTCCTCTGTACAGCCCTGGCTGTCCTGGAACTCACTTTGTAGATCAGGCTGACCTCAAACACACCAAGATCCTCCTGCCTCTGTCTCCTGAGTGCTGGGATTAAAGGCATGTGCTACCACAGCCTACTGAGTTTAGTAATTTTGCTTTTCACAATTTAATTAGGCTTGTGCTGTCTGTCTTATGTTCCTAGTCATTTTTTATTATGTATTATTATCATATATTATCTATATTTTATGACTTCATTTTCTTTTTGTGCTCACAATGTTTATTAAACCATTGCCTTGTGTTGGATATGTCTGGTTATGTGTGATGGTTGATCATGGAATTACACTTCTCTCTTGCCCTCCTGAATCTAGAACATACTGAGAGATAAAACATAGCAACCAGACAGGTGGAAATAATTTTGAGGGGCTGAAGAGGTGGCTAAGTGCTCTTCCAGAAAACCAGGGTTCAATTCCCAGTACCTACAGGGTGCCTGACAATGGTCTGAAACTCCAGTTCCAAGGGGATTTGGTGTCCTCTTCTAGATTCCTTGGGCAGTGCACACATGTGGTGCACAGACATGCAGGCAAAACACCATACACTTAAAATTAATTCTCAATTAAAAATTAATTTTTCTTGAACTGAATTGAACAACAGAGTTGAACTGTGATCAAGTGGATATCCTAAGTTTATACATGATGACCCATCTGAGAGTTAGGCTGTAGAGTAGGCACACATGCTCAGAACCACTTTCATTTTTATTTCCCTCATTTATGCAGCTTCCTGATACAGTAACTCCATCCACTGGAGAAATAGAATTGGTAGCAATTAGATATTTGCTGCACACCAACCAGACCATCTTTCCTGTGTAGTGAAGAGGAATAAGG